>NC_080781.1:22349887-22684234 GCF_020826845.1 Diceros bicornis minor
TACTTTTCCCAGGACATTCTCAAGTGAAATTGGCATTTTTTTAAAATAGTGTGTATACGTTTTGGTGCCACTGCCTTATTTGTCCTAAGGTGCCAACTCTTTTTCCACTCTTGCTTTTGTAACTCCAGTGCAAATATTAACACAGTGAAAAAGAGAAATAATTTCTTTGTATTATTATTAATTTTTTAAAACTCACAGACCACCTGCAAAGGTCCCATTGATGCACAAGATTCAGTGAACCATATTTTGAGGACCATAGGCCCAAAGAGAAAAGTCTGAACATAGACTAAAAATATGGATTCAAGTTCTGGGTCTCCATTTTTCTAGCTATAACGCTGAGCAAATCAATGAGCCATTCTTGGGTTCTTTCTTTTTCCCTAAGTTAATAGCTTATATTTGTAATGACAAAATGAGATAATGTAAAGGAATATTTTATGTAAAGTAATAAATGTTATGAAAATATATTTTAGTTATCACAACTACTACTACCACTGGTTTTTCAGGAACACATCAAGCAGATAATAGCATCCCTTTAACATTTAGATATGCCAGTGCTGTGTGTTGGCAATACAATGTTACACAATTTTTTTATGTAAATACTGTTACTGCACAAAGATGGGGTTCTCTTACCCGATGGGCATTAAAAAAGCCAATTATTATGGCATCAGCTTTTGGGAAAAGAAAACAGCTTTATTGCTAGATTGATCTGCAAGAAGACAGGAGGCATATGCTCTCAGATCTGTTCAGGATCCTCAATTCAGGATTTGGGGTGAAATTTTAAGAGGTTAGGGAGAACAGGCTGGCACACGGAAATGCTAGTGGGACAGGTTTTGATTGGTGGGCTTTAAGCATTTATGGTAAGGTTCTAAATATTTATGGTAAGGTTCTAAACATTTCTGATGAGGTTTTAAACATTTATGGTAAGGTGAGGAAAGAGTCTTTAACACTGGATCTTCCTGGATGATGGACTCCTTGCCTCTAATGAGACTTCAACTTGCAAGTTGCAGTCATGTCCTGGTCCTTTGGTTCTGTGGGGAGAAAACTCTTTTGTTCTGTGCTCATTTCAGGTCAACATTTCCTCTTCTGCACGTGCTCTGGCTGTGTGACTTTGCAAATTTTCTGAAAAACAATTCTTACTCATTCTGTTGATACGAGATGAGGTCAGTTTGAACTGGCTCTAGTGGGCCCGTGGTTACAATAGTTTTCTCTTAAGCAATCGAGGTTGAAAGGATCATGCCACTCCGTATATCTCAACTCTGTTGACACATTAGTAACTGCAATGCCTACGGCATCCCTCTAGCATTTGAAATATCGGGAAGACACAGAGAGTTCATTACCAGAAATGAAACATTACTCTCAGAACATCACTGCACACAGAACTAGTAACACCACACACCAGACCATAAGAGCCTACCTTAGAGAAGAAGCACGGAACTCCTCCTATCTGGTTTTCCTTTCTCCTTCTGGCTCCTCACAATGCTCTGGCCTATTTGCCCATCTACTTTCCACCAGGAGCCTTGCCTCTTAATCAGCTCATTTCACTTGGTTTTACACTTAATGGAGAAGCATTCATGTCTTCAGAGTCCTTTCTCAAAGGAAAATGTCTGCTAGACCAAGGCTTCTTAAACTTTAGGTACATAAGAGTCACTTGGAGAGATTTTTAAAACAATTACTCCTGAGAGCCCCATCCTCAGAGATTCTGACTCCTCTCGTGGGGCCAATGAATTCGCATGTGTAAAACATTCCAGGTGATATTGATATTGCCGGTGTTAGGACCAACCATGCTTTTAGTAGACAAACTTTTCTCCTCCTAATACAGACCATCTTAGAAATATACTTCAGATGTGTCATCATGCTAGCAGAGTCATGATGTAACCGTAGGCCCTCTAGGATCAGTCCAAACTGACCCCATCTTATCAACAGAGTAATTAAGAGCGGTTTTTCAGGAACTGAGAAACGACCCCTTGTCCAGTTCAGGCCAGTTGAGACCACCAACCCATCAACTGGGCCTGTGAAAATGCTCGATAAGTGACCCTTTTGACATCAAGGGCTGAAAACTCCACCATCACATCATACTAACACCACCATTTTGTGAGCATGTGTCCTATGAAGAGCCATGAAGCTTGACTACGCTTGTGCAGATCATCAATTACCTCACTTCAACTTGCCTCCAATCATCTGTCTCCATACTTCAGATCGCCCTGATCTTCATCCCATAAATTTTGCCCCAAGCCCTGGATCAGGGAGACAGATCTGAGAGCTTATGCCTCCTGTCTCCTTGCAGATCGATCTCCCAGTAAAGTCTTTCCTCCTTCAAAAGACAGTGTGCCACAGTGTCAGCTTCTGTGCACATCGGGTGGCGAGCTCTTGCTCAGGAACAACAGTCTCATTTTCTATTTTACCAAGATCTCCTGGCATGTAGGGCAGGGAAGCAGAGAAAATCTGCATTCCAGATACTCCAAAAAACCAAGAGAAAAATACATCTAAAAGTTGAAAACAAAAGAAAGTAAACAGTTCCTTAATGATGACGTTGAATTGGCAGTTTAAATTTAGCCGTAAGTGAATTAAGGTGATAGCGTGCTTATCAAAATAAACAGCTGATCATAATTAATTTAATTTTCCCTTCATCTTCTTCTAAAGGTTCATGGATTCACCCAATTAATTGGTAGATAAAGGCAGTTTGTGTTGACTAGTTTTTTGTCTTGGAATTTTTGTTCCTTTCTATTTGTTTTCTAGGTTGCATACCTCAGGGCTTGAATTTTCCTTTAGAAATTTTCCTTTTGACTTCATGTTAGTGAATTAGTACTTTTTTAGTGATAAACCATTTGCAGAAATGTGTTAGTCTAGAAGAAAACTAAAGTTTCTAAATATATTAAAGGGCAGAAATCAAAGATCTTGAGGAGATCTTTGTCAGGGGAGAACTTGAGTGGATCAGCTCTTCTAATAGCTATTTAATTTGGAATGAAGTATTAGGGGAGCTAGGTATGGATGTTCACAGGATAGCCTGTTAAATCATATTGGAGGAAAAAAAACCCAAATGGTTATTTTATGATTATTTTTGAAAATTTAAAGTCCAAACTGGTAGTTGAAAGTAACTTTCCAGTAGAAAAACTATTCCAAAGACCTAGCCCATCTTGCTGAGAATTTTTATATGAGACTACAGCAGAATTGCTAATGACATCCATGAATGATATGCAAACATGGAAGCGGGTTGGTGGGAGAGAGGGGTAGAGAAACAGTAGTTTACTCTGTAACTATGTTTTAATGATGAGGCTTATACTAAGTGATGTTACTTGAAATTGCTTTAAAGTCAATGATATTTTGAACATTAGAAAATTAGCTCTACACTCAATATTGTGCAAATAGTAAAGACAATGTTTAAGGTTGATGCACTGGATCAAGCATTCTTGTCTCATATTTGAGAAAACTTATCTGATACAAGCTAATTACTAAAGCCTTTAGGGCTTTAGTAGCCAAAATTATTTCATGTAATCCAATCACTATAGCATTTAGAAGTGTCTAGATCTCACTTTGTATGTCAAGGTACTGCAGACACATGTGCTTCCACTTTAAATGCCCCAACGTTGTACCTTTGTTATATCTTCTCCATGCAGGGGAGATCAGCAAGTGCTTTTAGGAAACGAGATACATGAGCTAAGCCTCCTTGGATTAATTGGAGTAACTCAGATGAGCGAGGGAATAGGATATCCCAAAGCAGAGAGATCATGGAGAATATGTTATAATCTTTAGCTCACTCTTAACACAGTATAGGGATCCATGGGGTCTTATTAAAATCTATGTTAAATCATGTGCCTTCTCAAACATGCTAATAGCTTCCCGTAATAGTAAGGGCAAAGTACTTATAGTTCCTTTAAGGCACTATATTATCCAGCCCCTCTTACCTCACTTTCCCTTTGTTCCTTTTGCTCCAGTCACAGGCCTTATTATTCCTCAAACAGGCCACTGAAACCACCTCCTCAGTACCCTTGCATTTGCTAGTTTGGAGGAGGAAAGATAATTTTCCCTCTACCATTCCTGGCTGAGACACCCCTCCTCCATAATAAAAGACAGATTAACAGGAGAAAAACAAACAGAAGTTTAATAACATGTATATCTCCTGTACACATGGGAGAGACCCAAGACAACTGAGTAACTCCCTGAAATGGCCTGAGCTACCACCTTAAATATCATCTCCCGCTAAGAACAAAAGGAGAGGTTGGAGGTGGGGAGCCAGTTATGGGAGGTGACAAGGAAAAGCATGGTAAACAAGGGTAAGGTTGTTATGCAGGTTTAAGTCTCTGCCTTCTCCGCTGATAATTGTTTCTGGAGATTTATTCATCTTTCTCTCCCTAGTACAGAGATGGAGACACCCTTATGAATGGAGATTTCCCTTGTAAGTGTAAATATCTCTTACAAAAAGTGAACTTCTAGTTGGTTTTCAGAGCTTCTCCTGTGTCTGCTGTTTCTTAACAATAATCAGCCTAAAATAATCCTTATGCCAAAGAGGCGCATTTTGGAGTGACACATTCTTCTCCCCTTCACTGATCTTGCTGTCTGAAACACCCTTCCTCCATATATATACGTGGATTGTTCCCCCGTTCCCTTACTCCCTTGGTCTTTTTTCAAGTACTATCTCAGTGATCTCAGTGAGGCTTTGCCAGGCCAACATATATCAAATTTCAACCCCCCCTCCATCACTTGTATTGCCATCCTTTACTTCATTTTTCCCTTTAGTAAATGTAACTTTTTAATTTATTGTCTGCCTTCCCTCTACAACACAAACCCCAAAAGGGCAGGAATTTTTGTCTCTGCTTCACTCGTGTGTTGCCTAAAAGAATGATTAGAAAATAGTAGGTACTCAATAAATACTTGATGAATGAATGGAATAATAAATGAATGAACATATTTATGAAGAAAGTATTACATCTTATTACATAAGTAATTATGTACTAAGTATGTAATAAGTACTTATTACATAAGTAATAGATGTGCTGAAGTCCACATTTGGCTTTTAAAATGTTGGTATCCATTTATAAACCAGAGTATATTTTTCTACCCTTTGTTTATTATGTTATCACCAGGAAGGTTTCAGCACTATTAACCTGCATTTTGTGACATGCTGTAAAATCTGCTTGAGTCCAAATACAACAGCTTGACAAGAGATTTTCACATGTTGGGGTATATGGGGTAGCTATTCTGGTTCAAAACGGATTCAGCTTGAACTAAAGAAGCCTGACTTATGGCCTATCAAACATACATTGTACACCAGCTTTAACCAATAAAGTAAAGAATGCACTCTCTTAAGATAAGAATGCATACTTCCCCTCCTACACCAGTATTGGTAAGGCTTGTATTAGTCTCTTTCTTGACATCAGAGTCATGTTGACCTGCTAATTTGCAACTGAAGACCTCTTTGAAACTTTGGTGAATATGTATCCTGGGCATGTTTAATGTATGTTCTTTGTTCTAAAAAGGTATAAAACTGTACTGAAAACCACGCTTCTCTAGACACTTTCTTCCTTGTGGAAACTGCCTTCCTGGGTTATGATCCTCACCCTGGCTCAACTAAAACTCACCTTCTCTCTCTTATCTATAGGATGATTATTGGTTACTTTGCATCCACAAGCCTTTACAATCTCTTTATTACTTTTCTCCTAGGTATCGAAGAATGGGACTACTTCTTAGGTTGGAAATTGCAGGATTGTGATGGGGAACAAAATTTGCCACCCCAAAATGTGTCTCTTTAACATGAGGATTATTTTAGGTGATTATTTTTAAGAAGCAAAAGACTCAGAAACTTTTTCCTGATACCTCGCCCTTAACTGCCTTAAAGACTTTAGATAAATGGCCTGTAATAGAAACAGAGCTACCACCAGAGATATCTACAAAGAATATGGGCTAAGTGTGGTGGGGCAGACTCAGCAAGGCCTGGAGATCAGAGTCCTCTCCTTGTCTCCTTGTCTCTGGAAAGCGTGGCAAACATTTGTCTCCCAAACATTTGCTTTTCCACCTCCATGTGAATTGCCTTCCTCCCCTTTGAAGTCCCAAACCACTACCCCCAACATCCTCCTTTGTCTTTAGCTTGAGATGGTATTTAAGGTGGTGGCTTAGGTCGTTTTGGTGAGTTACTCGGTTTTTCTGGGTCTCTCCCACATATACAAGAGGTGTACTTGTTATTAAACTTTGATTTTCTCCTGTTAATCTGTCTCATATCAGTTTAATTCTTAGACCAGCCAGAAGAACTTAGAAGGGTAAAGGGAAATTTCTTCCTCTCTGATAATTGTTTTAATAGAACTAAGCATATACTCAACTAAAATTAACCCACATAATTGGTCTCAGGGTGTTTTTTTAAGTTTTATGTATGTATGCTTTTATGTATCTATTTATTACCATTCTTATTTTACCATATGGCACAAAGCACCTGTATTCAAAAGACAATTTAGGCCAAATCTTCAATCTCAATAGATCAAATATATCTTAACATTGGTCAATTAAAGTTAATTAAACTCAGGATTCCTTTAAAACAATAAACTGAACCTGGATAACTCACCCCCTTTCCAGAAGCATGAACAAAGGTTGACATGAGCCTGGCACTGTGCCAAACAATCAGCATGCTTACCATTTTCAAGGCTATATTTATACATTATGAGGGAGGCTTCCAGTGCTTTCTTCTTACCAGACATTCCCTGAATCAATCAAAATTTACAGTTGACATTGATTTTAAGAAAAAGTTTTAAATTGAAAAATGAATTTTCATAGAACTCTGAGAAACAACATGAAATACTATGGTTGGTCCATATACTCTTTCTTCTTAGTGCTAGCTATATTTACTATTTTACAATTAAATCTCTCAAGTAAAATACCAACTGTTTATGTAATTCTCTATGTTCTTCCATCTTTATAATTTGTATATATTATATATATAATATAAATTTATATGAAGTAAAAAATGTAGGGTTTTTTTGCTTTTTTAACTTAGAAACTTACATTTTCATGCATTTAACATTTTTAATAGTGACCCAGGGACTGATTGATTCAATATAACATTGTTTAGTCATTCCTAAATTTTGTTTAGGAATATAAACATTTATAAGCTAATGAAAAATGAAGTCACCACCATTTAAGAGAGGTGATATAATTTTTTCTATCATTCTCGACCACATTTTTCTGGTCTCCTTTGCTGGCTGCTACTCCTCTCCTAGACCTCCTCCAAACACTAGAGTACCCCAAAATTCAGTTCTGTGACCTCTTATATTTTCACTCTGCTTTTATTATTTTGATGATCTTATGTATTCATACAGTCTTAAATGTATCTATAAGCTAATTACTACTAAATGTATAACTCCAGCCCACATCTCTCTTCTGACCTCTGGACTTGTATATCTAACAGACTACTCGATATTCACTTTTTTGTCTAATAAGTGTATCTAGCATAATATGTCCCAAACTGAGATTCTCTTTTTTTCCCCATATCTGCACCCCTTTCAGTCTTAACTATGTTAGTTAATGACAGCAAACATACTATTTTTCAATCCAAAATATTTGATGTCATTTTTGACACCTCTCATTCTCTCACAACCCACATCCAATCTGTCATATTTTATCATCTCTACTTTCAAAGTATCCACAGAATGTGACTGCTTCTCAGGGATCTTGTGTAGTACAACTCCAGGATGCATGTTACCATGTATGCCATGTGAATTCCCCCCACCATGTACCCCCCCTAGAATGGTGCAGTGCATAACTATTCACATAGATTGCAAAGTTAATATACTCCTGCTATTTTGCAATGTGGTGGTGCCTGTGTTCACCAGTTCCACTGATATGACCCTGGGATAAGCAACCATAAGTTTTTGCCTAGAATACTATAATAACATCCTAAAAGATCCACCTGAATCCATCCATGCTCCACTGATAAAATACGCAACTCATCATGTTATTCGTATGCCCAGAACATTCTAGATTCCCATCTCAATCACAGTAAGAGCCATATGTTTATATAAGGTCTAGACGTCCTCCCATTACCCCTTTTAACTCATCTTCTATTGCTCTCCCATTTGCTCACTCTGTCCTAGTCATAGGTTGTTTCTTGTTTCCTGAATAAGCCTGTCATGATCTTCTGCTGTCGTTCATTCTGAAAAAAATCTCATCGAGATATCTGCATCGTTTCCTGTCCCAGTTTCTTTAGGTCTTATATGTGACATGTCACTTTCTCAGTGGGGCCTTGTTTCCCATCCTATCTAAAATCTCACCCTCTTTTTCTTCTTACAGGTCTTATACCCTATTTAGTTGTTGTTAGTAATTATCACCTTCTAACATACTATAGATTCTATTTTTTTATTTTCTCTCTTACTTCCTAAGATGTAATTTCCATGAGGGAAAATATTTTTGCCTGTTTTGGTCACTCACATTTCCACAATATCTAGAAGAGTGTCTGGCAAATAGATGGTGTTCAAAAACCATATGTTGAGTTAATGTTTAAAGCTTTGTAAACATAATTGAGTTTCTACTATATGCAGCCAAAAGGAACCCAAAATGACATAACCATCAATTTAGTAACCTGTGATAAAGTGATTTTAGTATACAAAGAATAAAATGGGTGTCCATCTTCTCTTGACTCTTGGGAAGAACATAGTCAGAGTAGCTTGAAAAACAGTACCTATAAAAAAAAAAGTACACAAATATATTAGAATGACCATTCTACCATCTTATAGGTTCTTCTCTATCTTTACTCATTCATTAATTTTATTATTCCACAAATGTTTTTGGTGTTTACTAGAGGAACAAAGAAGAAATATCAGATGTGTACCATAAAAAGGGCACAGATTCATACTTATCATATCATATAGTGTAAATATAAAATAAATTTTATTGGGAAAAGTTACAGGCAGAAAAGCTATAGTAAATATAATTTCCTGTTCCCTCCTTGTTCTGGATCTGGCATAGCTGGATGTACATGAAAAGTGGCCCAACAGAAAGAATCCCCACCCACCGTGTTGCTTCATATATTTATAGGAAAAGTACATGAGAGGGAGATTAGCTAGTCAATTATAAAATAATGGTAGGTTCTTGTTTGAAGAAGCTTGTTATATAGCAAGTCTTGGAGGAGACCTACCCTCCCCTGAACCAGCAGTTTGGGTAAAGCAAAAGATAGAGCCATATATATTTTAAAAAATGAGCACCCACCAGTTTGAGAAGTTGGAGAAATGTGAGCCTTAGTTGAAGTTATATTTCCATTTCACAATGAAACTTTCTGGAACTTATCTCAACTTATGAGATTTTAATTGACAACCTGTGGCCAGTTGGAAATGTTGGGTTGGTCAGTCAAAATTTTTCTTTCAGTGAGATGATCTGTTTCTACTGGACCTATTGAGATGCAAGCCATTTCACCTCAAAGATCTTATACCAAGACAGTTTATTAAACATGTATATGCAAGTGCATATTAGAATGACTGATTGATGGTGAACACTCAGTAATTATTCATTGATTCTGAATGTGAAACAAAGAAGTGGGGTTGTTAATGAGAATGCATCAAGGACTATTTTACATTGTTAGTACATCTTATTTAGTTTATTTCTCACACCAACTCTGTGATGCATCTCTTATTATTCTCATCCTCATTTCACATATGATGAATATGAGGCTCAGAAAATTGTCCCAAATCACACAGTTTTTTTTTTTTAATTTTTTGTTTATTGCAGTAACATTGGTTTATAACATTGTAAAAATTTCAGGTGTACATCATTATACTTCTATTTCTGCATAGATTACATCATGTTCACCACCCAAATACTAATTACAACCCATCACCACACACATGTACTGAATTATCCCTTTCACCCTCCCCCCTCCCCCCTTCCCCTCTGGTAACCACCAATCCAATCTCTGTCTCTATGTGTTTGTTTATTGTTGTTATCATCTACTACTTAATGAAGGAAATCATACAGTATTTGATCTTCTCCCTCTGACTTATTTCACTTTGCCAAATCATACAGTTTTTAAGTAAAAAAGTTATAAATCAAATCCTGGCATGTTTCTTCCAGAATCTACACTCTTAACCACTGGGCATGTTGCCTCCCAATTTCCTTCCATAAATTTTGCACCAAGATAATATTAAGAGGGGCCAAGAAATTTTTTTTCTTTCTTTCCACGATAAAAAAAAATCTACATTAATATTGGGTTTGTGTGCAAAACGGGAAGTAGTTTCTTGTGAGTTTCATGTTTGTGTGATCTGATGCTATTAGTATGATGAAAATAGCAAAGAAATAAGTGTCTGCTTCTGTGACTGTAGTAACTTAATTAAAAGCAAAGTCATTTGAATTCTCTTTTACCCTTTCTAGCAAATTGGGGTAAATTGACCACTTAACTTCTCAGGGGTATTCATATTAATGAGTGGCTGGCTATAATAGGATTTGAAAGTTTAGAGGAAAAGCAGTATGCAAGAATGAATCGTAAATTGCTATAGTTAAGAATTTCCATTCTCAGACAGATTTAAAACTTTTTAACAAGGTGAACAAGCACTGATAAAAAGAGCATAGAACAGGAAAATGTTATGTCTGGACAGGAGCAGAACAGTACAGGCTTAGAAATGGAAGTTGTCATTGTCTTGGGAAACATGTAATTGCATTTGGGAAGATTTTAAAGGTTAGGAAAAAGTTTATTTCTCTTCTACTTTTACCTTTTATGGAACAAATTTAGATTACTGACATGATAGTTATAGACTATATCATGGTGTCTGATGGGGTCATTAATTCAATATTTTCCATATCTATATTAATAGAGAGAATTCTTATTATAATTCTACTTGGGTTTATAGATTTGCTATGAGAGAACCTGATTTGGATGGGAGTTATTCATATTATTTGTATGTTTCTCTCCAATTATACTTTAATTTTTCTAGGCCTGCTTAGTAACTTTGAACATCTTCATCATATACCAGGTATTTGATTATTGTTTGGCAGTAGTCATAAAGTACACATGAATTCCTATCAAGAGTCCTTGGAACATTTTTTAGATTGCCCTTCTAATTAAGTTTATTCTCTGTGTCTCCCTACTGTCTTTGGAATTCAAAGATAAAATTAGCAGCTCAAATGCATTTTGAAAAGCAAATAAAAAATAAAAGTTTAGCTGTCTAGAGTTTCCAATTCACCAACGTCGTTGTGGCAGGCAGGATAATGTCCCCCAAAGATTTCTATATGCTAATCCCTGGAACCTGTGGATATGTTACGTTATATGGCAAAGGAGAATTAAGGTTGCAGGTGGAATTAAGGTCACTAATCGGCTGACCTTGACATGGGAAGATTATCCTAGATTATCTGGGTGGGCTCGATGTAATCACAATGGTCCTTATAAGTAGAAAGGGAGGCAGGAGAAGAAGAGAGACATAGAAAAAGATGTGGCAGAATAAGAGGTTAGAGTGATGTGATTGTTGATTTTGAAGATGGAAGATAGAAGAGGCTTATGGGAATTTGCATTTCCCATGAGCCAAGAAATGCAAGCAGCCTCTAGAAGTTGGAAAAATCATGAAAACGGATTTCCCCCTAAAGTTTCCAAAAAAAGAATTCAATCTTGCCAACTTCATGATTTTAGCCCAATAAGACCCATTTTGGAATTCTGACCTTCCAAAATGTAAGGTAATAAATCTACGTTATTTTCATCCCCAAAGTTTGCATTACTTTGTTAGAATAGCAATAGTAAACTAATACGGTAGTTTAAATTTTTTGGTATGCTAAAAACAAATAAAAATAAGATGTTTTACTTGCATCGAAAAATGTAATAATTGCTAACTCTGGACGTTATCACTGGTTAATAATTAGTCATTTTAAAGACACTGGTAGTTTAAGTAAATTTTATTCTTTTAGTATTCTTTTTAAAAGTCATCTATGTATGTATTTATTCATGAAGTGAAGGAGCTGCCTGCCATTATCTAAAAATATTAGCATTAAAATGGATATAAAGTAATCACAGAATAAAAGAAAGGAAAAAATATAGTTTATACTAGAAAAGTATATTTAAATATTCAGTGATGGAAGACATAGTGATGATGTAAACTGAGAAGATATGTTTTCACAGGCTTATAGAATTATGGAAAATTACAGTTTTAAATTTTGGCATTTTCTCAATTGTTACAAAGAAAATAATCATTGGTTTTATGACAGTAAAGAGGTAAATTGTTTTTTTTTAACTTTTTATTTATTTTGTTTTTAATTGTGATGAAATATACATAAGATAAAATTTACCATTTTAACCATCTTTAAGTGTATAGTTCAATGGCATTAAGTACACTTACCTTATTATACAACCATCACCACTATCCATCACCGTAACTTTTTTCATCTTAACAAAACTGAAAGTTTGTACCTGTTAAACAACAACTTCCCATTCCTCGCGCCACCCAATCCCTAGAAACCACCATTCTACTTTCTAGTCTCTATTAATTTAACTACTCTAGACACCTCATATAAGTGGAATCACACAGTATTTTTCCTTTTGTGACTGTCTTATTTCACTTAGCACAATGTCTTCAAGGTTCACCCATGTTGTAGCATGTGTCAAAATTTCTTTCCTTTTTAAGGCATAAAAATATTCTATTATGTGTATATATCACATTTTGTTTATCTGTTTACTTATTGATGAACACTTGGGTTGCTTCTACATTTTAGCTATTGTGAATAATGCTGCCATTAACGTGGTTATACAAATATCTATTCAAGTCTCTGCTTTCAATTCTTGTGGCTATATGCTCAGAAGTGGAATTGGTAAATCATATGGTAATTCTACTTTTAATAGTTTGAGGAACCACCATACTGATTTTCATAGTGGCTGCACCATTTTACATTCCCACCAGCAGTGCACAAGGGTTCCAATTTCTCCAAGTCCTCACCAACACTTGTTATTTTCTGTTGTTTAAATAATAGCCAATATAATGAATGTGAAGTGGTATCTCATTTTGGTTTTGATTTGTGTTTCCCGAATGATTAAAAATTTTGAGCATTTTTTTCATTTCTTTTTGGCCCTTTGAAAATCTTTGGAGATATGTCTACTCAATTCCTTTGCTGATTTTTAATCAGGCCGCTTGTTTTTTGTTGTAAATTGTAGGAGTTCTTTATATATTCTGGTTTTCATACTTGGACTGAAACTACACATTGGCTCTCCTGGGTAAAGAGATTGAATCAGTGACCAAAAACCTCCCCACATAGAAAAGCCCAGGACCAGATGGCTTCACTGGTGAATCCTACCAAATATTTAAAGAAGAGTTAATCCCATTCTTCCTCAAACTCTTTCAGTCTATGAGGCCAGCATTACCCTGATACCAAAGCCAGACAAGGACGCTGCAAGGAAAGAAAACTATGGGGCCAATATCCCTGATGAATATAGATGCAAAAATTCTGAAAAAATAGCAGCAAACCAAATTCAATAGCACATTAAAAGGGTCATACACCACTAGCAAATGAGATTCATCCCTAGGATGCAAGAATGGTTCAACATATGCAAGTCAACAAATGTGATAAATCACATTTATAGAATGAAATATAAAAATCATACTATCATCTCAATAGAAGTAGAAAAAGCATTTTACAAAATTCAACATCCATTTATGATAAAAACTCTCAAAAAATTGGGTGTAGAAGAAATGCACCTCAACATAATAATGTGTATAAGATAATAAAATAACATAGTACATATTCGACAAGCCCACAGCTAACATAATACTCAACAGCGAAAGTTGAAAACATTTCCTCTAAGATCAGGAACAAGACAAGAGTGCCCACTCTCACCATTCCTACTCAACATAGTACTGGAAATCCTAGTCAAAACAATCAAGCAAGAAAAAGAAATAAAAGGCATTCGAATCATAAAAGAAGAGGTAAAATTTTCTTTGTTTGCAGATGACATGATTTTATATATAAAAAATCCTAAAGACTCCACCAAAAAACTATAGATCTAATCAACAAGTTCAGTAAAGTTGCAAGATACAAAATCAACATATAAAAATTAGTAGTGCTTCTATACACTAACAATGAATTATCTAAAAAAGAAATTTAAGAAAAATCTCACTTACAATAACATTAAAAACAATAAAATACTTAGGAATAAATTTAACCAAAGAAGAGAAAGATCTGTACAATGAAAATATGATATTGATGAAGGAAATTGAAAACACAAATGAATGGAAAGATATCTTATATTCATGGATTGGAAGAATTAATATTGCTAAAATGTCCATACTACTCAAAGCCATCTATAGATTCAGTGCAATCCCTCTCAAGATTCCAATGGCATTTTTTACAAAAATAGAAAAAACAATCCTAAAATTTATGTGGAACCACAAAAGACCATGAATAGATAAAGCAACCCTGACAAAGAAGAACAAAGCTGGAGGCATCACACTTCCTGATTTCAAACTAAATTACAAATCTATAGTAATCAAAACAGTATGGTATTACCATAAAAACAGATACATAGACCGATGGAACAGAATTGGTCCAGACCAACAGAACAGACCAAAAAACAGAATACATAGACCAGAAAAAAACTCATGCATATACAGTCAACTAATATTTGACAAGGGAGCCAAGAACACTCAATGGAAAAAAGGCGGTCTCTTCAATAAATGGTGCTGGGAAAGTTGGATACTCCCACGCAAAAGAATGAAAATAGACCCCTTTCTTACACCACTCACAAATATTAACTCAAAATAGATTAAAGACTTAAATATAAGACCTGAAGCCATAAAACTTGTAGAAGGAAACATAGGGAGAAAGCTCCTTGATATTGGTCCTGGCAATGATTTTTTAGATATAACACCTAAAGCATAAGTAACAAAATAAAAAATCTGGTGTGACTACATCAAACTAAAAAGCTTCTGCACAGCCAAAGAAATGATCAACAAACAAACAAACACATAGATAAGAAGAACAGATTAGTGGTTACCAGAGGAGAAGGGGGTAGGGGGAGGGCAAAAGGGATAAAGGGGCACATATGTACAGTGACAGATAAAAACTAGACCATTGGTGGGGATACAATGCAGTCTATACAGAAACTGAAATATAATGTACACCTGAAATTTACACAATGTTATAAGCCAATATGACCTTAATAAAATAAAAATTAAAAAAAAGAAATGATCAATAAAATGAAAAGGCAACCTACAGAATGGGAGAAAATATTTGCAAACCACATATCTGAGAAGGGTTAATATCCAAAATATATAAGGAATTCATAGAACTCAATAACAAAGAACAAATAATCTCATTAAAAAATGAGCAAAGGACCCGAATAGACATTTTTCAAAGAAGGTATTCAAACGGCCAACAGATACATGAAAAGGTTCTCAATATCACTAATCATCAGGGAAATGCAAATCAAAACCACAATGAGATATCACCTCAAACCTGTTAGAATGGCTATCACCAAAAAGACGAGAAATAAATGTTGGCAAGGATGTGGAGAAAAGGGAACCCTTGTGCACTGTTGGTGGGAATGTAAATTGGTGTAGCCACTATGGAAAACAGTATGGAGGTTCCTCAAAAAATTAAAAATAGAACTACCATATGATCCAGCAATTCCACTTCTGGGTATACACCCAAATGAAA
Source organism: Diceros bicornis minor (assembly GCF_020826845.1). NCBI lineage: Eukaryota > Metazoa > Chordata > Mammalia > Perissodactyla > Rhinocerotidae > Diceros > Diceros bicornis. The sequence goes on from NC_080781.1 coordinate 22,365,485, forward strand.
TGAAATGCCCCTCTGGAAGAAATATCTGCATCTCCATGTTCACTGCAGCATTATTTATAATAACTAAGTCATAGAAACCACCTAAGTGTCCATTAATGGATGAATGGATAAAGAAAATGTGGCATATACAATGATATTCTTCAGCCATAATAAAAGGAAATCCTGACATTTGTGACAACGTGGATGAAACTTGAGGACTTGTATGCTAAGTGAAATTAGACAGAAAAAAACAAATACTTCATGATCTCACTTATATGTGGAATCTAAAAAAAACTGAACTCATAGAAACAGAGAACAGATTGGTAGTTGCCAGAGGCAGAGGGTGGAGAGTGGGGGGAATGGATGAAGGTGATCAAAAGGTGCAAACCTCCAGTTATAAGATAAGTAAGTTTTGGGGATGTACTGTATAGCGTAGTGACTATAGTTTACGATACTGTATTGTATATTTGAAAGTTGCTAAGAGAGTAGGTTTTAAAAGTTCTCATTACAAGAAAAAAAATTACAACTATGTGAGGTGATGAATGTGTTAACTAAATTTATTGTGGTGATCATTTCTAAACATATTCATATATCAAATCATCATGATGTACACCTTAAACTTATACAATGTTATATGTCAATTATATCTCAATAAAGCTGGAAAAAATAAAAGAACCAGAAGAAAATAATTTACACTTAATATAAGTTTGATCTTCTAGATCTTTGGCAAAAACTTTATATTCATGGATGTTCCTTTTGCTGCCTGCCTATGTATAATTTTGGCAGAAAAAATATGTTAAAATCCCAGGAAAGTCAATGTATTCCTTATTTAAAGATTAATACAATGAAACTCTGAATGAAAATTATTTTCTTACAAGAACAAATTTTTTTGATGTTAAGACTATTCCAAGATACTTTTAGAAATTTGGAACATGTGTACCTTTCTCCTTCCATCTCTCCTTTTCTTCTTTCTTTCCTTCCTGCCTGCCTGCCTTCCATCTTTCCTTCTGTCTTTCCTTCCTTTCTTCCTAGCTTAAACTAAAATAGTGAACCTCTTTCTTTTCACAGTCCAGGCTCTACATACCCTCATTTTGGGGGCGAGACCTCTTTTATTCAAACAATCCACATTATATAACACCGTAATATTGTTTTCTAGTTGCATGCTAAACTGGGATGGTAGTGAAATAAATAATAGATCTAAAATATATTAAATGCCTAGTATGTACATGAAATGTTAATAGACCTGACTAGAAACCTAAGAGAGAAACACTATGTCCACATTAAAAAAAAAGAGAGAGAGACCAAGTCAGGATTTCTTTACAATGCTCACTCAGAACATTGGTAATAACAGTATATGATGCAGAGAAGTTATCACATTGCATCTCATCTAAGGATAATTGGGTAGTAGGTCAGTGTTAATCCTTTAATGACTTATTCAGTGATACAGGAAAATTCCTCGACTAAAATGTTGTGTGGAGATAGTGGGATAACCCTAGCTACGAGACAATTACTGATAGGACACTTGCATACTATATATTTCAACTTTCTAACTAAAGGCCTATATTAGTAGGAAATAGGCAAATAACACATCCCAAGTGTCCATATACAATAGAAACACAAAATGATGAAGCAACTTCTTGGTAAATTGTTGGCCAGAAATTGATGTAGTTGCTTTCACTTGCTTGTATTCACTATTAAAATCTTGACTTTTTTGCCATTGATTTGTTTTAAGGTTAACTATTCCATACACAGCAGGTATTCAATAAATAATGTTGACTGACAGATGGTTAAATGTTAGAATGTGCTTCATCCTTACAGGCAAATAGACACCTGGTGATTGATTATGACCAAACATTCTTTAAAATACATTTTGTGCATGTTTCAGAATAATTACTTGCTAAATTTAATTCTGAATTGAAAATGGTTTATAAGGATCATAAATTAGTGTGCTTTAGTTTTTATTATGAGGTTGCCAAATCCAACCTGGTTAAAACATTTTAGTGCCACACTATTTGCTATTTAAAATTCCATTTTTAATACTTATGAAGATATACAAGGAGTTTTTCTTCTGCTATTGCTGTGGTAAATTCCAGGAGAGTAACTCTAAAAGATTGCTGCTTAATTATTAAAGAGAAAAATCAGGGGCGGCCCCGTGGCTTAGTGGTTAAGTGTGCGCTCTGCTGCTGGCGGCCCGGGTTCAGATCCCAGGCGTGCACCGACGCACCACTTCTCTGGCCATGCTGAGGCCACGTCCCACATACAGCAACTAGAAGGATGTGCAACTATAACATAAAACTATCTACTGGGGCTTTGGGGAGAAAAAGGAGGAGGATTGGCAATAGATGTTAGCTCAGAGCCGGTCTTCCTCAGCAAAAAGAGGAGGATTAGCATGGATGTTAGCTCAAGGCTGATCTTCCTCACACACACACAAAAAAATCAGCAACTTCTCTTGTTCATTTCTTTTAACTCATGAAGCTGAGATAAGTTATATGAAGTCCACTTTTCTCACAAGGTAAGTTACTATTTGATAACTCGAACCATGATTTTTTCCCAACATGGTTTTAAAGCACTAGGAACTTATTAATTCCATATTGTGAAGATAATTCATGTGCATGTTGATGTCCTCATTTAAATGTTTCACTTCATTTCTTCCAGTATGTAGAATTCAGAAAAAATAGGTTCTTTGGAAATAATTTCATGCCAGAAACCCACGTATAGTTATCCAAATGAACAAATACATTGGACAAAAAAAGTTAAAATAGGTGAGTTAAACCACTCTATAACACATCTTAAGCACTTATTTTTTATAATGCTCAACGGCATCGTTTATTCAGACATTTTCACAGTTTACAACTGGGTGCTTGGAGTTAAAAACTACATTGAGATAATATCTTACTTTAATCCATTAATTTAATGATATTTTATTTGAATAAAAACATCTCCAAACTAAATGGTCAGGTCAGATCAGTTCCCAAACTGATGTTAAGATAATAATATTAAAACAAAACATAGAAAATTAGGTAAAATAATCAAAAGGCTACACTTGTGATGTGGAAAATGGTAACATGTAATATGTCAGTCATGCTTATATTGTAGTGTTTCGAATATCATTGAATGAATATTTGTTAAGATAATATGTGACACATTCTGATACATTCTTTTTTTCCATAAACTAACGACACACGTTGTTGCAAAGACAACTAAAACTTTCCCTGAAATTTCCTTTCATGACACCAGATGGTGCTTCCAAATATGAATTGGTTCTAAATAAAGAATTCTTTGGAAATGCTATAGAATAATAGCACTGAAATAAATTTTTAGATTACCAAACCATTACTCTCATCCCACCCCTACATTTAACAAATGAAGAAGTTCTAAAAAGTTAAATGGCAAGTGACATTACCAATATCCCTCAGGTTTTTAATGACAAATCTGGGAAGGACCCCAAGATCCTAATACTCAGTTGTTTGAACTACTTTTCATTATTTTGTACTAAAAATCCTGTTTCTGCATTCATAGTCACAAGGAACTGTTTCCACAATATGCAATAGAGAACTGCTCTATATAGGGGTGTGTGTGTCTAATTATAAAAAAAAAAAAATCTCGGGTCAGTTCCTTCTATTGTTATATTAACCTCATGTTAACCATTCAACAATATTTAAATACAAAGCCTATATCTTCTCAAAGGATTTCTTTACTAAGTTGTGGCACATGAACAGCTATATTTCCAGGTAACACTATTTTGTAGAAGTCTATTTACCAAAAGTATTTAGTTAGAATGTATGTCATTTATTCCATGTTTACTGATAAATATATCATACTTCTAAAAATACTTTCATTAAGAACTTAGGAATTGTCATGCAAGGTTTGGATTATTCTGTACACTACCCAAACTCTATGCTGTCTCAATGGACGCATCCAATAGGGATCTTACAGGAAATATTAGGAAAGAAGGCATGATTCTTCCCCTGATGTCATTTTTGTTTGTTTGTTTTTTGTTTTCATTTATTTATTTTTTTAATTGAGGTAACTTTGGTTTATAACATTATATAGATTTCAGGTGTACATCATTATAATTTGACTTCTCTATACACAACATCATGTTCACCACCAAATGTCTAGTTTCCATCTGTCACCTTACAAATGACCCCTATTACCTCTTTTGCCCTCCTCCCACCCCCTCCCCTCTGATAACCACCAACCTATTCTCGGTGTTTACGTATTTGTTGTTGTTTTTAATCTTCCACATATGAGTGAAATCATACGGTATTTATCTTTCACCATCTGACTTATTTCACTTAGCATAATACACTGAAGGTCCATCCATGTTGTCGCAAATGGTACTATTCCATCTTTTTTATGGCTGAGTAGTATTCCACTGTGTGTGTGTGTGTGTGTGTGTGTGTGTGTGTGTACACACATCTTCTTTATCCATTCATCTGTTGATGGGCACTTAGGTTGTTTACGTGTCTTGGCTATTGTAAATAATGCTGCAATGAACATAGGGGTGCATATATCTTTTCGAATTAGTGTTTTCATATTGCTAGGTAAATACCCAGATGTGGAATAGCTGGATCATATGGTAGTTCTATTCTTAATTGTTTGGAGGAATCTTCATACTGTTTTCCATACTGGCTGCACCCAATTTACATTCCTACCAGCAGTGTATGAGGGTTCCCTTTTTTCTATATCCTCTCCAACATTTGTTATAGCCATTCTGATGGGTGTGAGGTGATACATAATTGTGGTTTTCATTTGCATTTCCCTAATAATTAGTGATGTTGCAAATCTTTTCATGTGCCCATTAGCCATCTGTATATCTTCTTTGGAAAAATGTCTGTTCAGATCCTCTGCCCAATTTTTAATCAGTTGTTTTTTTCTTGTTGACTTGCATGAGTTCTTTGTATATTTTGCATATTCATCCCTTATTGGATGTATGAATTGCAAATATCTTCTCCCAATTGGTAGGTTGTCTTTTCACTTTATTGATGGTTTTCTTTGTTGTGCAGAAGCTTTTTACCTTGATGTAATCCCACCTGTTTATTTTTTCTTTTGTCTCCTTTGCCTGAGGAGACATATTCAAAAAGATACTGCTAAGACCGATGTCAAAGGGCATACTGCCTATGTTTTCTTCTAGAAATTTTATAGTTTCAGGTCTTACATTCAAGTCTTTAATCCATTTTGAGTTAATTTTTGTGTATGGTGTAAGATAGTGGTCTAGTTTCATTCATTTGCATGTGGCTGCCCTGATATAATTTTTAAAGGTAAGAGATGTAGCCTTAACACACTAGCTCACCATTCTCCAATAATGAGGCTGTCTTACATGAATTTATCAATGCTTTTTTTATTTTCCGTCTTCACTGCCTCTTGTAATATTGGAGAAAGCTCTCACTGCCATTTTTCAAAAAGATGATGGATCAGTCTGTTTTCTTCAGTCACAAGCCTTAGGAAGTGTGTGGCTAGCATAAGCAAAACTTTGAAAGGGTATGGGGGAGGGTAACAAGATCAATGAATAAAACCTCATGACATTATAAAGTACAGGTAGGGAGAGCCAGTTCCAAGGAGGGTGGTGAGAAGGAAATGGAAGATCTGGGTCTAGAAGGCAGCCAAAAACAGTGCAGTCCCTAATATAATCATAGGTTTGCAGTCTGGTACTTTGAAGTGTAAGAGCATGAGTGAATTGAATTAAATTAGGAAGCATTGATACACATCCTTAATTAAAATCATGATATTCTTGGTTTATCTACTATTTATCAAGGCATTGTGAACTCCTTGTAGATGTTTAATGATTTTCTGCAATTTACAAGATATTGTGTCTCTTTTTACTCATTTTATGGATGGATCCCTAAAATTTATTGCATATTGAACATTTAAGAAAATCAGTACACGTGCATCGACATCTTTTCAAGGCAGGACACACATGTACTGCAATAACTCTTATGGATTGCCTATGACTGTGAGGTTAAATCGAAACACTTTTTTTGAAAATAACTCATTTGGCATCACATTAATAGTCATATTATAAAAAGGATGACATCCAAATAATTTTCAGAAAAGGGCATTCTTGTGTCATTAGGGAAGTGCTCTTTATAAGTGTCAAACCATTATATTTAGCAACTGTCACTAAGAAGGTAGCCATCTGTCACTATTTATTGTCAAAAGGAACATTCATTGACATTGCTTAAGTGAACTCTGTTAGCATTTTGTACTCTTCTTTCTTTATTATGTCTACAATTTTCCATTTGCATATAAGCCCACTGGCAAAGTGTAACATAGAATTTCAGGGTTAGGTTTTATGTCAAGCACTATTTGGATTTCTTTTAAGGGAAAAAAAAAGCAAGAGCTACAAAAAGTAATTTTTTCTCATCAGGATATTGCCTAATTTACGACCATAGAATGCCAGTAGATGACAAGTCAGTAAGTTTTACCATTTTCAGCTTCTAAATTCCATCACCAAATCTGAGAAAAGTCTGTGTGTATTACTTCAGTAAACAATGCCAGCAAGAAATATTCTATTTTAGAAATAATATTAGCAAGTAAAGAAAAAGGGGGAAGTATCATGTGGTTAGAAATACAATCTTTAATATAAAAGAATTATTAAGATGGATGAAATATTCAATTATTTCCTTTTAATTATAGGACTCAAAATAGTTCATTTCTTTACCTTGAGTACTTCTGTATTTTTTCATTTGGAAGTCATTTGCCTTTCATTCTATTCATCTTTTCCCAATTTTATACCCTTAAGATAAATTTTAGACATATAACAAATCGCCCGTTAAATAGTTGGCCTTGTCAAACTGATAGGCAGGAAGGGAAAAATTGCTCTCTTCTAAAGGTCCATTTACTTATTAATGACAGAGTAGGTTACTATATTTTCTGTGTATGAATTACTTCATCCAACATAGAGAGCCTGGCAGAGATAAGACCGATGAAAGCTGGGCTTTTGAAATGCCACTTTAAAAACCCTCTATGACTTAGATTCCATTTGTTATAGAAATGGTTTTGAAATATATAACTTCTATTTTACAAAGAGCTTGAAGGGAGGCAAAACAGCAGATCCAGTAAGCACGCTTCCTGCGATTATACATGGAACATTACTGGAAAACCTGTTCCATTATTTATTACCTGCCAGATTTTCGGCAAGACACTTCATCTTCCTGAACTTTAGTTTTCTTGTCTAAAAAAGGGGTTAAAAATAACTACTCCATAGTGTTATTTTGAGGATAAGCTACATAAAGTACTCAGAGTAGCTAGCACAAGTGGCATTACATAACTGGTAGCTAATAATGTTATTATTATTATGATTATTATGATTATTATCACTAATGATACAAACATTGGGTGATGTTTATAAATTGCAGTCATCTAATGAACAATATTGTATAAGCCAAGAATTAGTATATAGGCGTGTTCTCTTTGTTATGAAGCTTATCATTTTATGAATTACAAGAATTTTTATATATTTGTCTTCATGCTTTGTAATTGATTTTATATTTGCATAACCATTTTTGCTAATGGATCCATTATCAAATATTTAGGGATCACTCACTATGTTTTTAACACTGCCCTCCTTGAGCACAGGGCACATAACTTAACAAACCAACAATCACTGGTATGTCTTTTCCTGTTCAGTATATCAACATGATAAAAGTCTTATACACACACAAAAAAGACAATGAAGTGAAAAAAAAAAAAAACTAGCTAGATTATAAGTGGTCTCCCAGCATGCACTATGAATCCTGACTAATCACTATATTCCAATGCAGACAAGATTACCTGACTTTGTCATCTACCTGTTTATACCCCTTCAGTGTTTGTCACTGATTTTAAAAACAAGAGAAAAACCTTGAAGGCCACGACTCAACTTGTCTTCTCATTGACAAAATGCCAGCCACATTGCCTTTCTTCCCATTCCTCAAAAATCGTCATGCTCCCTCCTGCCACAAGGATTTTCATGTATTGTTCCCTCTAACTGAAATGCTCTTCCAAGTTTCTCTTCATCTAGCTCACTCATATTCATCTTCTGATATTGACTTAGACATTACTTCCCCAGCAAAGCCATCACAGATAACCTATCACCTTCAACTCCAGAAACTTTCTCTCTCATAGCATCATGTTCTTTTCCTTCAGCAAAAAAAAAAGACATATAACAATTAGATTTCCATTAAATAATACATGTGTGTGAACGTGTGTGTGTGTGTGTATATATATATATAAGTTTAAAAATTTCTAGATATCTAAATTTTTAGATAGGAGCTCTATATCTGGGACAGTATATGAATTTGAATTGTTTAAGTATAATTAGCGTCTGTCCTGCTTTTGAAAACAAAATCTCTCTTTAAGGATACCTCTTACCACACCACCCAGTAATTCTATTCCTTGGTATCTACTTAGGGTAAATGAAAGTATATGTCCACACAAAAATTTCTACAATAATATTCACAGCAGCTTTATTCATAATGGTCCCAAACTGGGAACAACATAAATGTCCATCAGCTGATGAATGGAAACAAAGGTGGTATATCCATATGATAGAACACTACTCAGCAATAAAAGGGAATGAAGTATTGATATAGGCAACAATATGGATGAACCTCGAAAACATTATGCTAAGTGAAAAAAATCCAAACACAAGAGACAACATATTGTAAGATTCCAATTATATGAAATGTCCAGAAAGGCAATTTTACAGAAACAGAAAGTAGATTAGCGGTTGCCTGGGGCTAGGGGTGATAATGAGGTTTAACTGTAAATGGGCATGAGGGATCTTATTGGAGAGATTAGAATGTTCTAAAACCAGTTTATGGTGATGGTTGTATCATTTTGTAACGTTACTAAAAATCACTGAATAGTTATAAAAATGAAAAGTTAAAGTTAGGGAAAAATAATGAGAGTAATGCAATGCATGCAAAGCATTTTGTACATCAGGCACAGAGTAAAAAGGTCAATAAACCTTAGCTAATGGTATTTTTTAAAAACAATTCCACTGTTCATATGTGCATACCAGCTTTGCTACTAAATGTCAAGATCTGATGAAAATAAATGTTACCTCTTCAAAGCTGACTCTCTCCATTTAATTTCTCATTACAGTTGTGTTTCTTACATACCATAGCTGTGGGAGATATAGAGAAGAATTAGCCATTATGATTGTCTTGAAGGAGAAAAGGTAAGACACGTACCCGTTTAACCATAATACAAAACAGTATATGATAGGGACCAGGAAAGTGGTTATGCTTTTAAATTTTTAAAAATTCTTAAGTGTACCAGTTAAGACTAAATTGGAGCAACATTGTATTTGAACTAAGCCCTCTAATACATACATACATATGTACATATGTTCATTCATTCATACATACACAACTCTGTTCACTCATTAACCATATGCTTGCCACTCAATAAAATCTCTCATAATTATTAGTGGCTTAAATATCAATGTAGATAATTCTTTAATGACCATGGCTTCTCAGTTTCTGGACCTCCTTTCCTTCTAGGAGCTTCTCCTCAGCCAACCATTGCATGATCACACACTAACTTAGTCGTTAGCAATATGTGTTCGCTCACCCTTCAATAATATGAGTTTCAAGCATTTCACTCTCTGAAGATTACCCCCTTTAGTACCTTAACTTCAACAATTCTTTGACCTTACAAGGACCAACAATCTACCAATGCTACCAGGTTTGATCCTACATGCTTCCCACTCCTCTAAATCCACTATAATATCCTTACTTTCCACCTTAGATTAGATTCCACAATACAACATTATGATAACTCTCTTACAAGCACTCTCAATTAAATCCTCTGTGACTTTTTTTTTCAAATACACTTGCCTGAAATCTTGAGTTGTAACAGTTTCAGGTAGGACCTGAACTATGATAATGTTGGTAGGAGTTTGGAATAGACTGGAAGTAGTCACTAAAATAAGTAGAATTATGATAACACAATACCAGAAATATATCTAACTCAATTGCTATAGTGATTGAGAAATAGTATACGAACTGTGTCAGAAAACTCAAACAAGTGGAGAAGACCCAAATTTGCAAACTATTTTTGAATTTTCCATCTTGGTCAGTCTAAAAACTTTAATAGTTTAGTATTTTAACAAATTAGAGCCAACTAAAAATTAAATTTGCCTTTATTTCTTTTAAGAAATAGCTTAGAAGTTATTTCTTTTAATGTTTCCTAACTTGAGAAATATGAACACGTTCTGAAGAGACACCAAATCAAGGATAGGAATCCAAGGTTTAGTCTTAAATGTACACTGTTAAAGGACATAGTATTATAACATGATCATTTTGATTTCTACTTGCTTCCCCCAGGGGTAAGAAAATACTGGTTTCAAGCTCTGATGTGTATTATCTAAAAGACTATCAGTACAGTTACCATATAAGTATTTTGCTAAAATCTGAGAAGCTAGCTAAATATATTTGTTTCTTGACATCTAATATACAGCCAACAATGAGTTAGTTCCATCTGCTTTAGGCTTGTGTCACATAATAAATGTCATTCAGTGACAGCTTAATTCTGTTGTGCTGATTATCTCAAAGCTGAATTTTAAGGCAATGCAGACTCACTCTCTCGTTTACCTTTATATGCCTGATAGAATGTATAATTACAGTTGGGATTAGCCTAATCCATTCTCTACCTAATGAGCTGAACTAATATTAAACCCAAAGTGCAAAGAAATTCAGCATATTTTAACTCTTCTTCGTTCTGGCATGATTTTATTTTTGCAGCTTCACTTAGCTTGATCCATTACCACCCTCCCTTTCATTCTGGCACACAGACTCTAAATTAATTCATTTCATAATCTCATGAGTTGAAGTCAATGGCATTTGACCTGGAAATAAAAATGTTATGATTACTAAACCATAAGAAGGCAACTGGTAATTTGAATTTCAGTATTTGCATTATAATGCACATGTAGAGAGAACATTTTGATAATAATAATTTATCTTTGGATGAAGTAGTTTCTCTAAAGGAGATTGAATAAAAAAGTCTGAGATGGTTGAAACAGATTACCTTTATTATTGTTATAAAAACTAATAACATGTTAATCTATGAATTCCACAGTAAAATTCATATAATAAAGAATAAATAAATAATATACTTTAAGATGTATCTTTTTTTTTTTTTCTGTTCCATCCATCTCTTATGGTAAATGATTCTGATAGGTAAAAAGAAAATCAGAAATTGGTCACATAGAAAGCATTCAGGTTCTGGAAGTGAACCAAAGAATGTCTATTTAATGAACATATATAACGTGTAAAGTGATGATCTAAGCATGGCATGAATTACACTAATACCTATAATATTTATTTCCAGTTTCAAATAAGTTTTGAGCTAGTTGTTCAGGTAAGATAATACATACAGAAAATTCAGGGTAATATAATGGAAGGTGCAGAGAACTCAAGCAGACAAAATAAAGAAAAACATATAATAAATGAATAATCAATACATTAGGTTAGATTTAAAGAAAAATTTAACTATATAGAAATAAATATCACTGTAGTTTCACTTCACGTAGTGATTGAGTAGCTTCTTTCACAATCACCTTTCTGCAGAAAATCATTATAAACTCTGGTGGAAAAACTACTTGAACACACTAAAGAATGGCCAAAATTAAACAAAAACTGGAGGAAAGAGAACCGTTTTGGGTAAAATTCCTGGGTAATAAAGCTTCTTGCTTGAGGGCACTCCCCAATTTTTGTGAGGCTGCTAGAACTAAAGGAGAACACTGCAGTGTTACTAGCTTTAGGAGTCAGAAGACAGAGGTTGAGCGCACCAGAACAGCTAGAAAGTGTTGGGGAAATCTGAAAGGAGGGAGACACAAAAGAGGGAGTCCCCAAATAGACATATAAATTCTGCCTATATTCTTGGATAGTACCTGAATGTGGCATGAGGTAGGGAGCATACAATAGCTGAAGGGCTGAAAGAACTGAATAGTTTCAGCTGCTACCCATCATGGGGGTGGGGGTTAAGGGGTGTGGTATAGGCAAGTATAGAGTTGGGATTCAAGTGACTCAAATTAACTTCCAGCTTAGAACAATAATAAGAGAGAGATATCAGAATCCAGAATCTCTACAACATCTCATCCACAATGTGCACTATATAATTAAATTTTGCTAATTATGTGTGGAAACCGAGAAATATGACTCAAGAGAAAAAGCCCTAAATGTACCAAAAACCTACAGCTAACATTATACTTAATTAGGAAATATTGAATGTTTTTCCCCTAAGATTGAGAAGAAGGCCGAGTCTGCTCTTTATTCCATTTGTACTGAAGTAACAAGTTAGTGGAGGAAAAAAAAAAAACAGAAATGGAAAGCATAAAGACCACAAAAGAAGTAAAACGGTATTTATTCACAGATGACATCATTATTTATGGAGAAAACCCTAAGGAATTCATTTAAAAACTACTGCAAAAAATAAGTGATTTTAACAAAGTCACAGGATACAGGATTGATATACAAATATTCTGTGTACTTTTATACACTAACAATGAAAAATGAAAAAAAATACATTTACAATAACATGAAAATACTTAAAATACTGGTAAATGAATTTAATAAGAGACATTCGACATCTCAGTCATGAAAACAACAAAATATTGAGGAGAAAAATTAATGAAGACTTGAATAAATGAAGAGAGATATCATGTCTATGGGATTAAAAGACAATGTTGTCAAGTTGTCAATTCTTCTCAAATTGATATATAAATTAAATTCAATCTGAATAATAATCCAAGCAGAGTATTTTTCATATCAATTAATATGCTGAATCTAAAATGCATATGAAGATACAAAGGACTTAAACTTAGAAAACTATAACTACATTGGAGGACATATACTACCTGACTTCAAGACCCAATATAAAGTTATGGTAATCATTGCATAATGATAGACAATAGTTTAATACTATAGAACAGGGAGCGCAAAAGTAGACCTTCCCTTACAGATAACTGATAACTGACCAAGGTATGCACATGCGCATGGGTGTGTGTGTGCATGTGTACACGTATTAATGGGAAAAGGAAAGTCTTTCCAACAAATGGTACTGGAATAACTAGGAAATAGGAAAAAAATAAACCTTGACCCTTACCTCACAACCTCCACAAAATCAATATAAGATGGATCATAGGTCTAACTATAGAAAAACATATAAAACTTCATGAAGAAAACAGAAGAGAATATCTTAACTAACTTGGAGTAGGCAAAGCTTTGTTAGTCAAAACACAGAAAAAAAAATAACCATAATAAATGAAAAAATTATACTCTAGACTTCATCAAAATGAAAACTTTTGCTCATCAAAAGACACAGTTAACAAAATTAATTGGTAAACCACAGATCCGGAGAAATTATTTGCAAATTACATGTCAGAAAATATTGGTGTCAAGAATATATAAAGAATTCCTTAAACTCAACAATAAAAAGAAAATAATTGAGTAAAAATAGGCAAAAAATATTAAACAGGCACATCACAACGAGATATACATGAATAATGGCTAAAATGAAAAAGACTGACATCGCCAAATATTGGAGAGAACGTGGAGTAACTGAAGAAAATAAAATGCATTGCTTTTTGGTTTGTAAAATAGCACAACCATTTTAAAAACTATGAGGAAGTTTCTAATAAAGTTAATCATACCTATATACTATGATGAAATAATTCAAAATCTAAATACTTCTCCAAAAGAAATTTTTAAAAATGTCCACTAAAAGATTTGTGCAAGAACGTTAGTAGCAGCTTTATTCATAATAGCCCAAAACTGGATGCAGCCCAAATGTCCATAAAACAGGAGAATGGATAAACAAACTGTGGTGTATTGTATAAAGGTACACAGCAATAAAAAGGAATGAACTACCTACACACTCAACATCGTGAACACTACACTGAGCAAAAGAATCTGGACACAAAAAGTTATAGACCATGCGATTTTATTATATGAGGTTCTAGAACAGAAAAAACTCATCCATTGGGAAAAAAAATCAGAAAAGTGGTTGCTAGGGTGCTGAGGAGTTGACAGGGAAGGAGTAAGAAGAAAATTTGTGGGATGATGGAAATGTTGTACATCTTGATGGAAGTGTGTGTTTCGTGAGTGTATGCAATTATATGCATTTGTCAAAATTTATCAAAACTCACAGTGAAGATTTTTTACATTTCAGAATATGTAAATTTCAACACATACACATACACAAAGAATGATAAAAATATTGAACTAAATTTGGGAATTGTGCTTTTCACAGTGGTGTGGGTTAGTAATTCTTTAACTAGATACGTATCTAGGCTTGAGAAAATGGGTTAATATATTGAAGATTCTGGGAACCTATGCAGTTTTTCAGATAGATTGTGTTAATGTACACTTACACTACCAGTGTATGACAGTTCTCGTTATTCAACATCTTCATCAAAACTAGATATTTCCTGCCTTTTTATTCTAGAAGCAAGCTGAATTTTAGTTCCTACCACATATTTGGTCAGGAGACTTTGTGTAGGATGCAACTTGTATAGAGCATAGAGTTTAGAACAGATCTCAGGAATGTGTCAGCATGTAAGCAAGTGATAACTAGAAGAAAAACCAGTAAGTTTGAATGAGAAAGAGCTACCAATAGAATAGAAGGACAAATAGGAAAAGCAGCATCATGGAGACTAAATGAAAAAAGAGTGTAAGGAAAAACAGATCAACAGTGTCTCAGCAATTAACAATAGGAAAGTGTTCACTTGATCCCGTGTTTAGAAAGTCATTAGTTTCATTAGTGAGATGAGCGTGACTGATTCAGAGTGAAGGTGTGGGGAGATGGAAGTTGTGTTTGGTGTAAGTCAATTCCTATGACTTGAAGGAATAATGAGATGTGTGGCATATAAGCTTGGATATGAGGTGAAGGACAGAGTTAGACCATAATAGAGAGAGGGATTTGGCACCAAGAGTTTTCTTTAAAAGGATATGTTCACTTGTTTATATGAAGATAATAAGCCAAAAACGGATAGAGATTTAAGAAGAGTTAAATAGAGTTAAAATAATTTCTATAGGCAATTGGAGGAGACAGGATCTAGATGACAGTTTGAGGATAGGAGTAAGAAGGCCCAAGGTAAAATTATGATGGCTACCATTTATTTAGTGCTTACTATGTTCCAGGCACTATTATGACTATGTTACTTATAATTCTTAAAATAACTTTATGAAAGAATACTGTCCTCCACATTATATGGATAAGGAAACCAAAACAGAATCATGCATGAACTTCATGAGTCGCACAGCTAGGGAGTTACAAGAACCAGAGTCCAAAACCACACAATATGGCTGTGGAAGGAAAATTCTTAATCACTCCTCTACATTGCCCAGGAATGGAAGGTAAAAAGTAAAATATCCAGAACCAGCCCTGATGGCCTAGTCATTAAAGTTTGGCGCGCTCTGCTTCAGCGGCCCGGTTCAGTTCCCAGGTGCGGAACCACACCACTTCTCTGTCAGTAGCCATGCTGTGGTGGTGACTCACATAGAAGGACTAGAAGAACTTACAACAGAACTAGAATATACAACTTTCAGGAGAAAAAAAAAAGAGAGGAAGATTGGCAACAGATGTTAGCTCAGGGTGAATCTTTCCCAGGGAAAAAAACAAAGTAAAATATCTGAATTACTGGCAAGGCTTGTTCCTCATTTGATGCAGATCAGCCCAGATTCAGGCTGAACAATTCAAATGTTATTCAAAACTTCTACCCAATATTTGACCTCTGCATGTTTTATAATATATTACTATCGATTTTGTTTGTTTGTTTGTTTGGTAATATGGCTCCATAAAGTATATAATCAGAGAAAGCTTCCTTGCTTTTAACACCAGAAAATTCCCTCAAATGTTAATAAAGACATTATATATTATTTTTAATTTTTTGAGAAACCTCCACACTGTTCTCCATAGTGGCTGAACCAATTTACATTTCCATCAACAGTGCACAAGAATTCTCGTTTCTCCACATCCTTGCCAACACTTGTTACCCTTTGTCTTTTTGATACTAGTCCTTCTAACAGGTGTGAGGTGATATCTCGTTGTGGTTTTGACTTGCATTTCCCTGATGATTAGTGATGCTGAGCATTTTTTCACATACCTGTTGGCCATTTGGATGTCTTCTTTGGAAAGCATCTATTCAGTTACTCTGTCCACTTTTTAGTTGGAATTTTGTTTTTTTGTTATTGAGTTGTATGAGTTCTTTATATATTTTGGATATTAATCCCTTATTTGATATATGGTTTCAGCATTCCCATTTCTTGGTATAAATCCAAAGGAAATAAAAACAGGATATCAAAAGATATCTGCACTCCCGTGTTCTTTGCAGCATTACAATAGCCAAGATATGAAGACAACCTAAGTGTCCCTCAATGGATGAAAGGTAAAAGAAAATGTGGTGCATATACACAACGGAATGTTATATAGCCATGAGAAAGAAGGAAATTCTGCCATTTGCAAAAACATGGATGTGCCTTGAGGGAATTATGCTAAGTGAGATGCAGACAGAGAAAGACAAATACTGTATGATATAACTTATATGTGGAATTTTAAAAACCAAATTTGTGAAAACAGAGAGTAGAATGGTAGTTGCCAGGGGCTGGGAGGTGGAGTAACTGGGGAGATGTTGTTTAAGGGTACAAACTTGCAAGTAGTAGACAAATAAGTCCTGGAAATCTAATACATAGCATAGTGATTATAGTCAACAATAACATATGATAAATTCCAAAGTTGCTAAGAGATTAGATCTTAATTGTTCTCACCACAAAGAAGAAATGATAATTATGCGATGTGATGGAATCATATTGCAATATTTGAATGTATCAGATCAACACATTGTACACCTTAAACTTACATAATGTTATATGTCAATTATATCTCAATATAAATAAACAAACAAATATATAAATAAATACCATTATACACTAACAAGTGCCTCTCATATTGTTGCTGAGGAGGATCTTATATTTGTTTATTAAACATTCTCTATTTTTCACACTGCTGATTTGAAATGAAGTGTTGCCAGTCTGTTAAAGAAAATGTTACTAAGATATTCTAGAAATAAGATCATTAAAGAATAAACAGAACTAAAATATACAGCTAAAATTATTAAATAACCAAATAAAAATTGAAGAAACATGTTTTTCTCATTGGTGCTCATAAATACCTCTCTTTATAAGTTATTAACAATAAGAGACAGACCCAATAAGAGACAGATTCATGTAGCAATTGTGATGAAAACATAATGTCTTTTAATTTTTTATTGTGGTCACTTTTGTATAACACAATTTTCTTAATAGAATAAATAAAGCAGTGTCTATTCCAAAGAACTTTTTGAAATCTGCTATTAGAAAGCCAAGAAACATTTCCATCTTAATTAAGATCTGGTGTGTTCCCCAATGTTCTGTTTTCAGCTTTCTTCTTCTTTTCATCTGCATAGACTCATTTGATAAGGTCATATCCTCAGGGTACTCAAATCAAATCTCTTGCACGATTTCCAAATCTGGCTATCTCCAAACTCACTGTTAAGAGTTCTAAATCAAACTTGACATCTACCTGCCAGGTTTATCAAATTCTTGATTTCAGGGAGACTTATAAATCAGACTCTTCAATATTCCTTCCATCACAAAGACCTTAGAAAAATAGTTTTTCTTTTCGGTATCCATATTTATTCATTCTAAATGTCCCAGTCTTCCTGTGTGCCTACTGGGTACTATGTAGTGCGTACTGTGTACAATCTGTTCAGATCCTGATTGTTTAATTTGTTACTCTTCCCATAACTTCTCATTATGCTCCTACATTCAGTCATTAAGCAAATATTATTGAAGGTCTACTGTGTTCCTAGAGCATGTATTCATCGAGTTTGCATTCTAATTGAATGGCAGTAAATATAATAAATTATATAATACAGTGCTGCCCAACAGAACTTTCTGCAATTATACAAATGTCCTGTAATATCTGTGTCATTCAATATGGTAGACAGTAACCACATGTGGCCATTGAGCACTTGGAACATGGTTAGTGCTATTGAATAAATACTTTTTTAAAATTTTATTTAAATTTAATTAATTAAAATTTACATTTAATGACCCCATATGGTAGTGCACCCTTATCCACGGTTTCGTTTTCCATGGTTTCAGTTACTCATAGTCAACTACAGTCCTAAAATATTAAATAGAAAATTCCAGAAATAAACAATTGATAAGTTTTAAATAGCACACTTTTCTAAGTAGCGTGATGAAATCTTGTGCTATCTCACGCCATCCTGCCTGGGGTGCGAATCATCCCTTTATCCAGTGTATCCACGCTGTATTCGCTACCCGCCTGTTAGTTACTTAGTAGCTGTCTTGATTATCATATCGACCATCCCTGTACTGCAGTGCTTGTGTTCAAGTAACTCTTACTTAACATAGTAATGGCCCCAAACCGCAAGAGCAGTGACGCTGGCACCTCAGATATGCCAAAGAGAAGTTACTATTGTTATTCCCTCACTGTGCCTAATTTATAAATTAAACTTTATCATATGTACGTATGTATAGGGGAAAACATAGTATATGGAGGGTTCAGTACTATCTGCAGTTTCGGGCACCCACTGGGGGTCTTGGATCATATCCCCCGTGGATAAGGGGGGGCTACTGTATCTTCACCCAACTGAATCTAGGTCTTTTTCAAAACAAATCCCTTCTTAACTACTTTCTTTTCAAAATGACAGTCCCTTCAAATATTTAAAGACTATTTATGCCTACACTTTCGCTTACTCCCTACTAAATCTCCTAATGATATGTTTATTGGTCTATTTATTTATTACATTATTCAAAAAATCATTTTTTTATTTTTCTCTTCCACGAAGAGGTAGCCCCTAGGTAATGCATGTAGGAAAAAGAGTTTAAAATATATTAAAATAAGGACCATTCTCCAGCTAAAAAAGAAGGTCATTATAAAGTTAAATATCAGGTAACAGGTACTGTGGAATTCTAAAAATTTGGAGAATTTGAATACTGAATTTTAGTAATGCATTTGCCACCAAAATTTCTAGAACTTATGGCAAAAAAGTGATGGAAAGTTATATAGTTTGTCTTGTGCAAGAAAGGAAAACGTAATCATCACATTCCTTAAGGGAAGAAATACTTTTCTTATCTCTGGGAAGAAAAAAAGTTTTACATGACTCTTTTTATAGGTGCTGCAGAACAATGTTGACAATATCTATAAATACATAGCTATAGCAAACGGAGTATTTTTCCTTAATTTATAATTGCACATGTAGTATATGAACACATATTTTTGGTAAATTTTTTTTTTTTTGGTGAGGAAGATTAGCCCTGAGCTAACATCTGTGCCCACCTTCCTCCATTTTTATATGTGAGACACCACCACAGTGTGGCTTGATGAGTGGTGCATAGGTCTGCCCCAGGATCCAAACCAGCGAACCCCACTATGCCACCAGGCTGGCCCCATATATAAGCTTTTGGTTTTTTCATTTGTTTATTTGTTTTTTTAGTCGAGGTATCATTTGTAATCCAAAGTGCCTGGTAGACAGTGTTTTGTTGGTTTTTTTTTGGTGAGGAAGATTGGCCCTGAGCTAACATCTGTGGCAATCTTCCTCTATTTTTTGTATGTGTAACATTGCCACAGCATGGCTTGTTGAGCAGTGTGTAGGTCTGCACCCGGGATCCAAACCCACGAACTCCTGGCCACCAAAGCAGAGTGTGCAAATTTAACCACCATGCCACTTGGCTGGGCCCTCTTGGTAAATAGTTTAAATTTCCCAAAGAAGGCTCAAGTCCCCTCTGACTACCTTTTCTGAACAGTTTTCCCTCTTCTGCATGCCCACTTCCCCTTTCCTGGAGGTAACTAGTATTGTAAGTTTGATATACAACATGCCAGAACTTGAGCCATGTACTTGCCTAAATGTCTATTTATAGACTGATAGAAATTCATGGAATTTTTGTGTGTATGTCTTCCATACATTATATTGTTTTTCAACATGTTTTGTCTCTAAGCAATATGTTTTGAAGTTCTGTCTGTGTCATACATTTCGGCCATTTATCCTAATTTCTGCATGTCACTCCATGAGATGGATCTACCACAGTTAACTGAGCTATACTGTTTTTGATGGTCCAGTAAGTGGTTTTTATTATGAACAGTGCTGAAATGGACACCCATGTATAGAATCTTCTTCATGTTCACGTGCAATTTTTTTCCAAAATATAGACACATAGAGATGGAATTTCTGTATCATTTCATTTTTAATATATTCTGTTAAATTACATTTCAAATTGTTTGGACTTACGTACATGCACAACAGGATTATAGGAGCACACCCTTTCCCCAGAGCCCTAATCAATATACATATATTCAAATTTCTGAATGATTGCCAATCTAATGGTTGAGAATTGCTACTCATCGTTACATTTAATTTGCCCTTTTGTGATGACTAATAGGATTGACCAT
Source organism: Diceros bicornis minor (assembly GCF_020826845.1). NCBI lineage: Eukaryota > Metazoa > Chordata > Mammalia > Perissodactyla > Rhinocerotidae > Diceros > Diceros bicornis. Next base: position 22,385,912 of record NC_080781.1, read on the forward strand.
CACTTCACTTGTTTATTTGTAACTAAAGTTTCCCTTTCTTCGATTCTCTTGTTCTTATTTTTTGTCTATATCTCCATTCACTTGTTTCTCTTTTCCCTTTTGATTTCTAATAATTCCTGAAATAATACAGAATCTAAATATATATATTTCCTCTCTTCCTATTGAATTATTCAATATCGTTTAGATTTTTCTCTTTGCATATATATGGTTAATTTTAATGAACTCACATTTATCAATCTTTTTCTTCAACTTTTTTGCTGTTTGTATCTGCTTAAAAATACATTTTTATGACTTAAGATCATAAATATATTCACATGTTTTTTATTAACCTCTGTGCTTCATTTTGCATTTGTTTTTCTGAAGGGAAAAGTATCAAACTTTTTTTTTTCACAACAGTCAAATGGCCTACACTCTGTGCAATAGCCTGTGCTTTCTCTCATAATTTGAAATGTCACTTTTTCTCATATAATAAATTTATTGTGTACATGGGTCTATTTCTGGACTCTATTTTGCTCCATTTATTACTTTGTCTAGTCCTACACCAGTACCACGCCAGAGCCTTCAGTTTTACTTTCTTCTTACTGCTTTAACAAATTACCACAAATTTAGTAGCTTAACACAATACAAATGTATTATCTCACAGTTCTGTAGGTCGCAAGTCTGACATGAGTCCTACTGGGCTAAAATCAAGGTAATGGCAGGGCTGCATTCCTTCCTGGAGGCTCCAGGGGAGAATCTTTTTCCTGCTCTTTCTAGTTGCTGGCAGAATTCAATTCCTTGCATGTGTAGGACGGAAGTCTTGTTTCCTTGCTGGCTGGCAGCTGAGGGCTGTTCCGTTTCTAGAGGCTGCAGCTTTCCTTGGCTCATGGTCCTGTTCCCCCATTTTCAAAGCCAGCAATGGCAGGTCAAGTCCCTGTCACGCTTCAAATCTCTCCTCCCTATTCTTCCGTCTCATATTCCTGACCCCCTGGGAAAGGTTCTCCCCTCTTAAGGCCTTATGTTAGTTTGACACACGAAGATAACCAGGATAATCTCCTCATCTAGTCAAGATCCCTAACTTAATCACATCTGCAAAGTCCCTTTTGCCAGGTAAGGAAATATATTCACAAAGGGTCCTGTCTTTGTTTATCTTTAAAAATCATCTTGCCTAATCATTCACATTTACTCAACTACAAGAAATCGATTCAGCTTATCCAGTTCTGTGAACAATCTTGCTGTGATTTTGACTTTTACTATTTTAAATTTAATGATTACTTTGAGAAAACCTGGCATCTTTACGATATTTAATTCCTCCAGCAATGAAAGGAGTGTAGGTTTTCACTTTTCAGGTCTTCCTTTAGGTTCTTCAGTAATCTTTCACTGCTTTCTCCACAAAGATCTTGCATTGTTATTAATTATGATCTTTTATTATATATTTTTTGTAATTTTTAATAAGCTCTTTTTTTGCCATAACTTCTTAAAATGGTTCTTACCAGTCTATAGGAAAACTGTTAATTTTGCTAGTTCTTGCTTAAATAAAGTAAACTTAATCCACTGGTGATATATAAAAGCTTATCAACTGATTATTTTGTATTTTACTCAGGATACAAACACTCTCTGCAAATTATAAATACACATATTTCTTTTTTATAATTACTTAAGCCTATTTGTTATCACGTCTTATTGAAATTATAATCACTACCAATTTGTTGGAAAATAACAGATGAGGTATGCTTGCCGTATTTGTGACAAACAAAAATGCACCTTACATTTTACTACGATTCATGACTTTCACTGCAGTCATTTGGTTGATATCCCTCATCATGCTGTGGACAAAGGAGGGCATGGATGTCCGGTACCAAGAGGAAAAGACTGCACAGATCCTTTTGGCTTTATCCCAACAGTCATTCTTTCCTTCTTGTTGACAGAATCCTAGTTTTTTGCTCGTGTTTGTTTTTTAAAGGAACAGGCAATTACAGTTTTAGGGAAGGTGGGACTGGCTTCAGATCCCGGGGATTCCCTGTAGAAAGTAAACTATTGTACTGTAGTCTCTTTCTTTCATAACTTATGATTTAGATTTGGGTTTATGACCCAGTTCTGGCATATGGAACCAGCTGAGTGGCTTTAGGATAAAATTTGCTGGTCTTTTATTAGCACTGTGTTAACCAGGGTCCACTTACAAAAAGTGCAAGCCTCTCAAAGCTTTGTTGTTCTCCAAAGCCTTCAAATGTCAGCTTTTGTTTTTTATCCAAATTTGTACTTATCCTCAGTGGAAGATTTGGTCTGTTAGAAATTACTCAATTATATCTGGAGGCCAATGTTTGTGTATAAGAATTTAACACCTCTATTCACTAAAAATCAAAAGCAACTTTCATTTTAGTTCTATTATTTAAATGTAATTTATGTAATTTTATTTGTTTTAAAAGCAAACAAAAATAATTTATAAACAATGTGAAAAATTATGTCCCTGAAACAAAGTGTTGAAAAATATATTAACACCTGGAGAAAATGTGTTAAAAGTGATAAAATTGCAATTCCTCAAAGAATAAAATATATATGCCTAGTAAGGGAACACAATTCAAGTTTATTAGAAATCATAAGAATATAAAATTAAATGTATTACCTTTTTACATGTGTGGATTACGAGATCCTAAGAAAGAATAATATTATGGGCTGGTGTGGGTAGAGTCACAGAAGTATTCCTCTTTATTGTCACTGGCTCTAGAGCTACATAGAATGTATCTTAAAACTATTTTTTAATGCATCAAGAGCTTTAATTAAATTAACTCCCCTTTGATAACACTGTTTCTCTTCTTAGATTGTATCCTAGATAAATAATAGGCATTGCAGGCCATGTACAATACATATACACAAACACACACTTAAATTTGCTTCAAAAGGAAAACAGTTCAATATGGATAGATTGATATGACAGAATATTAATTAATTATAATATTTACAATATGTATAATATTTCTCATTTTCTTCACTATGAGAACTTTGACCTTGAGCAAGTTATTTAACCTCTTTTCTCAATTTCCTCCTGCGTAAATGAGACTATTAATAACATACCTCAGAGATTTGTTGCACAGATTACAAAAGCTTATAATCATGCTTGTCACACAACAGGTACCTTAAAAGTATATCTGGAATTATTCTTATACATTGAATTAGCACAAGTACTTGGAGGGGGCAGTTAATAATTCCTTAATCCTTGTACAAGAAAACTGCTTTCATTCTTAGAACTTTTGATGCTTAAGTGAGTGTACACCAGCAAACATAAGTAATCTAAATAATCTACAGTATAGACCAGTCCTTCTCAAACTTTAACAAGTATAGGAATCACCCGGGGATCTTGTTGAACTGCAGATTCTGATTCACTAGCTCTGGTTTGGAACATCCCTTTCTAATAAACTCCCGGTCATGATGATTCAACTAGTCCATGGAACACACTTTGAGCAGTGAGAGCATAGACCAGTGGTCAGCAAACAAAGCTCCCAGGCCAACTCCGTCTGCCATCTATTTTTGTTGACAAAGTTTTATTGGAACACATTCTGCACTCATCCAGTTGCGTATTGTCTGTGGATGCTTTCATGAGATACAAAGGCAGAGTTGAGTAGTTGTGACAGAGATCACATGGTCCACAAAACCTGAAATATTTACACTCTGGCCCTTAACAGAGAGTTTGCTGATCCCTGGTATAGACAACATGCTGTGTCAGCATAATAGAATAATAAAATCATATTATACAACAATTTTAAAATACAAAATCAAGAATTAATAAATCTTAAACATAAAACACTAGAGCCAGCCCTGATGGCCTAGCAGTTAAAGTTCAGTGTGCTCCCTTCGGCAGCCTGGGTTTGCTTCCCTGGCACGGAACTACATCACACTCTTCTGTCGATAGCCGTGCTGTGGCAGCGGCTCACATAGAAGAACCAGAAGAACTTACAACTATACACAACTATGTCCTGGGGCTTTGGGGGGCAAAAAGGAAGAAAAAAGGAGGATGATTGGCAACAGATGTTAGCTTAGGGCAAATTTTTCCCTACAAAAAACAAAAAAACAAACACTAACAGAAATTTGGAACTTTTCACTCTATCTCAAGATGATCAGTCCTCTAGCCTTATTAGTGTAATTGCATATACAAATAACCCATGGATTCAAGTAGAAGAAAATGCATTGTTTCTGCAGAGTCCACAAAGTCCATCTTAAGGAAGACGGGGGCTGGAGGGAACCATAAAGTAACATGTTCATGAGACGCAACTTCTCAATAATAGATCTCTTTAAATACTGATTGGGTCTGTAGCTCAGATGTAGTCGATCAAATTAATGAAGGATTAATAGCTTTGAAAGTGTTTCCATGTGACAGTCAATATCCTATTACAGAACAATATTCAGAAAGGCCCTGCTACCCCATCTCTATAAAAGGTGCTTGCACCTCTAGAGAATATTATCTGCCCACATGACTACATAAATTAAGTAACATTTTTGATTTTGGATCAGACTTCTACAAAAATGCATGCCTTTTCAGGAGAGATACTAGCTTGAAGACATAAACTTCAAGCTTATAATTAAAGTAGATTAAGGGAGGAAGGAATGAGTTACTATATGAATACGGGACTTCAACAATGATCTCTGCAAGTTTCCAAAGACCAGAATAGGTATTCTCTTCTTGTATGCATGCATTTTTTAAAATTTATACATATAGTATTAGATTATATTTCTCATACTTCTTCTTACCGTTTTCCACTCAGCACTCACTATGTTTTAACGTCCATACATCTTTCTTTGTGTGTATCTCATTTGTTGCTTCAAACTGCTGCATATCCAGGATGTGCTATCATTATATTTCCTACCCATTACCTCAATTATGGATACCCAGATTGCTTTTAGTTCTCTGTCTCCACAGAAAATACTATAATAAAAATCCTCATGTGGGTACTCTCATGGTCCTTCGAATATAGTAGGTATTCAGTAAACATCCATTGAATTCAACATGTTTGGAGAGTATTTAATTATTTTTAAAAATGACATATTGTTAAGTGATAAATGTGTTTACCCTAACAGCATGTAAAGTATAATCATACTTTCTTTACATGCACATATGGGTGTACATATATATGTGTCTATGTATGCGTATATGTAATAATAGAATGTATAAATATATTATTGATTTTTTTCTTCTTTTTGATTGCCTACATATCCTGATATTTCCACAGCGAATGTGCTATTTGTAAATAAATAAAAGAAATAATCACGGCATTAGAGAAAAATGGCAGGTTCTATGTGTATGATTGCTGGTAAATGTAAGAATAATACTTTAAGTATACTTATGCACAGCCTAAAACTGGAATTAATCAATATATGTATGTATTCATTTTTTCATTACTATATCTATCTGTTTATATATAAATATATGAACACATGTGTATGTATATGTATATACATGTATATAAGCCTGTATATGTGTGTGTTAATGTGTGTGTGTGTGCATACATATACTTATTTTAAGGACTGACAATATCCTTTTTGTCACAGTTAAGGACAATTGAGCCAAATCTAGAAACCTGGGTTGAAAAAAAGTCGTTGTGAATTTTGAAGGAAATTGTTTCACAGGATGACTACCGATCAATCCAGTAGTTCCTTTGCATAATTTGCATGCTACCCACCCTCACTGAGAGATGTTCTTCTTCATATTTATGCCATTGTGACTTACATGATAGACATGATGTAGGGATGCTATTCATTACTACACTCATTGTCTTGGGCACTAAATGGGTTCTTTCATATGAAAATTGATGTTGTTCATTCTGAAAAATTTTCTTGTTACATCTCATTTCCTCCATTTTCCTCCTCTCCATTGCTAAAACTCCTCTTATTTGGTTGTTGGATCTTATGAACTCACCCTCCAATCTTCATTTCTATTATCTGCTAATTTTCAACCCTTTTTCTTTTTGTTCCACTTTTGGGGAAATGTTCTCAACTTTATTTTTTAGCCCTACTAAAAATTATTAAAATTATTAAAAATTATTTCTAATGTCAGTTAACCTACACTTAATTTCCAAAAGCTCTTTCTTATCCTAAGATTATTTCATTAAAATGCTTTATTCTTCTTTCATTTATAATATTACAGTGAGACTACTAATTATAAAAAATTTGAACTTATTTTATACTCTCTGTATTGTTTCTGTTTTCACTAATTTTACTTGTTTTTTTTTTTTTTTTGCTTTCTTTTGGTTTTTTAGGTGCTTGTCTTTCACCTTAGAGGCTTTTCTCAAATGTCTAATCATCTTTGGTTGAAAAGATAAGTGTGTGTGTATGAAGAGGCTCATTTAATGATAGAATTCACTATGCAGTGATCGGGTAATGAGTTTTAAATTGGGGGATCCTCAAAGTTTCAGAAGTTGGAAGTCTTATCTCCAGGGTTATCGAGTATCTCTAGAACGTAATTCCTCAGACGCTTGCTTGGAGGTCCTAGTTTAAAATGTTTACAAAGCTGGACAGGAGGAAGGTGATGGAGATCTTGGCATTCATTGTATAGATTGCCACTGATTGCCTCTATGTTCAGCCTCACATCTTTCCCTACCCAATTCTGCCAGACAAGAATGCCTCCTAACCCTGAATCAGGAGACTCTTCCCATCAGTTGCTCCAGAAAATAACCCTCATAATGGTAGCCACATGCAGAGGGTTAGAGGGAGAGGATTAATGCCAAGTTAATTAACTCAGGAGAAAATTTTTAATTATGTAACTTACTTCAAATGGAAGGAAATTACCATCTTATTTTTAATTTTTTTAAAATTTTTTTGTGTGTATGTGAGGAAGATTAGCCCTGAGATAACATCTGTCGCCAATCCTCCTCTTTTTTCTGAGGAAGATTGGTCCTGGGCTAACATCCATGCCCATCTTCTTCTACTTTATATGTGATACTGCCCCAGCAGTGCGTCTGTGCGCGCCGGGGATCCGAACCTGCAAACCCTGGGCCAGGGAGCGGAGCGTGCGCACTTAACTGCTACGCCACTGGGCCGGCCCTGGAAATTACCATTTTAAACCCTTAACTCTGTTGGACATTATATTTTAAATGTCTTTTGCACTTATTTTTAAAATTAATTTAAATGATTTTTAGTTTTCTTTGTCATATTATTACAATTATTTTCTGTATTTTTTTTTTAGTATACAAAGCATGCTTAGAAAATTATGGAGCAACTTATAGCATCATCTCTTTACTGTGTGATCCTTGGAAACTTCCTTTGGCATTTACAGAAAGGTTATATTATATTCTGTGTTTTTATTTACAATGACAATTAAATCATTAGATTTTATAGTCACTTTTTGTTTCAGATATAGATATATTCAGTTATAGCTGCCACGTTCTTTTGAAGGTCTTATAAAGTAACAGAAACCAGAAGGTTTCTAAAAGTCAAATCTGATACTCTATTGCCCCTAACCCTGTTCTGTTAGTCACCAGGGATTCAGTAATCTGGATCTTAAGTGAAGTTTTGAATAATAATAATATCCTAAAGTATCATACCAAACTAAATAACATTCATGAAAGGAGATAAAAAAATGATAAAGACAACGATCCTGTTACAAAGAACCCCATGAGTATTCAAATACTGTTTTGAAAGAGTTGATAAGGCAATAAAATGAAGAAGACATTTCAGAAGCTGCAGTCATCTTCATATTGGAGGTGAGCATGGAGTGCAACAGGATATAATCATCTCTGCTGGGGCAATGGTATGGAGAAATGGGTGGGAAATACAGGAGGCCTAAAAGTAGATGAAACATAATTCCTCATACTAATGTTGAGCAAAACATGAAAGAATTAGGACTGGGATTTGTGCTGGCTGTTCCAGTGTGAAGCAATCCTTGAAGTTCATATCCTTCTTTTATTATCTTTCTTGTCTTTTATTGTTGGTTTCCCTTCTGAGCTGCCTCAGACCTCACTTCACCATCTAATAATTTCTTTATAATTTGTAACATTCAATCAAAATTCTGTAGACAATTCAATCTTCAAATGAGAAAAAATTAAGTATTTTGAAGTTTAATGTAACAACTAGAGTTTAAAAAAGAATTGCATTGGATTCAATAAAGGTTTAGCATAGAGTGGCCCAGAACTGTTCTGGTTTTAAAACTGAAAGTCCCAAGTCCCAGGGAACCCCTCAGTCCTGGGAAAAACCAAGATAGTTGGTCACTCTTGTTTGGAATAGAAGTTGACAAAAAAAAAAAAAAAAGAATGTTACAACAAAGTGTGTAGCAAAGCTGATAAATATTATATAGATAACAAGTATCATGGAAGTCATCAGGTTAGAATTAAATATCAGTAGCTTACTTTATCTTGTATTTTACTTTAATTCCCAAACAATCTTGGAAGAGAATCATTTTACTTATTTTGTAGATGAAGAAATTAAGTGACCAATATCACATAGGTAGCCATCATCAGAGCTACTGGCATTCTCATTTCTTCGCTGGTCTATCTGTGGTTCCCAAACTTTGCTGCAAGTTTGAATCACCTTTGGATCATACAAAATTTCTGATTCTTGACTCCTATACCAAAACATTCCAATCTAATCAATCTTGGGTAAGACCAGGGCATCAGAATTTTTAAAAGCTTTCCAGATGATTCTAATATGAGCAAATTTGGGGCACCACTGCTCTAATATAATAGTGCACGACTAGCTGCACATTAGAATCACCTGGAAAAATTTAAAACCTAACAAAACCTTGACTCTGTCCCTGACTAATTCTATCAGTTCTTGGGGTTGGTGTCTAGGTATCCATATTTTTAAAAAGTTCCCTTGATGATTACAATGTGTACCAAGGGTTGAAAACCACTGCACTATAGGTTTGTGGATGACTTATTTCTCTCAAAACAAGAAGCAACCCATTCTTTGTCCCGTCCATATACCTTGCCCACAACATCCCCAATTCCACAAAGTGAGCGCTTTTGTGCCTGATTCCACAGGAGGGCTCAGAGTCTCAGAAATTTATCATTCAATTCCCTTTTCACATGGACTCAATAATGGTTTTTAATTCTTAATGATTTCTGCTTTTGAGTATTCCACTTGGTCAAAAACGTCAAAAGTTTCTACCATCAAGATCTGAATTGATAAATGTCACTTGGTTCAAGCAGTTAGAGCTTCCAGATTCAAGTCAGTGATTTTATAAAGATATATATTTAGATTAAACTCTTAACAGCAAACGGAGTTTACTTCCCAGAAGCTTTGATTGCTTATCTTGGAATAGGTTGGAAGTAGCACCAAATGTTAAAAAAAAAAATCTACATAGACTTTGATAATTGTGTGTGGATAAGAGTTATGAATTATCGACTTTTAGACCCTTATTCAGCGGTGAGGGGAAACATAATTGGCAGAAAATAACTGTCTCAATCCCAGGGCTTATTACTTTGAATTCTTTATGCTCTTGCGTGTGTGTGTGTGTGTGTGTTCCTACCACCAAACTCCTAAGTAGGACTTCACTGTAACTTAGTTTTTGAAAGTCTCAATTGACTTCAAAATGAAGGAAGAAGAATTTAATTCAATTTACTTAACATCTTTCCCCTGTTCCCACTTCTGAGTTTGGATAGCTATATTATTTTTAGTTCTATAATTGGTTATTATTATAATTTTGTTTATTTTCTTGAATATCCTTCCAGATATGTTTTTACATATATAGACAAATACACCCTAATATTAATTTTTACAAAAAATTGTAATGATAACTCACTGTTCTGCACTTTCCTTTTGTCCATGTAACAATATATTGGGGCGATCATTCCATATGCATAGATAAAGAGCCTTCTCTACCTTTTATGGTATTCTCTTGTATGGACAGGAATATCATTGTTTATTAGCCAGACCCTTACTGATGCACGTTTAGACTTTTTCCAATTTTTACTATTATAAAAAAATGTAGCAATGATTAAATAAATATTTAGTCCTGACTCCTCATTTTCTTGAACCCAAACCAGATATGAAACACACTTATCACAGGCTGCATCCTCAGTCACTGCTCTTGCTGAAGTTTCATACCTCAGAGTAGACTTCTCACAGTCTTGGTTCTTGCTGAGATCCAGAGCTAAGATGCTTCTCACTGTTGTCTATGCCTGAACTCCACTGCATTTGACATGCCTTCCATTTATTTTATGGATTAGGGTGTAGTTGTCTCATAGACCCAATAAAAATAAAAATGGAGTTTGCATTTTCATTTCTAGTTTCCCTTATTGCTATTAGATAATTTAAAAGGACAAGAAGAAGGAATCCTAGTTTTATACCACTACCTTCAAACTAAAATTTCAAATCACTATAATCTTCAATAAGATACTAAAATCTCATTTGCTTGTTACGTAAATTTTAGGCGATAACTGTTGATGCTCCGTTACATAAGTGGAAGTAATAACTGTCCCTGCTGAATCTCCATCTCTCCCATCCCCACCTCCATCTTTAATAAAAAAATACTTAATTGGTTACAGGACAATATAAATATGACAATTGATATATACCCTGATATTTGAAAAATAATTGAATGAGTGAGAACATATTTAAGATGTAGGTGGAGAATGGGAGAGGTAGACATGTTTCTTTTTTCTCTGAGCATGGAGTGAGTTAAGGAAGGAAGGAAGGAGGAAAGAAGTGAGGGTAGAAAGAAGAATCTTACACGTAGATTGTAGGTAATAGATAATCTTCATTCCGTGTCCCTGGTTGCTGACACACGTCCTCAGTGACTCCCAAGGGAGCTGTGGGAATTGAGACTAGCAAGTGTCTCTTGTAGACAACAGTCTGAGCAGAGGCTGCAGCTCCAACCTGTCATGGCCTCTGCCAGAGTTCTGCCACCTCAAATCTGTCCTCTTTGGCTACTAGCTGCTCAGTTTCCTACATCCTTGGGAAGTGGTGACAAGTTCACATTGGTTACAGGGGTCCAAAACGACCTCTGCAAGTCTCATATGTCTAGTTCCAGCTGCCATATTTCTCATCAATTTTCAGTTATAGCTTTCCAATTTCAGGTTTTAAAGATATATAAAGAGTCCTTTGTGATACTAATTGTTTATTTTAACAGTTGAGCACTTATCATGTACAAGGAACTGAGTTAGATGGTCAAAAGGAAAAAATAAAATAAGGGCAAGCATATGTCCTGCCTTCGAAAAGGTTATAGTTTCATATTATTTAATAGGCCTAATTGTGTCTAATTAAAGGTTAAAATAAATACTATGATTAAATTCCACTGTAAGTGCCTAATTAGGCAAATTGGTACACAAAGATACTTGCTACTTGCTCCCTCCCCAAATAATCTTTATATCATTGAGCCCGTGGTTATTATTATAGTAATAACACACAAAAAAGTCAATAAATCACTACTTTATGTCTATATTCTGAGCTGAGTTTTAGTATAATATTCCTTACGACTTATCCACTACAAATGTCAACTCTATCATTTAAATTTAGAGAGGAGTACCTATCATTCAGTATGCAATTTGAAAATGCATGCTAATCTTTTACATTCATCTTATAGAACAGGGCACATATCTAGCACACTAAATCTCATTGGGTTTAAATTTTTTTAATGTTTTTTAGAGGTAACACAGTTATAATCTCACCATCATTGAACTGCAATGTTTGAGAAAATGTGATGATTTTTACTGATGAGGTTTGCAAACATAGCATACTAGCTCTTTCAGAATGGCAAAAGAATGTGACATAGCGCAGTTTTATCTATGTTATACTTTTATTCAATCATTCATCATTTGATTCATTCATACTTTTATAAACCTATAGCCAAGAACATTAACTGTCATTTTTCAGTACTTCCTGAACTCTAGACATTCTACAGGAGACTTGTATTCAGTATATCATTTTGAGCTTTTAATAATGATGTGATGCTAGTTTTACTATCATTCTTACCTTACAAATGAGGAAGATAAGACTCAGATTAAGTAATGTATCCTTGGTGTCACAGCTATTAAGATTCCATACTAGGTCCTTTTTTCTTTTTATAATTATGCCTACCATGTTGTCGTGGCCTTGTTAGGTAATTGGAATGTTAAATAAATAAGCCTAATCCTTGAATTTCTGATTTGTATTATAAATATACATTATTTTTCAGTTTAAGATAGAAAACAAGATTATAAAGTATTCAGCGAAATAATGAAGGGCTGGAAAAAAAATGTATTCACATGATTTTTGAGGCAATACCAGGCTATGATAGGATGTTTTTCATTAGAGAAAAAGAAAGACAAAGAGAGAGGGAGAGAAGCCAAAATTGAGCAAGCAAAGCAGTATACATGCAGTTGAGAAAATTTCGTTTATACATATACACACACATACATATATACAGATATATGTATGCATATTTACATATTAACATTTAATGTATTTTCTGCAGAAAACAGAAATTAGTTTTATGCAGAGTCTGCTTTTCATCCTTGATAAAAGTAAAGAAAGCGTTATAAAAGAGGTGAGAGATTGTGATGATAATAAAAGAACTTCCCATTTTTCATAGGAAACTGGCAGAATTCAGGAGAGGATATGAAACCCATGTTAAAATATGTAATATGCACTTTTGTGAAGACAACAATGAATAGACACACTCTGGATAACTTTTGAAGACTTAAGGATAAAACCTCCAATTGTCTAATCAAGGAAAATTATACAAAAGAAGATTAAAAATCCGTCTAATGAATAAGTTACCTATAGGCTAGCTACTAAGTTCTCTGCTGTTACATAAAAGTTCAGACATCAATACAGCAAGCTTTATGGAAATTTGTGGGGAAAAAATTAGTTATCCAAGAAATCAGTACTCAAATTATCATCATAGTGATTGCAATAGTTTGGCATTCTCAGATATACAGTAACTCAGGAGGTATATTAAGTAAACTCTATTAAAAGGTCAAAATAAATTAATCTTAAGCAATTTATTCTTTAACATCAAAAAAATCTAAACATGACTTTCCATTTAAGCAATAGTTGTAAAGATGCTTAAATACCTGGATGAAAAGATCATACAATTTGTGAAAGATATAGAATATTGAAAAATTGTAATGAAATGGTGAATAGAACACAGAATTTCAGATCTACCATTAAAATATGGGCAGTAGAATAAAAGGATGTGAGAATAAATAAAATATTGTCTGTAATAAACTTAATGTTAAGGTGACACATTTAATAATAAAAGAAAAATGTAAGTTCAATAATTTTTTTCAAAACCTAAAAAACAACACATAAAATTTGTGTTGGAAAACTAAAATGAAGTTCAATGAAGCTTTTATTTCTAAATAAAATAGCATTATTATTATTATTTTTTAATTTTTTATTTATTGCAGTAACATTGGTTTATAACATTGTATAAATTTCAGGTGTACATCATTATACTTCTATTTCTGCATAGATTACATCATGTTCACCCCCAAATACTAATTACAACCCATCATCACACACATGTGCCGAATTATCCCTTTCACCCTCCCCCCTCCCCCTTTCCCCTCTGGTAACCACCAATCCAATCTCTGTCTCTCTGTGTTTGTTTATTGTTGTTATTATCTACTACTTAATGAGGGAAATCGTACGGTATTTGACCTTCTCCCTCTGACTTATTTCGCTTTGCATAATACCCGAAATGTCCATCCATGTTGTCACAAATGGCTGGATTTCATCGTTTCTTGAGATATCACCTCACACCCGTCAGAATGGCTATAATTAACAAGACAGGAAACAACATGTGTTGGAGAGGATATGGAGAGAAGGGAACTCTCATACACTGCTGGTGGGAGTGCAAACTGGTGCAGCCACTATGGAAAACAGTATGGAGATTCCTCAAAGAATCAAGGATAGAACTACCATATGATCCAGCTATTCCGCTGCTCGGTATTTGTCCAAAGAACTTGAAAACACCAATGTGTAAAGATACATGCACCCCTGTGTTCATTGCAGTGTTCTTCACAATAGCCAAGACGTGGAAGCAACCTAAGTACCCAACAAGGGACGAATGGATAAAGAAGATGTGGCATAAAATAGCATTATTTTATATAAAGGAAAAACTCTTGGAATGAGAAAAGGAAATTGAAAAAAGAACACAATATGGGCTGGCCCCATGGCTTAGCAGTTAAGTGCACGCGCTCCACTGCTGGCAGCCCGGGTTCGGATCCCGGGCACACACCGACGCACCGCTTCTCCCGCCATGCTGAGGCCGTGTCCCACATACAGCAACTAGAAGGATGTGCAGCTATGACATACAACTATCTACTGGGGCTTTGGGGGGAAAAATAAATAAATAAAATCTTAAAAAAAAAGAAAAAAGAACACAATAATATTGGCAGATATCAATTTACTTCTTTTTCCTTAATGAAACAAAGTTAAAACAATTATGTTGGATCATAAACATTCTAAAATAATATATAACCAGTAATACATTTGAGATACATATACTATTTTCATGTTCTCAATATCATCTATTACATGGTGACATGACTGAACATGCTTTCTTTTAAGGCATTTGATTAGGAAAACATTCATAAAAATTACTCATATATTATGCCACAAGGTAAAAGTGAAAAAAAACCTCTCTTAATTAGAAATTGTATAGGCCACATTTTCTGACAACAATGCAATAATAAAACTAAAAACGCTTAACAAATGTGTAAAGAAACAAAATAATTTTTCATTTAAAAATATTCTACAAATTCACTAGCATCAAACACGAATTCAGAATTACAATATATGTGGAATATAAGATGTATTTAGAATATAAAGTATTCAATATATGTCAAAATTTGTGAAATGAGAACATGACACACATTTTTGAATAATTTTTTTGCTCATAGGGAAAAATATCAAAATATGAGAAGTAAACATTAAACTCAAGAGAATGTCTTTAATGTTTAAAGGACCTAGTTATACTCTATTCTATATAAACTCTTTTCAGAAATTTAAAAATGATTGAAACCCTCCAACTTTGTCTTACAGAGCATACAAAATCCTCATAACAAATCCTATAAAAGATAATTCAGAATAGTAAAATGTGAACCAATATCATTCAGAATTAATAATGCAAAAATTCTCAAAGTACTAATATATGAAAAATAGTAGTATATTTTAAAGGTCATTATCATCAAGTATAGGTCATTTCTTGAATTCCAAAGAATTTTTCAGCCTCTTTTGAGAGAATTTTATTTCTCTTCTAGCATAATGATGTAATAAATTACTTAATACAGCTATGATGTCTAATATCTTAATTCATAAAAATATTATTTAATTACATAATTTATATAACTCAAATATTATGATTGTACTAAAATTTTTATAACATTATGTTAGAAGAGAAAATATGTTTTTCTCAAAATATGCTGAAAAATTATTTGCTAAAGTCAAACATACATATCTCAAACTTACTTTTTCCTTTTTATGTTAGAAATTATCCATTGCCAAGTTACTATTCAAATTTAATTAGTATAGATATACTACAGTAATTCTCATTATATAGGGAAAAACATTCTTAATATTAGTAAGTAACTCAAAGCTACAGATAGAATAAGTGGCCTTGATCAGAAGGAGAGATACCTCATCCCTTGAGATTCAATTAAATGTAGTAAGAAAAGGTGGATGCAGATTTTCTTTTTAGGTTTAGGAGCAAAATGTTGAATGGTAGCAATTTTCTCAATGGTATAAGTGTAAACTAGGTCATCGCTTGAGAATTAGATGCCCAACAAGGGGCTACAAAAGAGGGGTGATTAGGAATAGTCACTGAAGGAACAGGGATGAGATCAGGAACTGAATGCAGATAAGCACACAGATTTGGGAAAGTTCTAGGGACTGAGATGAAGTTGGAAGCTTTGGATTTGTCATGATACTAATCTATATGTATACATGATTTTTGTTTTTTCTGAGGAAGATTCGCCCTGAGCTAACATCTGTGGCCAATCGTCCCCTTTTTGCTTGAGGAAGATTAGCCCTGAGCTAACATGTGTGCCAATATTCCTCCATTTTGCATGTGAGTCGCTGCCACAGCATGGCTGACCAGTAGGTCCGTGCCTGGGATCCCAACCTAGGCCACCGAAGTGAAACATGTTAACTCAACCACTACCCCATGGGGCTGGCCCCATACATGGTTTTTATTAAAGTCACTTAGCCACCCACCTGATGTGAAGGAAAAAGCCAACTGTGATAGGTCTAGAGTATGAAAGGACACAGGATCAGTAACAGGAATTACTGTCTATTTCAGGTGGGAAATAGTTCTGGGTAAGCAGTGTTGTGGCCCTGAGATTGAGTGACCTGCATAGGATTATGCTAATAGAGGCAGGTCCCCTGCCCTAGAACTAAGATATAAGATGCAATGTCTCCATAAGTATTTAAGTGTTCTTGAATTTTGCCAGCAAGTTGTTTTGGAAAGGAAATCTACCAGCCAGAACTCAGATCATCTGGGAAGTAAATGATGAAGTAATGAGGATATCAGCCTAAAAGAAATATGAGCTTTCATACAAGAGTGCAAATAATGTTCCAGAAATAGCTTGGAAATCTAAACTTCTGCTGTTCTCAGACGGTTTGGTGATATGAACAATGGGATAAGAAAATACAATCAAGGATCAAATGCTTTTATCTTGCTAAGACATTTAAAATAAGTTCACTTGTACACACGCACACAGACACCATAGTATCAGAAAACTGTTTTTACTAAATATTATGAACATTAGTTTCAGCTTAAATAAATGTATTGATTTTAAAAGTAGATTTCTTACCACCACTGAATCATGCATTTCATGTA
Source organism: Diceros bicornis minor (assembly GCF_020826845.1). Lineage (NCBI taxonomy): Eukaryota > Metazoa > Chordata > Mammalia > Perissodactyla > Rhinocerotidae > Diceros > Diceros bicornis. The sequence goes on from NC_080781.1 coordinate 22,402,641, forward strand.
TTTTAAGTTATTTTTTAAATCAAATATTTGAATTTTGAATTATTAGCCTATAAACTTTATCTGTAATAAAAATATATAAAAATAATATATGTAGTATAATACATATCATTATATAACATAATATATAATACATATAAGTAATATTATATATAATTATGTATAATCATTACTATATTAATTACTGCTCAAATATATTTATTTGTTAATGTCTGTATTAATTTTCCATTTCTTTTAAAATAAGCTCTACTTTAGATTATTTGTGATAATGTCTTTAAACTTTATATTTTAAGATCAATGCCAAGTTTTCTTGATAGCCATTTCCTCTTTAAATGTTATTTGATTAAATCAATACTCTGTTGTATAATTTGGTTATCTGGAAGTTACATTAAAACTAATACCAATTTTTCAGCTTCCTAAAAGAAGAAAAATATATTTTGCAACATTTTCTCATTTCATCTATCCATAATTTAAGTGAGAAAGTTTAATTTATAATCTACATTTCTCTACCAAACTCAAATAATTCCAAAAGAATACAAAGTACACATTTTGGCGAATGACACCACAATGTATTTATATATTGCATTTGCTGCTGTAAATTTTCTTTGGCTTTTTAATGATGCATAGAAATGAGTCTCAGTGTTTAAGGATGCAACACACTGGAAATAGTTTTAGGGAACAAATAATTAGCCTTTTGGAAGTGTGTGTTCATTTCACGCAGCAATCTGTTCTTTCATCTCCTCCTCCTTCCTGTTTTGAAGGCAATCATGTGTGTTACGCGCACCATCTGCAGCCTCACTGACAGGTGCAGGGTCAGTATTATCTCTCCAAGCATGGAGTTTAGTGCAAGCTGGAAATTTCACCAAGGCGATTTAGGAGATTTTGAAACCAACCAAACCCTGACAGCCTATTTTACTAGTAGACATGAGCATTTGTTAGAAATGCTTGTAATTGTGCTTTAGAGACCACATGTACATAGGTTATCTGGTTTGGGACATTATCCAACAATAGGCCTATACCAATAATGCATCTCTTTACTACATGTAGATTAGAAATAATATACAAAGAAAATTTAGCAACATGTCATAGACTTAGTAACACAAATCATGTGGTTAGATTAATATGAACAACATTTTGGTGTCTCTCTACTAACGCCCGTTTAGTCCTCACTCCACTGGAACCTTGAGTCCTGACAAGATAGGACAGGAACAGCCCTTGTCAATCTATTTAGAGTTGTTAACAGGTGAGGAGTTATATTTGGGGGTCTCAAATGAGAAATCTGTCCCTTTGGCGTCATGTCATACATAAATATTAGCTTCTATAACTCATAGTTATAATGAAATTAACATTTGTGAGTTAGTCTAGGTGATTAATCATCATTTTTAACATCAATTTAATTACCCCCAACAACATTCTTGAGATACTTTCCTGACCTGCAGGTTCAGCTCTCTCTAGTATGTTCATCCTGAAGTTCCACAGTGAAGTTGCCTTGGTAAATTTATCTTGATTCACGATTTTTCTTCAACTTGAAAAAATCACAAGCATTAAGTAACCACCCTGAAAATAGATTCATGTTTTAGGGTAGTCACATATTAACACCTTTTTTTGAGATGGGGCATTAAAATATGTAAGACAGTCATTATTTTAAAATTAGAAATGCTGTCCATAACAAAACCTAAAATAACTCGATGCCCACCAATAGGGAGCAGGTGTGATAAATTAAGTTAGAGTCATATCATAGAATACTAGTCAGTAAATTATTAAATAATCTCTCATATATAAGGATACAGAAAAAGTCTGGAAGCATATACAAGAAAAAATTAGTGGTTATTGCTCCTGGCAAGGAGGTCTGAATCGGAAAAGAGTCGAACCACCATGGCATAACTATATATCCATGACCAGCAATGTGTTTCTATGTAGACAGATTTATGCTTGATACCATCTATTCTCAAAATGTTGCTTAGTCTGCAGGGAATAAAGAAAAAATGATTTCAAAATACTTTTTTAAATGTTTAATTTAATCATATTAAAACAATGATGTAATGAAATTAGGAGGGATAGCTTTGCCTTGGGATTCTACCACTCAAAGTGTGCTGGTCAAGACTTCTCCCCTGGATACTGTTTTGATGAGTTCTATCAATATTTCTTGTGTTACCTCAGCTTTTCTGTGCATTCATTGCAAACCAACTCCCTTTCATTAATGCATTCTTTCTTTAGGTATGTAATGAATTTCTTTATAGCCAAAGGTCATCTTACCTGGAATGCTGCAATAGATATTCTGTTCAAGTTTGAATATTAATTCAATTTTAGTTACCATATATTTTCTATTACTACTATGGTAATACATCATGTATACATTATGTATTTACATTGTATACATACATACATAGTATACATTAATGTATTTTGCTTCATTTTTTTAAAGTGGACTTTAGACTTACCTTGAATACCAATCTTCTTTTAGATGATGTTAAAACTATGTTTCTCTCCACGTGATTTCATGCTAATTAGTGTCTGTTGCACTACTCCCTGTAACAATTTGTTTACTTTTTCATGTAACACAGAGTGACTTTATTGACCTTTATAATTTCATATGAAGTCAGAGTTTGTCAAATAATTCTAGGGTGAACTTGATCTCAGTGATGTGTGCTAGCAGGTAGTCCATTAAGTCTACATCACTAATAAATCATATATATATGATATAAGCAATTTTATGCTTTTTTACTCTTTCAGAAAGTCTAGTTTTGTTTCTAGGGTGAATGTATTGAAAGGCCTAGAGAAGAAAACAATCTTCATTCTCCTCCCTCTACCTCATTTTTCAGTGTTTCGTGGGGCCGTGTTTTAGCATCGTTTTTCCCCAGTTTCCCTCTAGGTGTAAAAAATGAAATCAAGTCAAATATTTACAAATGACTGCAAATAACCACTCCCAGGCACCTTGGTTTTTGGAAGTAATTTGTTAAACAGCCAACTGGACTATGATTTTTTAACCAACAAATCTCAGCAGAAGTCTTGCCAATAGTTTCCATACAAATTTCCATTTATACATGAAATAACATTCCCTTACTCCACTATGTACCACAAAATGAAGATGCATAATTATCTTAAAGAATACCTCAAAATAGAAAGAAGGCATTTTGAGACACTTTTCCCTCAAATTTTAATATGACATTGCCCTTTTACTCCTATATGAAATCAGTATTTTTAGATACATGTTGAAGATTTTTTTTTTGCTACATTTGTAATTTAAGGCTATCTCTACTTTGAAATTGTCTGAAGTGAAGAAACAGTCAAAAATATCACTTAATAAACAGAAAAAGAGTAGATTTGGCTATCACCTTAGGTCTGTTTTTAGTCATGCTATGTAGGCACATATCTTAAACGTGATTTTAAAATAATGCTTTCTTATTCTTAACCATGATTCTGTGAATAATAACTATAACAATAACAGCTATCTTTCAGGGCCAGCTCGGTGACATAGTGGTTAAGTATACGTGCTCTGCTTCGGCAGCCTGGGGTTCTCGGGTTCAGATTCCAGACGTGGACCTATGCACTGCTCATCAAGCCACACTGTGGCAGCATCCCACATACAAAATAGAGGAAGATTGGCACAGATGTTAGCTCAGGGCCAATCTTCCTCACCAAAAAAAAAAAAAGCAATCTTCTCTTGAGCATTATGCTAAGAGTTTTCGCATTCTTTATCTTATTTCTACCTAATAACCTAGTGTGATATTATTTCTCTGTACTGATGGAAATAGAGATGGAAGGAGAGTAACTGATGGAAAAGCAATGATTTTTTAAAGGTTCTCTTAATATAGCACTTTCGAATCTATGTTCTCAGGACTCTTTTACACACTCAAAATTATTGAGGACCCCAAAGAGCTTTTGTTTGCATGGGTTATGTCTATCAATATTTACCATATTAGAAATTGAAACATAAATTTTAAATATACATATTCATTACTTCATTTAAAATGACACTAATAAGCTCTTTACATATTAACCAAAAAAACATATTTTATGAAAAATATACTTTCACAAAAAATTTAGTGAAAAGAATGGCATTTTTTATCATTTTTGCAAATCTTTTGAATTATTGGCTTAATATTGGATAGCTGGGTTCTCATATATGCTTCTATCCAATTTGTTGCAATATCTCATTTCATGTAGCCTTTGGAAAACTCCACAGTACACTCATGAAAGAATGAAGGTGAAAAGGCAAATAAGTTCTTATAATTTCTATGAACATAGCTTTGACTTCACAGACCACCTGAAAGGGTCTCATTGGCCCCCAGAGTTTCCCACAGTACACATACTCGGGGAACTGCTGACTTAACAGATTAGATCACAAATCCTTTTCAGTTTTTTGCTTTGGTTTGTAAATTAATTCATGAATTTTCCTAACCCTAAACCCTAGGTCATTCTATAATTCTGTGAAGTTTGATTACTGTCTTGAATTGGGAATGATATGAGCGGCTTGTTAATGAGGACTAGGTGTATGAGGAAAACTACGTTTGTGATTTTATATATAACGTGTATACAACTCAGGTGTCTGCAACTTGGCCTATGCCATTATTCTTATTTCACTGTGTTTATAAAATCCTTATGGAGAAGGACTCGGGCATGATGACGATAATGTTGTTTTGTTCACAATCTAATACATATAAAATTATCTTGTATCATTCTATAGTATAAATACCAGGATAAGTTAAATTAAAATGTGTTGGGGAATTTGATGTTCACTATATAAAAGATAAAGTTAACAAAATGCAGACTATAATTATACATAACTATATTCCCATTCATTAATTCATTTCTTTAATTCATGTTTATTAGGCATGTAATTCATGCCAGGTACTGTTATAATACATACACTAACTGAATTAAAGAAAGAGTGTATGTGTGTGTATGTGTGTGTGTGTGGGCAAACGATCCCTGACTTAGGATGGTTCAACTTAATGATTTTTTGACTTTAGGATAGTGCGAAAGTGACATGTGTTCGGTAGAAACTGTACTTTGAATTTTGATCTTTTCCCAGGCTTGCTGTGTATGGTATGACACTCTCTCAGGGTTCTGGGCAGTGGCAGCGAGCCACAGTTCCCAGCCAGACACTTGATCACAAGGGCGAACAACCAATATACTTACAACCATTTTGTACCCATACAGCCCCTCTGTTTTTCACTTTCAGTACAGTATTCAATCAATTACATAAGATATTCAGCACTTTATTATACAATAGCCTTTGTGTTAGATGTTTTACCCAAGTGTAGGCTAATGTAAGTGTTCTGAGCACGTGTAAGGTAGGCTAGGCTAAGCTATGACGTTCAGTAGGTTAGGTGTGTTACATGCATTTTCGACTTAACGATATTTTCAACTTACAATGGGTTTATCAAGACATAACCTTATCATTAGTGGAGGAAGATTTGTATATTTATATAAAAATTTCAGGCCAAGTTCATATTTCTAAGATGTAACATCTTTTAATAAAGCAAGCTCATTGAATTTTGCTCTTTTTAACAACAAAGAAGGAACCACTTTACAATGTGATATAAGGGGCATTATAGTATTGAGAAACTCCTTGGATATTATTCTAAATATTGCAGAAAGCCATTATCGGATTATATGGAGAGGACAGGAGTGATCTAATTTAGGTTTTTAAAAGGTCAGTGTGGTGATTTTGTAGAGAATGGGCTGTAGAGGGGCAAGAATTGAATGCAGGGAGACCACTTAGAAAGCTATTGCAATTGTTCAGACAAGAGCTAATTGGGATTGAATCTATGTTGTTATGATACAGTTTATAAGAAGTGGCTGGATTCAGAGGATATTTTAAAGTAGTCCTAGCCAAATATGTTGATGGCTTTTATGTAGTGGATAAGGAAAAGAGAGTAATTAAGAATGACTTCCAATTAAGGACTACTCCTGAATAACCAGGAAGATACATATTGGTGGAGTTGCATATCAAGAAGTTAAAGAGTTATATTTGGGACATATTAACTTTAAATTGTCTATTAGACAACCTCATAGCCTAACACCTATTAGACCAAATTGATCATTTGCGTTTAATTGTTACTAGTATAATATATACTAGAAACTTATAAATTCAATCTAAGCACTAAATCAATTGTATTATTAAAAATAAATTAACTCTTGGGGCCGGCCCCGTGGCTTGGCGTTTGGGTGCGCGTGCTCTGCTGCTGGCTGCCCAGGTTCGGATCCCGGGCGCGCACCGACGCACTGCTTCTCCCGCCATGCTGAGGCCGCGTCCCACATGCAGCAACTAGAAGGATGTGCAACTATGACATGCAACTATCTACTGGGGCTTTGGGGGAAAAAAAGGAGGAGGATTGGCAATAGATGTTAGCTCAGAGCTGGTGTCCCTCAGCAAAAAGAAGAGGATTGGCATGGATGTTAGCTCAGGGCCGATCTTCCTCACAAAAAAAATAAATAAATAAATAAATAAAATTAATTAATTAACTCTTCATTAACTTTCAAAGTTTCCAAAGTGCAAAGGACAGTATTAAGCTACTTTCCATTAGCCATCACCAAAAGGCATAAATACAATAAATGAATCTAGGGTATATCAGACATCCATATATGCAAATGTTCCTTTTTTCCCTTTTTAAAATTTCAATGTAACTTTTTGAGATCTTTTTGTATTCAAATTTTTTTCATTTCTATGTTTAAATTTAAAATCAACTCTATAGAAATATAGTTTACATGCATTAAAATTCATCAATTTTATGTGTGCAATTCAGGGAGTTCTGATACGTATTTAGTTGTGATATGACCACCAGAATGACAATACGGAACATCTCCTTCAGCACAAGATGTTCTATCATGATCATTTGAAATCAATCCCCTCCTCAAACCACTGGCCTCTGGTACCTATTGATATGTTTTCTGTAACTATAATTTTGTCTTTTCTAGAATTTCATGTATATGGAATAAAACAGTACCCTTTTATTTTATTATTTCTTTATTGAGGTAACATTGGTTTATAACATTATATAAATTGCACATGTACATCATATTTCAACTCCTGTATAGATTACATCGTGATCACCACCAAAAGTCCAGTTTCCATCCGTCACCATACAAATGGCCCCCTTTACCCTTTTCACCCACCAGCCTTCCCCCTTCCCCTATGGTAATCACCAATCTGATCTCTGTATCTATGTGTCTGTTATTGCTTTTTGTTTTTTTTTAATCTTCCACATATGAGTGAATTCATATGGTATTTGTCTTTCTCCATCTGACCTATTTCACTTAGCATAATATCCTTAAGGTCCATCTATGTTGTTGCTAATGGTAAAATTTCACCTTTCTTACAGCTGAGTAGTATTCCATTTTATATAAATATATAAGCCACATCTTCTTTATCCATTCATCTGTTGATGGGCACTTAGGTTGTTTCCAAGTCTTGGCTATTGCAAATAATGCTGCAATGAACACAGGGGTGAATATATCTTTTGGAATTAGTGTTTTCATGTTCTTTGAATAAATAGCCAGCAGTGGAATAGCTGAATGATATGGTAGTTCTATTTTTAATTTTTGGAGGAATCTCCATACTGTTTTCCACAGCAGCTGCACCAATTTACATTCTCATCAGCAGCGTAAGAGAGTTCCCTTTTCTCCACATCCTCTCCAACATTTGTTATTTCTTGTCATTTTAATAAAAGCCCTCTGACAGGCATGAGGTGATATCTCATTGTGGTTTTGATTTGCATTTCCCTAATAATTAGTAATATTGAACATATTTTCATGTGCCTGTTGGCCATCTGTATGTCTTCCTTAGAAAAATGTCTGTTCAGATCCTCCACCCATTTTTTAATCAGGTTGTTTTGTTGTTGTTGAGTTGTATGAGTCCTTCATACATTTTGGATATTAACCCCTTATCGGATATATGATTTGTAAATATCTTCTCCCAATTGGTGGGTTGTCTTTTCATTTTGTTGATGGATTCCTTTGCCGCATAGAAGCTTTTTAGTATGATGTAGTCCCATTTGTTTATTTTTTCTTTTGTTTCCCTTGCCTGAGGAGACGTATTCAAAAAGACACTGCTAAGACCAATGTCAAAGAGTGTACTGCCTATATTTTCTTCTAAGAGTTTTATGGTTTCAGGTCTTACATTCAAGTCTTCGATCTGTTTTGAGTTAATTTTTGTGTATGTTGTAAGATAGTGATGGAGTTTCATTCTTTTGCATTTGGTTGTCCTGTTTTTCCAACACCACTTATTGAAAAGACTTTCTTTTCTTCATTGTGTGTTCTTGGCTCCTTCATCAAAAATTAGCTGCCTATAAATGTGTGTTTATTTCTGGGCTTTCAATTCTGTTCCATTGATCTGTGTGTCTGTTTTTCTACCAGTATCATGCTGTTTTGATTACTATAGCTTGTTAGTATACTTTGAAATCAGGGAGTGTGATGCCTCCAGTTTTGTTCTTTTTTTCAGAATTTCTTTGGCTACTTGGGGTCTTTTGTTGTTCCATATAAATTCACGATTGTTTGTTCTATTTTCATTAAAAATGTTGTTGGGGTTTTGATAGGGATTACATTGAATCTGTAGATTGCTTTAGGTAATATGGACATTTTAACTATGTTAATTCTTCCAATGTATGAGCAAGGAATATTTTTTCATTTCTTTGTGTCTTCTTTGATTTCTTTCAAAAATGTCTTATAGGCTTCAGAGTACAGGTCTTTCACGTCCTTGGTTAAATTTATTCCTAAGCAATTTATTCTTTTTGTTGCAATTATAAATGGAATTATATTCTTGATTTCTCTTTCTGCTAGTTCATTAGTGTTCATTGTTAGTGATCACCTGGGTGGCAAGCTCCACTGCCGTGGTGGGGGGAGGAGGATCCTGGGGGAGCTTGTAGGGCACCATCTCAGCTGTTGTTTGTTACCTTGTGGCTGCAGGCACTACTGCAGTTGGGATGTAGGAGTCCTGGGCGTACCTCCACTGTTGCTACAGGGCTCCGAGCCAAGGCTGGGAGTCTGGGATCATGGGGCTCAGCCTCCACTGCTGCTCCACTTTCCATGGCTGCAGGTGCCCCCTCAGTTGGCCGGCTGGTTTGCTAGCTGGAGTTGCATGTGCACCTCTGCTACTGCCCACTGAGTTCTCTGGGGCTGGGGGAGGCTGGCTAAGCCACCACAGCCAGGGATCCAGGGTCCTAGGCTCTGCCTCTGCTGTTCCCCTGTTTAGCCTCCTCTATGCACTTCAATCCACCGAACTTCTTATGTATTGATGTGTGGATCTCTCCAGTGTCCTGGTGTATTGGGCAATGTAGCCTTTGTTGGGTTATGGATGTTTTTACTCACTGAAGATTGAAGAAGAGAAACAAAGGGATCCTCTCATGCTGCCATAATTATGATATCTCTCCAATAGTATGCTTTTAAGTTTCATGCATATTGTTGTATATATCAGTTCATTACATTTTATTTTTCAATGGGATTCTATTGAATGGAAGTACCAAAATGGTTTTGTGTGTGTGTGTGTGTGTGTGTGTGTGTGTGTGTGTGTGGGGAAGATTAGCCCTGAGCTAACAGATGTTGCCAATCCTCCTCTTTTTGCTGAGGAAGATTGGCCCTGGGCTAACATCTGTGCCATCTTCCTCTACTTTATATGTGGGATACCTGCCACAGCATGGCTTGATAAGCAGTGCATTGGTCTGCGCCTGGGATCCAAATCTGTGAACCCCAGGCCACCAAAGCGGAGTGCGCGAACTTAACCGCTATGCCACTGGGCTGGCCCCAATACCAAAATATTTTTAAACACTTTTTGACTGTTGTGAATAAAGCTGCCATGAACACTCAAGTACAAGTCTTTAGGTAGACATATTTTCATTTCTCTTAGGTAAATACTTAGGAGTGGGATTGCTGAGTCATTGTTAAATCTATATTTAAGTTTATATGAAACTGTCGAACTGATTTCTAAAGTACCATTTTGCATTCCCATCAGCAAAGTATGAAAGGTCCAGTTGCTGAGCATCTTCACCAAAATTTGCTATTATCGATTTTTAAATTTCAGTCATGTTAATGTATGTGTAATGATATAAAATTGTGTTTTAAACTTGCTTTTTTCTGATGCAGGGAATCCTTCAATTTGAAATGAAAAGAGGCTAACCAGCAGCACAAAACTATATGAAAATATAAAATTCCCTCATAAAGGTAAATATATAGACAATTATAGAATCCTGTGGTATTGTAACGTAAGTGTGTAAATCATTTAAAAATTTGGTATAGAAATTTTGAAAACAAAAGCAAAAAAGTGACTATAAATCTGTGTTAATGAATATGTGATATAAAAGAGGTAATTTGTGTCATCAATAACATAAACTGGGAGGGGAGTACAGAGATGTAAAGCAGTGGAGTTTTTATGTGATTGAAGTTGTTATCTCTTTAAAATATATTGTTAGAACTTTAAAGTGTTTTATGTAATTGCAATGGTAACCAAGAAGAAAATAACTTTAGAATATACACAAAGAGAAATGAGAAGGGAATCAAAACTTATCACTACAAAAAAAACAATGAAACACAAAAGAAGGCAGCAAGACATGAAAGGAGGGACAAAAAAGCTATAAGGCAGATAGAAAATAATTAACAAAATGGAATTAGTAAATCCTTCCCAATCAGTAATCATTTTAAATGTAATTGGGTTAAACTCTCTAATTAAAAGACATAGATTAGCTGATTGGATTAAGAAAAACAAGATTCAACTATATGCTGTCTACAGAAGACTCACTTTAAATCTAAAGACATACATAGGCTGAAAGTGAAAGGAGAGAAAAAGGTATTTCATGCCAAGGGGAAACTAAAGCAAACAGGGGTGGCCATAATTACACCCAACAAAAGAGACTTTGTGTCAAAAACTGTCACAAGAGATGAAGAAGGACATTATATAATGATAAAAGGGTCAATTCACCAGGAAGATATAACATTTATAAATAGATATGCACCTAAGAGTAGAGATCCCAAATATATGAAGCAAACATTCACAGAACTGAAGGGAGAAATAGACAGCAACACAATAATAGTAGGAGAATTCCATACCCCACTTTCAGTAACATACAGAACAACCATACAGAAAATCAATAAGGTAACAGAGGACTTGAACACCACCTTACACCAATTGGACCTAACAAACATGTACAGAATACTCCACCTAACCACAGCAGAATGAACCTTCTTAGCAAGTACACATGGAAAATTTTCCAAGATAGACCACATGTTAGCCACAAAATAGGTCTTAACAAATTTAAGAAGATTGTAATCATACAAAGTATATTCTCTGACCAAAATGCAATGAAACTAGAAATCAATAGCAGAAGGAAAACAGGAAATTCTGAAAATATATTGAAATTAAACAATTCATTTTTAAACAACCAATGGGTCAAAGAAGAAATCACAAAGAAATTTAGAAAATATCTTGAGACAAATGAAAACAAAAACAAAACAAAACAAAATTTATGGGATGCAGCAAAAGCAATCCTGTGAGGGAAGTTCATAGCTGTAAATGCTTACAAAAAAAAAAAAAAAAAAGGAAGAAAGATCTCCAACCAAAAACCTAACTTACACTTCAAGGAACTGGAAAAAGATGAACAAACTAAATCCAAAGTTAGCAGAAGGAAGGAAATAATACAGGTCAGAGCAGAGATAAACAAAATAGAGAACAAAAAACAATAGAAAAACTAAATAAAGCCAAGAGTTGTTTCTTTAAAGATCAACAAAATTGAGTACCTTTAGATAGAATAACAAATTAAAAAAGAGAAAAACAACTAAAATTAGAAAATAAAGAGGGGAAACTACAATTGATAGCACAGAAATACAAAGAATTATGAGAATAGTGTGAACAATTATATGCCAAAAAATTGGATAACCTATAAGAAATGGACAAATTCCTAGAAACATACAACCTACCACGACTGAATCAGAAAAAAATTAAAAGTCTAAAGAGATTTATAACTACTAATGAGATTGAATCAGTAATCAGAACACTCAACAAAGAAAAGCCTAGAACAATATGGCTTCACTGAAGAATTCTACCAAACATTTAAGGAAGAATTAACAGCAATCCTCCTCAAACTCTTCCAAAAAATTGAGGAGAGAATACTCCCAAACTCATTCTACAAGGTTAGCATTACCCTGATACCAAAACCGGACAAAAACACAGTAAGAAAGGAAAACTACAGACCAATATGCCTGATGAATACTGATGCAAAAATTCTCAAAAAACTCAAACCTAGTGAACCAAATTCGCCAGCACATTACAAGAATCATACACTATGGTCAAGTGGGATTTATACCTGAGATGCAGGGATGGCTCAAAATACACAACTCAGTCAATGTAATACATCATATTAACAGAATGAAGGACAAAAAATACATTATTATCTCAACTGATGCAGAAAAAGAATTTGACAAAATTCAACACCCTTTCATGATAAACACTCTCAACGAAGTAGAAATAGAAGGAAACTATCTCAACATAATAAAAGCCATATATGAAAATCTCACAGCTAACATCATACTCAATAGTGAAAGATTGAAAGCTTTTCATCTAGATCAGGGAAAAGGCAAGGATAGCCACTCTCACCACATCTAGTCAACACAGTACTTGATGTCCTAGCCAGAGAAATTAGACAGGAAAAAGAAATAAAGAGTATCCAACTTGAAAAAGAAGAAGTAAAATTTTCTCTGCAGATGACATGATCTTATACCTAGAATGCCGTAAAGATTACACCAAAAAAGCTATTAAAACCGATAAACAATTTCAGCAAAGTTTCAGGATACAAAATCAACACAAAAAAATCAGTTGCATTTCTATACCCTAACTATGAACAATCTGAAAAAGAAATTAAGAAAACAATTCCATTTACAATAGCATCAAAAAGAATAAAATTCTTAGGAATAAACTTAACCAAGGAGGCAAAAGATTTGTATACCGAAAACTACAGACCTTTGCTAAAAGAAATCAAACAACATACAAATAAATGAGAAGATATCCCATATTCATCAGTTACAAGACTTAATATTGTTAAAATCCATATTAAACATATTAACCAAAGCAATCTATAGCTTCAATGCAATCTGTATCAAAATGCCAATGGCAGGGCCAGCCCAGTGACTCAAGCGGTTAAGTGCACGTGCTCCGCTGCAGCAACCCAGGGTTCGCCTGTTCGGATCCCGGCTGCGCACCGACACACTGCTTGTTGAGCCATGCTGTGGTGGCATCCCATGTAAAGTGGAGGAGGACGGGCATGGATGTTAGCTCAGAGCCAAGCTTCCTCAGAAAAAAGAGGAGGATTGGTATCAGATGTTAGCTCAGGGCTGATCTTCCTCAAAAAAAAAAAAATGCCAATGGCATTTTTTGCAGAAATAGTAAAAAAATCCTAAAATTCATATGGACTCTCAAGGGTCTCTGAATAGTCAAAACAGTCTTGAGAAAGAAAAACAAAGTTGGAGGCTTCACACTTCCTGATTTCTAAATATATTACAAAGCTACAATAATCAAATCAATGTCATATAGGTATATAGACAGACATATAGACCAATGGAACAGAATGGAGAGACTAGAAATAAATCCATGCACATATGGTTAAAATATCTTCTACCAGGTTGCCAAGACTACACAATGGGAAAAAGACAGTCTCTTCAATAAATGGCATTGGAAAAATTGAATTTCCACATGCAAAAAAATGAAGTTATACCCTTAACTTACACCATATACAAAAATTAACTCAAAATTGATTAAAGACCTTAATGTAAGACGTAAAATTATAAAGTTCCTAGAAGAAAATATAGGGGGAAAACTTCAGGACATTGAATTTGGTAATGATTTCTTGGATATGGCACCAAAAGCACAGGCTACAAAAGCAAAAATAGACAAATGTGACTAAACCAAACTCAAAAACATCTGTGAATTAAAGGAAACAATCAACAGAGTGAAAAGGCAACCTACAGAATGGGCGAATATACTTGCTAATCATAGATTTGATATGTGGTTTAATATCCAGAATATATAAGGACCTCCTAAAACTCAACAACAACAACAACAAAACATGATTTAAAAATGGGTAAAGAACATGAATAAACAATTCTCCAAAGAAGATATATACACGTGGCCAATAAGAAAATGAAAAGATGTTCAACATCACTAATCACAAGAGAAATGCACATCAGAATCACAATATCTCCTTACACTCATTAGGATGGCCACTATCAAAACAACAGGAAACAATAAATGTTGAAAAGGATGCATAGAAATTGGAATACTTGTACACTGTTGGTAGGAATCTAAAATGGTGCCGCCATTATGGAAAACAGGATGAAGTTTCCTCAAAATATTAAAAATAGATTTACCATATGATCCAGAAATCCCACTTCTTGATATATATCTAAAACAATTCCAAGCAGGATCTCAAGGAAATATTTTCACATTCATGTTCATTGCAGCATTATTCACAATAGCCAAAAGATGAAAGCAACACAAATGTCCATTAAAGGATGAATGGACAGAGAAAATGTGATATATACATATAATAGAATATTATGCAGCCTTAAAAAAGAAGGAAATCCTGTCACATTCTAAAACATGGATGAACCCTGAGGACATTATGCTAAGTTAAATAAGCCAGTCACAAAAGACAAATACTGTATGATTCTACTCACATGAAGTATCTAAAGTAGTCAAAATCCTAGAAAGAGAAAGTAGAAAGATGGTTGCCAAGAGCTGGAGGGGAGGGAATTATTGTTTAACGGGTATAGAGTTTCAGTTTTGGAAGATGAAAAAGTTCTAGGAGTCTGTCGCACAATATAATGAATATACTTAACACTACTGAAATGTATACTTAAAAATGGTCAAGAAAGTAAATTTAATGTTATGTGTTTTTACCAGAATAATACAAAAAAGTCTGCAAAATTTAAAAACAAGGCCAAAAATGGGAAAAGATACTTGTAACACGCATAACGAAATACATTTTTAATCTAGAATATATGATGAGCTCCTGCAAAACAGTAAGAACAAGACAATGTATCTCCTAGAAAAATGTAGCAAAAGTTTTTAACAGACATTTCCTAGAAGAGAAAACATAACCAGTAAGTAGACGAATATATGTTCCATTCTGCGGGTAATAAAAATAAAGAGAAAAACACCATAAGATATAATTTTACAAGATTGTAAATCCTTAATAAAAGTTTGGCAATATCTTGCATTGTCAAAAATATTGTTCATCAGAAACTCTCATAAATTGGTACACACACTTTTAAAACTGAATATCTGTTGTTCCAATTTTATGCATCTATAATCTAGATAAATGCCTGCACATTTGCACAAAGGAAAAAGTAAACATTTTCGTAGTAGCATAGTTTGTAATAGCAGGCAACCTACAACAATCCAGATGATCATCAGCAGAAGAATGCATAAAAACCCTGTGATACAGTCACTGGATTGAATACTACATGAAAACGAATGAAAAACAATAACAAATCAAAAAGAGTGCATATATTATAGAATTTAAAAGAAAGTTACAGAAAAAGAATCATGTGACTCCATTTATATCAAGGTCAAAAACTTGCAAAATTAATGACACATTATAAAACTGTGAAATCAAACAAATAACCCATGGACCATTTTGAACAGTAGTTATCTCCAGAGAATTGGAAAGATCCACAGTGGGATTTCAAAAATATTGATCATATTCACTTTCCTAAGCTGTACAGTGGAGATCAATCAATCTATGTGTGTATAACATTTTTCTAGAAATTGATCAGTTTAATACATTTTCTAAATTGCATTAGTATATACTAGTGCACTACCACTGAGCATTCAGTGAGCACCTCAGGGAAAGTGTTGACAGATGGTGTATATTAGTTGCTCTGTGGCTGGGGAACCTCCGCATTCAAATCTGTCTTATGGCTCAACATTAAAAGTTCACTAAAAGTTCAGCTCGTTTCTCCTCACCAGCACCCGACAACTATGGTGGATTCCTCTTCGTCCTTTCCACCAGGCATGAGAAACGGCTGTGGGTCTCTTCTGCTAAGAAGGGCTTTTCACTCTCTGGAACTTAGTTCATATAAGTCTCTTGTGTGTCTTCAGTTTCTGGTTTTTAGGGTGAGGACAACACTCTCTTGTGACTTTCTACATCCAAACTTGAATCAAAATGAAAATCGTTTCATTTTGAAGTTTTAAACCTATAAATATTTATCCCTTAACAATTAGATATTTAAGAAGTAAGTATTTAAATATGTCCCTTTTATACTTGCCCTTGAAATCTTCCATTTACTGTTTGTCTGAATTTTTGTTTCTAGGTTGTTATTATATACATCATTTTTATCCCTTCGGGAAATTAGATTTTATTTATTTTTAAGATCACAAAAAGTCTATTGAAGGATTGTACCATTCTTACATATATTCCATATTGTAGTGTATTTCTGGGTTTGTTTCTCATATAATTTTTCCAAGTGCATCTATAACATGTTTCTTTTTTGGCAAACATTCTGACATCACTTCTGAAAATTATTTTTTACTATGCCCTCATATTTGAATGATTCAATGAGGCTCAATATTGCGTTCTTGATCTAAACACATTTTCTGTAATTATTCTATAACATAGTTTCATTTTTTGTGTTCAATTTTGCTGTTGCTAATTCTGATATAACGGTTCATCCTTATTATTCTGTAGATTATTTTCTTTTTACTCTAGGATCATTTAAAATTTGTGTCTGTCATTGGTGTTCCTGAATATTACTATAATGTGACTAGGTGTGGATATTTTTCCCCTTAGCTCTCTAGAAATACTGTAAATCTAAAATTTTGACCTCTGTTTTTCTTAAATTCTAGGAAATTTTTAAACGTTATTTCTTCAAACATTACCTCTTCTCTTTTTCTTTTAACTTCCTTTCTGTAACTCATTATTTTATCCTACTTCACTCTCAGCTTTAATTTTATATTTTGACTTATTTTTCCTTTCAGATTACCATCTAGGAGATTTCATCAACCTCATCTTTCAACTCATTTGATAATTCTTCAGGTGTATCTATCCTACTATTTATCCAACTACTATATTCTTATTTCAAATATTGTAACTTGTATATCAAATGTTTCTACTTGGTTCTTATTGAAGTTTTATTGTTAATGATTTTTATTGCTTCTATCATCTCAACTATTTAAGATTTAAGTATACTTAAATCTTAGGTGCTTCTGTTCTACTTCATATGATATCTGTCGTTTGGCTTGTTGCCTTACTTTTGAGGTGATTGTACTTTGGGCGTCTAATATACTTGGTCTGAGAGCTCATGTTCCCTGGTAGTGTCAGCTATTCTGCTTGGTATTGGAATAAAGTCAAAGTCAAGGTCTTAGACAGTTCCTCAGGGTGAATTTAAAGACAGAGACAGAATATCTGGTGTCAGAAGCACTGTATGTCACTCCCAATTGCTGCCACTCAATGAAATAACCCCTCTGGCCAGGATTTCACTTTAAACTCTTCAGATAAAGCAGCATTGGGTGGAGATGGTCTCCCTAGGTTACAATCCATTGGCCTTTAGGCTTGGAGTGTAAGGGCATAGAGAAATGAACTCTGAAAAGTGTCTGGTTAGCCCACATCTGTTATTTTGAATTCATCCTTGCAGAACTTCTGTTCTGTACTGTTGTTTTCTACACTGGTGGTCTATTCTGTTGCTGCAGAATTCTTTGCTAAAGGGCTGGTGGCTGTGGTTTCAAGGTAAGAGAGGCAAAAACAGAAGGCAACATATTCCTTCCATCGTTTTCTTTTATTGCTGTCTCAGGCTACTCTTTGCCCTAAGATGCAACACACCTGGTAAACACACACACCATTCAAGGGAGCCTATGACTCCCCAGGGGTTTCCGAACTATTTTTTGTTATTTTTGCTCAAATCAATGCTACCTTTTTATGTCTACAGTGTCCTCAGAGTTGATTTTGGTGATAAGATGTGTGGCAAACACACTCTAAGGTGAACCCCAATGAATCACACCCTTATATAATCCTAACCTCTTGAGTGCAGGCAGAATCTCTGACTTGATTCTAACCAACAGAATATGACAAAGTTGGTAGGATGTAACTTCCATGATGATGTTTTGTTATGCATAAATCTGTCATAGTAGATGAGAGAGAGAGACAGAGTGAGAGAAAGAGACAAAGAGAGACAGAGAGATTCTCCTGGTGGCCTTGAAGAAGCAAAGAGCCATGTTGTGAACTGCCTATGAAAGGGGCCATGCGGCAGGGAACTGTAACTGTCCTCTAACCAACAGCCAGTAGGCAGCCAAGGACCTCAGTCACACAGCCATAAGCAAATTAATTCTGTCAACAGCCTGGATAAGCTTGAAAGCAGATTCTTCTCTAGTGAAGTGTCCAATAAGACTCCAGCCAGCCAATATCTTGATTGCCACCTGAGTAGAGAACCCTATCAAGCCATGCCCAGATTCTTGGCCCACAGAAACTGTGAGATAATAAACATGTGTTGCTTTAAACCATTGTATCTGTGGTAATTTGTTATGCAACAGCATAAAACTAATATAGCAGGAAACAGCCTGAGTAGTTCTAGAACTTGATAGGAACCAGAAGCTAGGGATGGGCAGGGAAGTAAAAAACGTGTATACTTTTATCATCTCACAGTGAGGAGTGAGAATCATTTAGAAGGCAGAACTGCCATGGTTAGATAAACGTTATCTGCTGCAATTTTTTAGGATCACAAATAATGTTTTCAGATCTATTTTTTTTTTAATTCAAGTGAATAGCTATGGTCTATTATAGATCGTTAAGGGTGACAATCAATATTTCTTATGTTTCACTTCTTTGTAGAATGTCAACAAAATGGATTTACTTCAATGCTATCCATACTAATGTTCAATAAATTAATACTCATTCTTTCAACAGGAAATTTCCCCAACTATCACATAAATTTATGATATGTGAGGAATCATGATTTCTATTGAAGTTTACTATCTTTAAAATAAAGCTAATTTAAGATTCATGAAGAAGCAATATATCAGCCTAATAGAATCCAGTCATAGTTTATCAGAATCTATTACAATGTTGGCATTATAGTTATTTTGCCCTTAATTCTCTTTTAAAAACTATGCTTAGGAGGAGCTCAATTGCGTTGTTCAGAGGATGCCTTATGAATGGGTACAAAATGAGTGGATTAAAGCATATATGACCTTCACATAGGTCATTTCCTGATAAATCGATGACAAAATGGGATTCACTCTTCTTATTAGTCATCGATTTCTTGGAAAGCTCCATAACTGTTGATTGTTTTTGCTTCATGAATACCCGTTGATTATATCACAGCAATTGTACTGATTGGAATATAACAAGTATCTGCTAAAAGTTGCAACATTTTCTTTCCTGCTCAGACACACTCTCCAATGACCGCTTCATATCCACCAATTACATCACTTTTACCTGCATCTTTCTGTTTTATTAACTAATTTTAAATACTGATAATGATGAAGTAAAGGCACTATTTACAGCAAACGCTCCTCTTACAGCACTCAGTTCTTCAGAATGTCAACTCTTACAAGCTTTAGTTCTCAGGATACCAACAAAATTTGCATGTGTGAATATTCAATCTGTGTTATCATGGAAACTTAACTGCTTTGGTTTTCCTCTTTTTTTTTTAAAGTAGAAGAATAAATAAAATTATTTTCCCTCACCTTCAGAAAGGACCAGAAAATTAAATAAATCTTTATCACCACAAAAAGAAGAGAAAATAATTTCTTAGTTGCTAATGGTTTGATCTTTGGGATCAAATGCCATCATAATTTATTATGTAAGAGAAAAAGGAGAATAAAAGGAAGAGGGGAGGGGGATGAAGGAATAGAGAGTGTACGTGGGATAGAACTCAGGGAAAGATTACAGAGAAAGGAACTAGTGTTGGGGGTTATTAGAAGTGGGTGTGGAAGTTTGGTCGGTGATTCTGGGGATGCTGCAGAAAAGGCAATGGGGCCTACTGTCTGTGAAGATATGGATGAGTAGAAATAAAATGGAATATCTCATGGAGCAGAGTTTAATACATAATATCTATGTACAAGCCGATTCTTCACCTGCTAATCACCAATTCTTTCCTTGAAGAGTGACTCATGTCACATTCTCAAGCTAGTTGATCTTTGCCTCCCTCCAAAAATAAATTTGCTCTGTTTTCATCAGTATCTTACCTGTTGAATAGCCCAGAAAGAGATTCTTGGCAGTGCTGGTAAGCTTTGCTTAGTTTAATGTCCTGGGACACTTGTATTGCACAATGGGAGATTCTAGCTACTTGCTATGATGGATTTTTAGTGAGAATTGAGACCACCTGCATCAACATAGTTTAACAATTAAGACTGAGAACTGAGGCCGCCTTTGCCAGCATCATCTCAATATTTGTTCCCGGGAACTTTTTGTCCTAGATGATAAAGCTTTTAAACCAATACATAACTTTGTGTTTTGCTTCAAGAAATTGTTACAAACCAATTTGTCCAGGTAGACAGTTTATTCGTTGGGGGCAAACGGATCTCCTTTGAGGAAAATAGATTGTTCACATTAGCTCACTTATCAAACAAGAGTTGACTCATCAAGACTCACGTCAAGATGCTTGCCTACGAGTGTCCATTAATTGTAATTTATTATAGCCAAACTTTGCAGATCTCCATTAGTATCTTGTCTGGGAAGACCTACCTTAAACCACTTGATTCCAGATCCCATAACCCTATAAATATTCTTTCCTGACACCCTATCCTGATATAATATTAAGACTCTGCCAAGGTAGTGTTCTCCTTTACTCAAGTAAATCTAATTGTTTGCTTTCCTTGATTAACAGGTTTTCTGGAGGTCTCCTGGGGAATCAACAGTAGCAAAACCACTGAATCTGTACTTGGGTGGTAGAGTTGAATGAAATAGTCTGAGAACATTTCTATTACACTTACAGAAAATGCTGGGGCCAGCCCCGTGGCTTAGCGGTTAAGTGCGTGCACTCCACTACTGGCGGCCCAGGTTCAGATCCCGGGCGCGCACCGACGCACCGCTTCTCCGGCCATGCTGAGGCCGCGTCCCACACACAGCAACTAGAAGGATGTGCAACTATGACATACAACTATCTACTGGGGCTTTGGGGGACAATAAAAAGGAGGAGGATTGGCAATAGATGTTAGTTCAGAGCCGGTCTTCCTCAGCAAAAAGAGGAGGATTAACACAGATGTTAGCTCAGGGCTGATCTTCTTCACACACACACAAAAATAAATAAAATAAAATAAAAAAAAAGAAAATGCTGATGTGTCAATGTTTTAATATTGATAATTTAATGCCAGTTCCCCTTTGGGTCTATTTTTTATGTGATCCATGATGTATTCTACAAGACAAAAGGGAATTAAGACTAAATAGAATATAGTATAGGAGAACAATAAAACCCAGTAATTTATCATTAGCTGATACTTATCTCTACTATCTCTTTACAAAAGAGCAAAAGGAACTTCACTCCTTTGGTTGGCAAGATGTGCCATATGTTGTGTCTTAGGAACTTACAAGGACAAATACCAAGTTTTATGATATATCTGTATGTGTGTCTCCGTGTGTACATCAGTGATGTGTGTGCTTGTGTGTGGATGAGAGAGGAGCATGTGTCATGTGCACTCCTTACTAAGCATTTCAAATAAGTCCAGTAGGATCTCATATTTCAAAGGAATCAGATACTATGCACAAACAACTCAAATGCTGCGTGAATTCTGAATCTCTAACCAACACTTGGGATAGTGTTGCTATAGAATTGTAGGGAAAAAAAATTTTGGATTGGTCAGCTGTGTTTAGGCCAACATTTAAAATTAAGATTCTTGTCAAATACTATCTTGGTAAAATAATTGGAAATTCAATTGTGCATCAAAACTATCTTTGGCATACTTGACATCAAATTCCTTCTTTAAGCATCATCAGAGACATGAAGCTCCTTTTTAAATAATCAGTTTTTTTCCACTGGTTGTGATTATTGCCTTTCATAATCAGTTCGTCAAAACTACCTTTTGCATATTTTATGTGATTTTCCTTTGTCATTATCAAGGAAACAAAATTCCTTTATAAAGAAGCATTTTGTTCCACTGGGTTTTAATTATTGCTTTTCATAATCAATTTATCACTTCTTGGCCACTATAGTGGTAGTTCACTTTTCAGCCTACCCTCTTATTTATTTCAACCTTAGTTTATGATCTCCACCAGACACCAATACCCCGTGACGTACCAATAATTATTTTAACTTAGACATTCAAAATATTAAATAGATTGTAGCAACCCAACATTAACTTCAGAATTTTCTCCACGAGAAGCACTCAAAGGTGGCAAATTACATCTGGAATCAGTAGAATGACCTATAGTTCTACTAGGGCTTACAGGGCTAAAGGTAGGGCCCTTTATAATTGTTGGGAGATCTGTGCCCTGGATAAATCCCAATAAGGATAGCAACACTTTTAAGACTTTAGGTCTACACCAAGCAATAGTCTCAGGTAAGATTATGTTGATGCCATAACTCAAATTGTCCAGCCAGCCTTGTGTTTCCTTTGCTGACTTTGGTCAAAAAAGCAAAATACAGGGGCCGGCCCGGTGGCTTAGCAGTTAAGTGCATGTGCTCCACTACTGGTGGCCCAGGTTCAGATCCCAGGCGCACACTGACGTACCACTTTGCCAGCCATGATGAGGCGGCGTCCCACATACAGCAACTAGAAAGATGTGCAACTATGACATACAACTATCTGCTGCGGCTTTGGGGGAAAAAAGGAGGAGGATTGGCAATAGATGTTAGCTCAGAGCCAGTCTTCCTCAGCAAAAAGATGAGGATTGGCATGGATGTTAGCTCAGGGCTGATCTTCCTCGGGAAAAAAAAAAAAAGCAAAATACAAAAATTTATTTCCTACTTTAGTGGGGATGTTTTGACATGTTACCACTGATTAGACTCCAAAAAACCCATTTCAGGTTGCTATGTTGAATAGACACTTTTGGGTTAAATGGTTCATGCCCATTTCCCTTCATCAAGGTGTAAATAAAGATCATTGTCACTAGAGTGAATTCACTATAGTTTCATTTTCGATGTGATGTGCTACTTTCAGACCTGCTGACAGCTCCACAAATCAGCATAGTTTTGTAAATAAGTTTTGGGCAAATTGGGTGTTGTATACTTGCTATACATATGTAAAAATGTATACCACTGTCATTGCTTCTTATGGTCAGGTTATACAATAGTGTGACCCCGTTCCCTTCCAAATTGTCTCCCGAAAAATTACAGTTCTGTTACTGCATAATTTTCTCCATTAACTCGCTTAACCTGATAAGAATAGCAATGATTACTAATGCCGTGTCATGTGGTGGAGAAGCCGAGGATGATAGTCTTCAGGGCCCAGTTGCTTTTTGACAACTTTAGAGACTAGCGGAATTTTTGTAGGCTTCATTTCACCACTGCAATTAGTATGATTCCCATACACTGGGTTTGAGAACCAGTTGGGGAGTTCCTTGTCTTAGCCTTGGTCAAGGTACTATCCAAATGCGATAATAATCCACAGTACTTTACCTTGATCGATCAAGTATTAATGCCAACATTCTGGACGCTCCTTAATTCCACAATGCAAGATCGAACATATCAAGCAGGGATAAATCATTTTTTGGTGTTTAAGAATGTTAAGAATGGTGTTATTAAAGATATTTAACAGCCAGTGTGGAACAGGCAACAACCAGTCATTATGAATACCTGGTGTGGTCATATAGGTGAATACTAGCTGAATACCAGTTCTAAACATAAATCCAATTCGCAAGTGGCAACTGGAGAGAAATTGCAGAGAAGAGGAGTGACACAGAGCATGTCACTTTTAGGACATAGATATGGGCGACAAAAGCAGTCTCAAAAATGTTTGAAAACTGGAATTTTAGCAAATTCAAAATATGTAGCAAAGGCTACTTTCTTCTCTGTTAAACAACTCTGATTTTCTTATATACATAACCTAGTATAGAGTGTTAAAGTGGGCTTAGAATGTTGATACACTGTTTCAATATATTGTTTGTGAATATTATATATTTACTTAAAATAAATAATATACTATGCTCACTTTAAACTAAAAATATTTTAAGGTGTCTTAGAAAATATGTAAAAAATTACAGCACTAGTTAACACATAGCTATTTACTTTCATTTAAGGTGAGTAAATAAATCACTTGCAGCTTTGCTATAATCATTAATTAGATTATAAGTGTTTGGCTGATTAGGTTATTTGATTAGGAAACTGGTGATGAGGTATTTTCCCCCTAGGATAGTTGTTTTAGGGTAGGAATTTAGTCTATTGAAGTAAAACAGCCAAAGTAATTGGCTTATATTGTATGTAATATATAACCTCATCTGTATTAGCACTATTTAAAACCAAGTTAAAAGAAGTCAAGGCTTTGTTAAAGTAAGTAATGTAAAAAAGATTGTGATTAATTCCTCTAAATCCATTAATAAGAATACAGTAAACTTGATCAGAATTTCTGTTTACATACTATTTTAGATTCCTATTGCTGTTGTAACAAATTACCACAGACTTGGTGGCTTAAAACAACACAAATGATTATCTTAGAGTTCTGCAGGTCAGAGGTCCACAGTGAGCCTTATTGGTCTAAAATGTAGGCGTCAACCAGGCTGCTTTCCTTCTGGGAACTCTAGGGGAGAATAATTTCCTTGCCTTTTCCAGCTACCAGAAATTACCTACATTCCTTGGCTCATGGCCTCTTCCTCCATCTTCAAATCCAACATCTGAACATCTTTAAATCTCTCTCTGACACTGACTCTCCTGCCTCCATCTTACACTTATAAGGAGTCTTGTGATTACATTGGGCCCATCCAGACAATCCAGTATAATCTCTTCATCTCAAGATCTTTAACTAAATCACATATACAAAGTCCCTTTTCCCATTTAAGGTCACATATTCATAGGTTCCCGGAATTAGGACTTGGTTATCCTTGGGGGCCATTATTCTGTCTAACACATACTCACTGACAAAATGATTAACATATTCTAACTCCTGCTTAAATAGGTACAAAATTAAATCTATCTGACAAGCGTTTTTTTTCTTTTTAAACTAAATTAAGGTTACTGCATATAACTCAGAGGTATTAAACAATCTTCAAATAAATTTTAAAAACAAATCATTTATATATTCCACATGGTAAAGTTTTCCACCATTAGTCAAGATCACTAAGATCAGAGATTATAAATCAGCAAATATTTGAATCAATGTTTAGAAGTCAATGATTATTATATATTTTCACATGTTTTTTCAAATGTTTTAGAATCTGGAAAGAAAAGCCTCAATAACAGGAGGAAAACTGAAAAATTCACAAATATGTGAAAATTAAATGACACACCCCTGAAAAACCAGTGGGTCAGGGAAGAAATCAAAGGAGATGTCAGAAAGTATCTTGAGACAAATGACTATTAAAAGACAACATACCAAAACATATGAGATGTAGCAAAAGCAGTTCTAAGAAGGAAGTCTATAGTGATAAATGCCTACATTAAAAAAAAAGAGAAATATCTCAAATAAACAACCTAACTTTACACCTCAAGGAATTAGAAAAAGAAAAACAAACTAAGCTCAAAGTTAGTAAAAGGAAGTAAATAATAAAGATTGGAACAGAAATAAATAAAATAGAGACAAAGAAAGTAGAAAAAAATCAAGAAACTAAGAGTTGTTTTTTTTAAAAAAGATAAAATTGATTAAACTTTAGCTAGATCAACCAAAAGACAGAGGACTCAAAGAAACAAAATTCTAAACAAAAGACAGGACATTACAACTGACACCACAACAATACAAAGAATCATAAGAGGCTACTGTGAACAATCACATGCCAACAAATTACATAACCTGGAAAAAGTGGAAAAATTCCTAGAAACATAAAACCTACCAAGACTATTAGAAATATTAACACACCAATAAAGACTAAGGAGATTGAAACGTAAACAAAAATCTCTCAACAAAGAAAAGTCCAGTACCAGATGGTTTCACTGGTGAATTCTACCAAATATTTAAAGAAGAATGAAGATGACTCCTTCTGAAATTCTTCCAAAAAATTGAAGAAGAGGGAACATTTCCAAACTCACATTATGAGGCCAGCATTACCTTGATACCAAATCTAGATAAGGACACAACAAGAAAAGAAAACCAATATTCCTGATGAATTTAGATGCAAAAATTCTCAACAAAATTCTGGCTAACCACATTCAATAGCATATTAAAAGGATCATACACCATGATCAAGTGGGATTCATCCCTCGGATGCAAGGACAGTTTTAACATACAGAATTCAATGAACATGTTACCCCACATGAATAGAATGAAGGATAAAAACATACGATCCTCTCAATAAATGCAGAAAAAGAATTTGACAAATTTCAACACTCTTTCATGATAAAAGCTCTCAACAAATTGGGTATAAAAGAAAAAGACTTCAACATAATAAAGGCCATTTATGACAAACTCACAGCCAGTGTCAAACATTGAAAACAGCCAATGTTTTGAACAGTGAAAAACTGAAAGTTTTTCCTCTGAAAGCAGGAACAAGACAACTGTGTCCACTCTCACCACTCTTATTCAAGATAATACTGGAAATTCTAGCCAGAGAAATTAGGCAAGAAAAAGAAATAAAAGGCATCCAATTCAGAAAGGAAGAAGTAAAATTGTCTCTGCAGATGACATGATTTTATATATGAAAAACCCTACAGACTCCACCAAAAACCTCTCAGAACAAATAAATGAATTCAATAAAGTTGCAGGACACAAAATCAACATAGAGACATCAGCTGCATTTCTATGAACTAACAATGAAATATCTCAAAGAGAAATAGAGAAAATGATCTCATTTACAACAGCATCAAAAACAATAAAATACTTAGGAATAAATTGAACCAAGGAGGTGAAAGACCTGTACTCTAAAAACTATAAGATGTTTATGAATGAAGTCAAGGAAGACACAAATAAATGGAAAGGTATCCTGTGTTCGTGGATTGGAAGAATTCATTTGTTAAAATGTCCATACTACCCAAAGCCATCTATAAATTCAATGCAACCCTTATCAAAATTCTGATGGGATTTTTCACAGAAATGGAAAAAACAATCCTAAAATTCATATGGAACCTCAAAAGACCCCAAATAGCCAAAGCAATCTTAAGAAGAACAAAGTTGGAGGCATCACATCTCCTATTTTCAAAATATACTTCAAAGCTATAGTAATCAAGAAACAGAATGGTACTGGCATAAAAACAGACACATAGACCAATAGAACAGAGAGCCCAGAAATAAATGCACGCATATATGGTCAACCAGTATTTGGCAAAGAAGCCAAGAATACTCAATGGGGAAAGATAGTCTTTTCACTAAATGGTGCTTGGGAAACTAGACATTCACAAGCAAAAGAATGAAATTGGAACCCTATCTTACAACACTTACAAAAATTAACTTGAAATGGATTAAAGACTTAAATGAAAGACCTGAAACTATAAAGCTCCTAGAAGTAAACTTAGGAAAAACCCTCCCTGACTTTGGTCTTGGTGACAATTTTTTGGATACCAAAAGCACAATCAACAAAAGAAAAAATAATCAAGTGGGACTACATCAAACTAAAAAGCTTCTGCACAAAGCAGAAAAAAAAGAAATAACCAACAGAATGAAGAGACAGCCTATGGAATGGGAGAAAATATTTGCAAACCATATATAAGATAACAGATTAATATCCAAATATATAAGGAACTCATATATCCCAATAGCAACAAAACAATCTGATTAATAAATGGACAGAGGAACTGAATAGACATTTTTCCAAAGAAGACATACAAATGGCCAACAGATACATGAAAAGATGCATAACATCACTAATCATCAGGGAAATGCAGATTAAAACCATAATGAGATATCACCTCACACCTGTTAGAATGGCTATAGTCAAAACGAGAAAAGATAAGTGTTGGTGAGGATATGGAGAAAAGGTAACCCTTGTGCACTGTTGGTTGGAATGCAAATTGGTACAGCAACTATGGAAAACAGTATGGAGGGTCCTCAAAAAATTCAAAATAAAACTACCGTATGATCCAGCAATCCCATTTCTGTGTGTATATTTGAAGGAAATTAAATCGCTGTCTCAAAGAGATGTCTGCATGCCCATGTTCACTGCAGTGTTATTCACATAGCCAAGACATGAAACAACCTGTTATCATCAGTGGATGAATGGATGAAGAGAATGTTGTATATATATACAATGGAATATTATTCAGCTTACAAAAGAAGGAAATCCTGCCGTTGGTGACAACATGGATGGACCTTGAAGGCATTATGCTAAGTGAAATAAGTCAGACAGAGAAAGACAAATACTTATACGTGGAATCTAAATAAAAAGCCAAACTCAGAAACAGAGAGTAGAATGGTTGTTGACAGGTGCTGGGGGTGGAGGAAATAGGGAGACGTTGGTCAAAGGGTACAAATTTCCAGTTATAAGACGAATAAAGTTCTGGAGATCTAACGTACAGCACCAAGTCTATAGTGTATTATATACTTGAAAGTTGCTAACAGAGTAGAACTTCTATGTTCTCATCACACACAAAAAATTGTAATTATGTGAGGTGATGTGTTAACTAACCTTATTGTGGTAATCATTTCACAATATATATGTGTACCAGATCATCACGTTGTACACCTTAAACTTACATAATGTTATATGTCAATTATATCTCTCTATATATTAATGGTGGAAAAAAAACAAGCCACTCTACTAGCATGCATGCATTGAGACTGTCAAGGAATATTTTAGAATGAAAAGTAATATGCGGACTTTTAAAAAATATTGAATGATTGTTGTTATAATTATTCGATGTATTTTAAAAGATATTTAGCTAGGTATATTTTTGCTCAGGGATGCTTTCCAATGCATATGTTAAAACAGAGACCTGAGGGTGACAAGAAGGCAAAACCATTTAATATTGTAATTAATATTGGACTGCTGACTTCTGAAACTTTTCCTGAGAGTAAGAAAAATAAATCCCTAACTTGTTTAAATAAATGGCATTTCCGGACCTTGTTACCAGCACCTGAATATAATTCCAATTCCTACAGTTCTAAAAGCCTTTCTCAACTAAAAACAATTGTGCCTTGGGGGGGAGTAACTGATTTAATGTCTTGAGGCAGGAAAAAATGAATAATGGATTGGAAGACCTTGTTGCCAGAAAAGAAAGACGCCTTCAAAATAGATCTACAGTGGGGTTAAAAGATCAAAGCTGTGCCCTATAAAAGCTCCCACCGGCCAAGTTTCAGAAAAACTGAAAAAAATCAAAAAGAGAAGAATAATTACAATTATTTGCAATTTGTTTTATCTGTGAAAAGCCTTGGGTACATAATGATACTTGCAAATAGAAAAGTTAATTCAAAATGTACAAAAGTTAATTGTAAATATAAAACAAGGTGACTCTAACAGAATATGCTTAAATACAATGGCAAGCTACTTGGAATTTCTTTTTTGTTGTTGTTGTTTTCTTTTCTTTTTGATTATGGCTTGCTATATAGGTTTGTATCTCTTTTCAGTAAGGGATATGGGCTATAAGGAACTGCAGGAAAGCTACATAATTCTTGGAAGTTAGGCACTGTATAAAATTAGGAGGAAAAATTAGCACTGGTGTTCACACACCATGACAAATGAGAGTACAGTAATGAGTTGCAAGATGATAGACTAGCTAAAAATCCAGAGAAGAGAACTGATCACATAGACACAATGCATGCTTCTCTTGGAGCAGATATATTAAGATAACCTAAAATAAATTCCTATAAGGTATTATGAAGTAACTTTTAAACTGAGGAAGAATATTCCCAGATCAAAACTTGATGGGCCTTTGAGTAGAGAGAGACACCACAATCTGAGATCAGGCGTGGATTTGTAAATTCCAATTGAATTAGCAATGAACCTTAGCTCTATGGAGGGACCCAGCCAGTGAATTTTGGCTTAGGTTTGAATCCCTTTCAAAGATAAAATTAGAGCCTGTATCTTGGCCAGAATCAGCAACTTTGGCTGATCTGACACAATGCTCTTTTTCTTTGGGATCTGATAGTATTTCTGTACCCTTAGGTAGAATTAGACATATATAGAGTTAATAAAGAAGTAGAACAACACTTCAATGTTGATATTTTAATATTGGTTTAACTGTATATGTAGTAACAACTTTTATTATCATAGTAATAATTTGCGTTTGGAAGGAATTGAGGACATTTGATATATTGGACTTATGCTATAGATACATTTAAAAGCATTTGACTAAGTTTGTAATCAACATTTAAAAATGATTTATGGAATTATAACTTTACAGAGTATCAGAAAATTAATAGTAAATATTCCTCTCTATACACAAATGTCGTTCTGTTAGTAACATTCCCTGAAACACTTGTGTAAGGCCCATAATACACTCAAAAGGCCAAACTCCGTAAGAAATGATTACTTCCAGGACAACGTGCACAAAAAATTTTTAGTTAGTAGCCATTCACATTTAAATTTGAATAATAGTGACGAAACTAGCATGAGTTGTACAAATAACACACAAGAACACACTAAACAAAGGATTTACAACAAAAGAAAAACTACATGATGAAAAAAAAAAATCCAACCAGTAATTTTTTTATCCTCTTAAAGAACTCAGTGGCAAGGTATTTTTTTTCCTAAAAGCAACACAAAACCATTTAATGTTTCAAATAAACATTTTAAAGCACATAATAAAGACTTCAGTAGGGAGAAGGAAATTAATTGTGAGTTTCTAGGGCTCCAGGAAGCCAAGCAAGAAAATAAACTTCAGGGATTAAAGACATACTAGAATCAACACAAATGGAACAGGCATGAATGAAACACAAGGAAGAACATGGCATGAGATTATGACCAAAACAAAACCGAAAAGATAGACCTGGAGAATTATCAAGGATTATAGGAATGATAAACATAGAATAAAAATTAAACATAACTATTTAAATGTAAAATAGAAGTCTTAATTGAAATACAGATTTTAATGTGGACACCAAAAGGGTACATTGTCTCTAGAAAAAATGAAATGAAACAATGAATGCCAAGGTATATGTATGGTGGTAAACTACTGAACATTAAGTATATTGAAACTATATACATGTACACTGGTAGAGGCAAAGCGGGTTACACACAAGGTGGTGGAAAGTACATTGACCTCAGCCTTCTACAAACCAACGTTCGACTCAAGAAGATTATGCAGCAAAATTACCCCATTGTGATAGAGAGACTATGTTTCAAAAATTTTATACCCAGCAAAGTCTTTCTTCAAGTGAAAAGAAAATAGAAAATATTCTAAGGCATATAAGACCCGGAAAACACAGCTTCCTTCTTATAAATCCAACACACAACAACTACTTGATCATGGAATACAACTAATTAGTTGTGTGATTTAAAATAAAGAAATCAGGAATGATGTAGACAGAGTAAGCCTGGTGATGAGAAATAAATTAATTTAAATTTAGAGAATTGATGTTATTGTAAGTTTAGAGTCAGAAAAGAGCAAGTCAATGTTATAAAACTTGACAATAGTAAAAGTATTATAAGTGAATAAAAGCTGACAATGGTGAAAGAAAGTTGAAATAAGTGTGGTAGAGAGCCAATTTTCTCAAATTTCACAGAAGGTATCAAAACGTATCACGTAGATTCGAAACATAAACATGTATTAACACCAAAATGGCTCAAAATTCTTGATATTTTTGAAAATCTATTTTTCAATTTAGTTTGTCGTTTAAACTTTAAAAATAAACATTTATCTGAAGCTCTGCTATTCCATGTTTCCCTTCATTGTATTTTATTTTTTGTTTTCATAAAAATAAATGCATTACCTTATAATTTAAAAAGAGCACATATAGTATAATTCTATCTTTGTGAAATTGTTGGAATTTTTGAGTATTTGAATTTTTATAAATGAGTATATTTTGATTTTTAATAAACCATAGTCATTATTTTTTATTAAAGTTAATTTAAAACATTTACATTTATAGATGTCTTGCAAGTACTACCAGACACCAAGAAGACACCAATAAAATGGCAGGGTTGGACACGGCTAATCATTGTGCATCAGTTGTAATTTAGAAGCCTGCGTTAGAGATCACACTGTATTTGCAGAGACCTTTCCAATCTTCATCATTCTTTCACACTGTATTCGCATAGATCAGACCTAACGGATTCTTAAGAACAAGTGAGCAATTGTGCTCTGCAACTGACAAACTTCCAATTAAGGAAGTCCAATTAAAAGTTCATTTCTGTAATTGAGCAGAGATGTAATCAAGCTTAAAGAGAAGCAGAAGAACAAGATGCAGGCAGTTTATTTAGGGGAATGGGCATAGTGATTCTGAACTATAATAATTTTAAAATATATCTATGGTTCCATAAAGTGCATTAAATTTCTCCTCTATTTTCTTTAACATCAACAGCTAAAATAAAGCAACCATGCCAGTAATGCTGGGAACAACTAAAATTCAAAATATGAATGAGGTTTGGAAACAAGCAGGTTCATAGCCAAAGGCAATTCTTTAAGTTCCTTGTTTTCAAAATGATTATAAAACATGCACACACAGGAAAAGTATGTTATCTTCATGCTTCACAGATTAGGCTATCCAAACCCTAAAGCAATTGTAGAATTTTCTAGAATTCCTTAATGAGATAATATCTAAATGTAATAACTGTTGTTGTTTATTTAATTTAATTGAATTCGACACCTTTGACTGAACTTACCCTTCAATTTTTTTCAAGAAATTGGTTTGATTTTCACAGAAATTACAATATGCTTAATTTACTGAAAAAGTTGTACTTCATTATAACATAATCGAAATCAATATCAAGGGGGGTCAGTAGTATCGATTTTGCAGCAGATGCTTTGGGAAGTAAACTAAACTAAAAACATCTAGCACATTTAAACACCAAGTAATATTCTGCATGATATTCTATTTCTTATAAACCTTTCAATAAAAAAGCTCATATTGTCTTCCTAGTGAAAATTTGAAATATTTATCCAAACTAAAACAATTAAGAAATAAAATTTATTAAGTTTATTTTGTTTTATGACATTATTGTGCTATCTTATACAACCAAGGATAGAAAATAAAAATTACATAGATACCTTTTCAGTGCAAATTCTGACTCCTTAAGGAAGTGTTTTAAATTATTGCATGCTAATTGACAAAGGGATATTTTCCCAAAATTTTGATGTTTGTAATTAATCAAAATACTTCAATCATTTTCTGTTGGGGGGAAGGGAGTTCAAAATTTGTAGAAAAAATATATTACTTCTTTTCCCTAAATCCTAAAAGTAGCTATTGTATGTCCAATCCACTTAGAAAAATCAGTAGACAGTAATACTTCAGAAGTGCTAGTTTAGAACTTCATAAAAATTTTGAAAAAAAAGTCACATTTTCTGTGGTCTAACATCCTATCCTTATAATTAATTTTCACCTTCAACTCAGGGCATGAGAAGATTATATAGACATTTGTCCTATTTTCTTTATCTCTATTGCTACAAAATATTTTCAAGTTATATCTCTTATTTGTCATATATCCAGTGTGAAACAACTAAATTTCCACAGATGAACTTAAATTACTTCAATGGCACTACAGAATACTAAGAATTAGTAAAGTGCAAAATAGAAACAAATAGCTTC
The DNA here is from genome assembly GCF_020826845.1 of Diceros bicornis minor. Classification (NCBI taxonomy): domain Eukaryota; kingdom Metazoa; phylum Chordata; class Mammalia; order Perissodactyla; family Rhinocerotidae; genus Diceros; species Diceros bicornis. The sequence goes on from NC_080781.1 coordinate 22,436,317, forward strand.
TTTGCTCCCTCACTAAAACCTTTAAGGTTTGGCGTTGAAAGCTTTATAAATTTATGCTCTTGACAAAACAAAATTAAAAAACGATATTGTGGAATTCTAAATAATTTCTATTCTTAATTGCTTGTTACACAACACAGTGGTAAAGACATAGATCTTACCAGAAATGTCTGAGAAGCATAATTTCATTACTATTTTTATCAATGTGAAAGCAACTAGGGGAGGAGAAAGTACAGTTGTCTTTAGATCAAATAAGTTTAAGAATATAGTGAATAAGTGGGAAATTATAAATATATTGCATTTTTTCACTGACTTCTACATAAATTTAGTTGCAGAAAAAATAAAATTCAAAATTTTCATAACAGTTCACAATATAATGAACAAACAAATGTATGTTGAGTGAAGTAATAAACAGAAAACAAGTAGATTTAAGGAATTTCAGTAGTACAAGAATATTCCTAGAGCATATTCTCTTAGGTATAGTGCAAACTCAGTGCATCATCACGTATTTTCAGCCTAGATGATTATCCTGAAGGAGGTCCTCCATTTGCCTTTCTAATATTCTCAAACTTTGTTCCCCCGCCTTTTTTTTCCATCCTCTTAAAGATCCTGGCCTTAAAACAACTGGCAATCCTTGGTTCAACCTTCATTTCAATAAACATCCTAGTCTTTCTCAGTATTCTCTTTAGCTCAGTATAGAATCTTTCCAAATTAACCTTTTAACATATATTGTCCCTACAATTACTTCCCTACTTAGTTTGACCTACCCTCTTGGGGATTTCTTGAGTATACACTGAACTTATACATACTATAATATAATATGTAATCACAATGTTGACCAAAGTTCATTTTTTTAAAAAACTCAGATAGTATTCATCTCACTTTAACTATAAAAGAAATAGCACATATAATACATTTTAGCAAGATGCCATCAAATAAAAAGTCTTAATCTTCAATTTTACTAAAACAAAAAGAGCACCATTCTATAAGAGCAATTTTTCCAGGGTTTCTACACTACTGAGTTCATATATTGTTTTTAATTTCTGACCTATTTTCTTACTTGTAAAGCGTTCCTCTGCAAAAATTCCCTGTAAAAGGAATATCTGCTTTTTATGTTAGCTAATCTCACATATATGTGAGTATATGTTTAGGTTATAAAACAAAGGTCTCTCAATTCCTTGACTGTTGTTTAACCTCAAATGTATTTAAATTAAGTAGGTATTGGGGCCAGCCCGGTGGTGCAAATGCTTAAGTGCACGCGCTCTGCTGCAGCGGCCCGGGGTTTGCCGGTTCGGATCCCAGGCGCACACCAACACGCTGCTTGTCAAGTCATACTGTGACAGCATCCCATATAAAGTGGAGGAAGATGGGCACGGATGTTAGCCCAGGGCCAGTCTTCCTCAGCAAAAAAAAAAAAAAAAAAGAGGAGGATTGGCAGATGTTAGCCCAGGGCTGATCTCCTCACAAAAAATTAATTAATTAATTAATTAAGTAGGTATTGAAATGTGCTTTATATCCAACTATCGCGTTGTTATGCATAGAGAGGTGCACCTCGTAATTTCCTTTCAAGGAGGGACTTGATGCACTGCGTAATTTCCTTTCAAGGAGGGACTTGTTGCCCCAGTTACTCTCAGCCCTTCAGGTGTTGTTGCAGCTGGCTTGCTCAAGGTTACACCTCTCTCTGGCAGCCCAGATCCAACCACTGCAGAAGATGGGGTATAAAAGGCCTAGCCTTTTGATCCCATGAGGAACAATTCTGAAGGACCAGTCTAATTCCAGAACTTCCCCTGTGGGGTAGGCTGACTCTTGATGGGCCTGCCTCAAAATTGGACTTCTTCCTCTTCACACTCCTATTTTCTTCTCCCTTCCAAAGCTTTTGATCCCAAGGGCACTCCAGCATAACACATCTGCAAAGTAAACTTTGTCTCAGAGTCGACTTCCCAGGGAACCCAACCTATGACACATCTGTTCACAATTTGCTGTACAAGTAAAATAACGTGTTTTCAAAATCCACTACATTGCAGCTGAGTACCTGTAAATAATTGTATAGGCATTTTTAAATGTCATAGAAGTTCTCTGCGCTTGACAAGACAGATTTTCTAAAAGTAACTTGAGCAAAGACTTCAACTGATGTCATGTGAAAAATAGTCACATTGTTCCGATTAGGGACCTATGTAATAAGGAGGCTAAACTGCTTTAAAAAACTAGTGCATTAACTTATAATAAATGAATAATTATGAAACATCTAGTCTGCAGTTCACATCGGTGTTTCAAAGACAAAAATTGAGGGATTCTAGGTTATGTGAATTGAAATGAGGATTTTGAAATATTTTTACCCAACTATCATATATTTAATTATTGTTGTTTTTACTCTTTACAAAGCTGACTAATTATGAAGAAATTATATGTATTTCTTTTTTCCAAGACAAGTTTCTTTCCAAAATATTTAGAACCCCTTGCTATTCAGCAGGGAACTTGTAAAGGAAATAGAATTTCACAGTAAGCTCTTCCCGTAAACTATGGTGACTTCTGGTTACCAGTCTAACATATAAAGAGCTTGGAAGTCATAAACTCCCATCCTCAAAAAAAGCTGAACAAACTAAAATCAACAAGTTATCTGAGATCCCATAGAGAATCACAGGGCAATCCATTGGTCAAAAACTAGAGAGAGAGATAAATATAGAGAATCAGAGCTTACCAGGAGTAGACGTCAGAGCTGGAGATTGGTAGGAACACTTAGAGGGTAATTGATTAATTGTTGTAGACTGAGTATGGACTATTTTGAGAGATAAAAACTTCTGAAGGCCCATCCTTAGGGGTGGCCTACAAACTTTTACCACCAGGTATTGAATTTTACCACCAGGTTCTCTGGGTGAAGATCAGAGAAATATCTCTTCAAGCATCCATCAGCGGGAAGGGAAAGTAAGTATTTTGAAACACACTTAGAGGGTCTGTTCTCATTAACAAAAGACTGCCCTCGAGGAAAATTATTTTACCAGAGCCTAACCAATGTGGGTTTTAACAGAGCATAACTGAGGAGGGGGAAGAGAAAGAACCAACTCCAGGCCACTCTAGCCTTCCATGTGGGAGAAGGGAAATATCCAAATTCAGCCCATTCTAGCCATCCTGTATTACATAAAAAAGTTGAGAAGCACTTATTAAGGTCACAATCAAGGCCACAGGCCCACTAAAATACTGACACCTAGTCATAGGAATATAGAACACTTCCCCTTTGCCCCCTTACCACCACATCAGCAGGGCTCCTGGATAATAACAGGGTGTTGCAGCTGAAAAGAATTCCAAGGCTCAGATTCTATCTAAGGAGACTCTAGGAAAACCTAAAGACAACAGGGGGGACAGAAACAAGGACACCAGAAGAAATTTTAGCCTCTCACACCAACACTATAGCAAACAGTAAATACAGCCTAACACATAATCAGATAAACCTAAAACCTCACACAAAAGACCTATTGACTTTGGTTCCTTTTCCCCAATGCATCACGTCTTTCAACAAAATCTGTGAAGCATGGCAAAAGGTGAAAAACACAGTCTGAAGAAACAAACCAAGCATCGGAACCAGACTCAGATATAACGGAGATGTTGGAATGATCAGATTGGGAATTTAAAATAACTATGATTAATATACTAAGAGCGCTAGTGGAAAAAGTGGACACAACATGCAGGAACAGATGGGGCATGTAAGCAGAGAGATGGGAACTCTAAGAAAGAATCAAAAAGAAATGTGAGAAATGAAAACCACTTAAAAAATGGAATGCTTTTGATGAGCTGATCAGTAGACTGGACACAGCTGAAGAAAGAAACAAAGAGCTTGAGGAAAAGCCAATGAAAACTTCCAAAAGTAAGAAGCAAGGAGAAAAAGAATTAAAAAATGGAACAGATATCCAAGAACTGTGGGACAATTACAAGAGGTGTAACACGCCTGGAATGGGAATATCAGAAGAAAGAAAAAGAAGAAGGAACACAGTTTCTGTTTGGGATGATGAAAAAATTTTTGGAATAGATGGGAGGGATGTAAATAATGTCACCGAATTGTGCAGTTAAAATGGTTAAAATGGACAATTTTGCATGTTTTATATTTTACCACAATTAAGAAAAAAAGTGAAGAAGAAATAAAGGCTTTCACAGACAAGTAAAAAGTGAGAGAGAATTTGTTGCCAGTAGACCTGCCTTGCAAGACATGTTGAGAGAAGTTCTAAGAGAAGGAAAATGATATATGTTAGAGACTTAGAACTACGTGATGAAAGGAAGAGTGTCAGAGAAGGAATAAATGAAAGTAAAATAAACTCTTTTATTTTTCTTATTCTTAATTGATCTAATAGATAATAGTTTGCTCAAAATAATAGCAACAATGTATTCAATGGCTGTAGGTTACAGATAAGTAGAATGAATGACAGCAGTGTTATAAAGATAAGAGAGAGGAATTGGGAATATGTTACAAGCTACTCATACCATCTGTGAAGCAGCATAGAGTTATTTGAAAGTAGACTTAGATTAGTTGTAAATGTATATTGCCAACTCTAGGGCAAACACTAAAAATTTTTTTTAAGTATAATTGATATGCTAAAAAGGAGAAAAAATAAAATCATACAAAATGCTCCATTAAAATGAGAGAAGGCAGAAAAAGAAAGGAAGGCAAAAATAAATAAATAAATAAATAAATAATTAAGGAAACAAAGAAAAACGGCAACAAATCCAAAACAGTTTAAATGTGGTTGACTTTAATCCAACTATATCCATAAATAACTTAAATATGAATGGTCTAAGTACACCAATTAAAAGACAGAGACTGTCCAAGTGGATAAAAATATAAAACCCAATTATATATTGTTCACAAGAAAGCCACCTTAAATGTGAAAACACAGATAGATTAAAAGTAAAGGGCTGGAGAAATATATAGCATGCTGACACTAATCAAAAGAAAGCTGGAGGAGATATGTCAATTTCAGATAAAGCAGACTTTAGAGCAAGGAAAATTATGTCTGTTAGCCTTCCTTTGTCTCTAGGCTTGCTGCAGAAGGCTCATAGGAGATCTCTGATGCCCTAGAAGTGGTGGATCCACTGAATGAAAGAAGAACCTCATTCTGAATCCTTCTTTGAAAAGCTTCCTACCAAATAGCCAATTTATCTGTGACATAAGAAGAGATATACCTCCATTGTGTTAAGCTACTGAGATCTGGGAGTTGTTTATTATAGCAGATATTCCACTTTGAATAGGGGACAAAAATAATACATGGCCCCTTTACTAGAGGTACTCCCTATTTTAATGGTAGAGAGCACATATATATACATTTTATCATTGCCTATCATCTTCCTCCCCCAAAAGAGAATTTCTTACTTCTGGAAACAGACATAAACACTTCTGTTTTGCCTTTTTTTAATTGAATTATCTTGTGGATGCAAATAATGCATAATTGGGGTGTATGGAGTGGTTATATACGATCTTGGAACAAAGAGCATACATCACATATGATAGGACTATCTTTTACTAGTGTCACAAGATACTTAGCCAGCACAGCAGGTCAGTGATCACAAAGTGAGCATACAAGTAGGTGGTCAGCAGATCAGTAACTAATTCTTAGTTTCTAGGAAGAGATGCTCACCCTTAAAGAAATGCTGATATAGGAGAGGCAACATGTCTATCTTTAAGGGCATCATTCTTGGCTTTGGGACATTGTAAATGTTTAAAGCAAACACACAGTGCATGCTCAACAGGCCGTGTTAGACCTTTCTAGAAAAACAAGGTCAGGCCAAATTGATTTTAAGCCAAATGGCTTCCTCATGTACTCCAATGTATCCTATTGCTTTTCATTTATTCATCAATCTGTTTGTTTTCCTCTCTGGATACTGTAAGATACTTGAGCCATATTCTGTATCCTCAGTACCTAGTACAACTCCTGGTGCCTGATAGACACTTAGTAAATATTTGATGAATAAATGAATGAATGAATCCCATATGGAATCTAAATCCATCAAACAAATAAGGACTTAACAAATCCTCTTTAGAATGACAGTGATGTAGTAACATTTAAAAGATATTTCATCCTGTGAAATTTCTAAATTCTTACATATTGTATCCTTATTTCCTTAAAAAGTAACACACATGACAGCATAAAATTCAGTTGTATTTCCTACTGCCATTGCTACTTTCATTTCATTAAAATGTAATATTCAGAAATACGCCTTTTAAATTCTACACACAGAGTAAGCTAATAAAAAATGATAAATGAGTTATTTTATAAAGGAGGAAACATGTATTTAAATACAGAACATATAACTACGTCTCAAATATTCCTAGAAGTACAAATTAAAATAACCGATTTTATATTCCAGGTATAAATCCCAACAGTTTATCAAAAGACAAAATAAATAGCTCAATACAAAATGATATTTCTAAATCTATGCTTCTGCCATTATTTATTCTAAAACTTTACTTCAGTCACTAATACAAAATTATATGCAATCATCTCTTTTTTTTTAAAGTAAACTAATTGTGGAATTATCTACTTAGATATGGCAGGAAATTTTCCTCTATTTCTTTCTAGTATTTACTAAATATTAGCAAGTATAAAAGGAAAAATATATGCACTTGCATTCCTTCTAATTACGTCTAGTTTGAAGAAACAGAAATCTAAGAGGTAAACTTAGAATTTGCAATCAAGTATCTTATCTGTTCACATCATAAACTTGATTGTTCAATGAGTAACTAATGGAAGATGGATTTATAGAGTAAAAGATCAAGAATTCCATGAAAAACGAAAAGGGACAGAAAGCGATTGGTCATAATCACAACCCAAGGTCCAATGATTTTACCAATGCCTGGAATCAAAAATATCATTCTGAAAGTCCCAAATGTATATAAGGGACTATTTTTCTTTATAAATAGTTTCCTGCAATTCATATAGGGAATTCAATAAAGTATGAATAAAGATACTTTACTTAACTTTTAGAGTCAATTTCTTATTGGCTTTGAGGTTCATAGATTTGTTTAAAGACAGTTTCCATGTAATTAATTTACTGTGTTTCTATATCTTTCTATATTTTTGTTGAATTTAACTTTGTAATTTCTAAATGATGTTCTTAAATGTTACGTGTGTGTAGTCTCATTTTTACTTTGCTTCAAATGTACAAAATTGAATAAACATGAAATAATTGATTTTCTTATAAATACATATAATAAGTGTCTGAAAGTTGGTATATGACTCAGTTTCCTCATATATAAAATGGGAACATTGTTGACTCATAAGTTGATTCAGAGAATTAAATAAAATATGTGTAAAGAAATTAAGATAATACCTGGCATATGTGTTTAACATGTTAGTAATTATAATTTAGTTTGGGCTGCAATTACAAATGGAGGAAAATTGAGGGAAAGTACTGTAAGATTAAAACAAAAACAAATTATATATAATGAGGTAAAGGAGATCCACATGCTAAATACTTAAAAATTCAAACCATATTTCTCTCATTCCTCAAGTCTGGAATGAAGTTATCATTAGTTTCAAACTAATGATCATCAAGAATTGAATACCCTGCTCTCATGTGAATATAAATCTTTGATAACTTTAGTTTTGCTCCGTAACTCTGTTTAAGAATTTGATTTAAACTTTAGATGATACAAAGGAGGGATTATTCAAATGATGTCTAGAATTAAATTATACGAAATATTACTGTTAGATAGAGTTTGCATGAAGTTGATAGAGTACTCTCCCTGAAACAATACGAGAGAAGGATAAAATATTTGGAGCCGAGAAGTGCTTACCTCCACATATATATTTTTCCCACTGGAAGGAATCTAAATTGGTAGAATGCTGTAGCTCAGGTTCTGCCTTCTGTATGAAGAGGGTGTTATCAAGGAGAATGTGAAACCCAATTTAGAGTTTGATTGTTTTTCCTTTTCCATTACATATTTACAAATACAGCACTCCAGGCAACAATTCAGACTGCTAGTGTGCAGATATTTTGCTGTTGATTTCTGGTGGTGGATTGGGAACTACCAATAACGTAATATATATAAATCTATTCCACCATTATTGTGGAGAAATAACTTTTTATCTCTACTTTAAAACTCTCTTGTGCTCGGTTTAATTGTGTTCTTTAGAGTTATGTCCTGCGGAAAGAGGCTAAGTTACCAAGGAACCGTGGAATTCAGTGTTCTATAAAATATCAGAATCACATCAAAGGACTCACAGGCAAGCAGGGGAGAAAAATTAATCTTCTGATTTGAAGAAGGATAATCAGGAGGTGAATATGCTGGCATGGGAAGCAAATAAGTAGGGTTGAAATTTTTATTTTTGCTTTTGGTTATGAATTTTTAAAAAGAAGAAGGAGGAGGAGAAGGAGGAATGACTGGCGGCTCTCAGAAATCCAAGTTTTAAGTCCATAAGAGATGAATTTTAACCATTTCTGATTTTGCTCCCACATTCTGAACCATTACTCTGTTAGCTATACAAATAATTAACTAAAATATATTATACAATATATGTAATAAATATATTAATATATTAAATATATTTAAATATTAAATTAACTTTTAAAAATTATATAATATATAACATGACATAATATATGACATGTCATAACATGTCAAATGTTAAGGTGAGACAACCTACACACTGACCTTGCCAAAGCAAAACTGTAAAAAGGACAGCATATCTATTACCATGTTTCGAGCTCAAAGAATCTCAAGAAAGTAGGAACTATTGTGTAAAAATTGTACTGGTGACTTTTGATAAAAGATTTGATAATCTCTAACAAAAGTGAGACTGTGCATACCCTACAACCCAGGATTTTCACTCCTCGGTGCATAAAATACAAGAATATTTGTAGCAATATTGTTTGCAGTACAAACAACTGGAAACAACTCAGAATGAATGAAATGACTTAGAATAACTTGTATCAGTATGGATGAATCCCTAAAAATTAATGTTGCACAAAAAGTAGTTTGCCAATAGATAATTGTAGTAAAATAACATTTGTGTGAAGATTAAATTTGCATAAGAATAACCTATAGTCCTTAAGAGAAAAATATATATGTAGTAAACATAAAGGACATTATTAAGAATAATAAACAGCATTACAAGATACTGGTTACTTCTTCAGGGGAGGGAGGGAAATATGGTTGTACAGGGATGTACAGGGGGTTGTTATTACCTTTTGTGATGTTTCATTTCTTAAACTGGGTAATTAATAAATGAGTGTTTGTTATTTTGATCTTTATAAGTGTTTTATATGTCTTAATTTAAAAAAAAAACACCTCTCCATAGAATCCTAACCCATTAAAAATATTTGTGCTTAGGAAGAAAAGGGTGGCTGGTAATAAATACACTCCAATTGTTCTAGTCGTCTATTGTATATCAAATTACCCCCAAACTTGGAAGTTTAAACAACCATTTTAATTGCTCATGAAACCATAGGTCAGAAATTCAGAGCTCAGCTAGTTTGTCCGTCTACTTCAGTAACTCAGCTGCAAGCAACTGGTGACAGGGCTGGGCTGGAGCCCATAAATGCTTCATTCATATGTTTGGCACCTTAGTGCCCCTCCACGTGGCCTCCCTCTTGCCACTCATGTGGCCTATTTGAGCTTCCTTACAGCATGGTTGCCTTACTGTAGTTGTACGTCTTATACATTGACGTTTTCCCAGGAGAGAGTGTTCCAAGTAGCTCGGTTTGTAGTTACAGATTTTTGAATGTCTAATATTACAAGTTCCATTTTGTCTCTTCTTCCACATTCCACTGCAGAATCCAGATTCAAGAGGAAAGGAAATAGACTTTACCTCTGCATGGGGCATGGCAAGGTCCCATTGCAAAAGAGCATGATCTGGTATCCTACTTTCTAAACAATTAAAATAAAATACAAAAATCAAAATGCACAAACATTCAAACAAAACGTCTCTCCAGGCCCCTTATCCTCTCCAACTATTGTGTCCCTTTTTTTTCCTAGCTTTTAAAGACAATCTTCTAAAATTACTCATTAATCATTGTGTCTCCATTCCCTTACCTCTCATTCAAGCTTTAACTCATTCTAACTTCCTTTTTGCACTATCACTACATAAAACTGCCCTGTTTAAACATCACCAAACATTGAAGTAAAGCCAATGCCATGAATGAGAGAATAGTGACTCAACAAATAGAAGTTATACCCAGAGAAAAATTGTTCATATAACTACAAGTGCAGGAAATTAAAATAAGTTTAATTAATATCAATAATACATGGACGGAACAGGAACAGGAAGTTATTTTAAAACATTGCGTTATTACATTTAAGAAATAATTAGAGATGATGGATAAGTTAAATGGTAGAATGGATAGAGTGGTAAAGCATATTAGAGAGCTAGAAATTATACCCAAGTAATGAGTTTTTACCCCCAAATGGCAACATAAAGCAAAAGAAAAAGAATGTTTCAAATAGAATTTGAAAGATAAAAAAAATTGATTTAGAGGTTCCAACATCTATTTAAAAGATGGTTCAGAAGGAGAAAATAGTGAGACTGGAAAGGAGACAATAGCTTACTTCTCCATGCTCAAAAGGGATTCCCAGAATTATTTTTCTCCTAGATTTAACCATATTGTTAAATATAGCCATAATCCATTCAGATACTCAAGCTAGCAATCTAGGAGTAATTTTTGATATCTTTTTTCATTTAATAATATCAGATCAAATATATCATCAAATGCTTCATAACATCTCAAATCTCTCCAGTTTCTGTTACCTTTTTGTTCCAGCTTCCTAATCCGTTGTAGTTTCCTTATGTGCACCTGTGTTCCAGTCCTATTTATTCTCCACATCATATCTCCTATATATATGTAAATATATATGCATATGTATGTATAATCTTTTCTTTTGTAAACTGCCAGTTCATGTCTTTAATTTGCTACTTTATTGTTTACTCACATTTTTCTCATTGAGTGAAAATGTATTTGTATTAACACAGTGTCTCAAATGGACATACAATACAGATGGTCATTGATTTGAAGCCTTTATGTTTTGTTTTGTTATTTACAGGCACTTTAAATGTGAGGGTAGCCAAATTCAACTATTTCATGTATACATACACACACAAACATATATATGTATGTGTTTGCTTGTTTCTGGATTCTGGATTCTGCCATGTTGATTATTTTTGTTCTTTTGCTTGAACTACACTTTGTAATTACCGTAAATTTATGAGTCTTTTAAATATAATATTATTTGTAAACATATATTCCTATTATTTGAGGTTTAATCTTACATGAAATATGTAGAATATATTTAAAGTAGAAAGTTTAGCACAGTCTTACTATGACTGGATCCTCAAGTACGTTTGTTTGAAGCTCATTTCGGGTTTCATATTCAGATTATTATTTTTATGTAACAATTATGTTATGTCTTTCTCTTTAAGTAATGACGTCTAGGAAATAACCTGATTTTCCATGAAAAAGTAGTGGTTAAACAGAAGAAATATTTTTGCCTAAAAGAGAAGAGATTAGTAAATCATTCAGTAAAAATGAAAACAAATCATACTACCATCTTATCATCTAACTTTTTTCTTTTTTTTGGCCACAAATTCTTTGTAACTTACTTTGATCAATAGAATTGACACAGGACTTCTGAATGTAGATCTTAAAAGGCCTTGAGAATGTCACTTTCATCTTCTTGGAATTCTTTCTCAGCTATGTGGTGTAGCCCAGGCTAGTCTGCTAGAGACAGGTGGGCCAGATGACAGCTAGCACAAACTGTCAGAAATGTGAGTATAGACTATCAAGGCCTCATTAAACTACCAAATGGATGAAAACATTTGAAAGACAGTAGAAAGAACCAGCAGAAGAATCGTGCAACTGAATTCAGTCCTCATGGCTGATCTTCAGAATAGGGGAAAAATGTATATAAAACGGTTGGTATTTTGAGCCACTAAGTTTGGAGATCATTTGTTTTACAGCAATAGGTCATTGATACAGAAATTGGTACCTAGAAAGGGAGTGTTGCCATAACAAAAACCTTGAAACATGGGGCATTGGCTTTGAGCCTAAGTGGCAAGGGGAAGCTGGAAGTGCACCATGAACCTATATGTGCAGGCTGAGGAAGCAATGAGTAAACTTCCATAGGAGACTGAAAAAAATGAACTACAGTAACTTGGAAGATAGAAAATATACATACAGTCAGGACTTGCTGATTTACATCTCCACTGTCTACAGTTGACAGAAGATTCTCAAAGTAAGAAATAAATCTTTCATGCTAAAATCATGCTCTTTTAAAATTATCTTTAGGGCCAGCCCCATGGCTTAGCGGTTAAGTGCACATGCTCCACTACTGGCGGCCTGGGTTCAGATCCCAGGCGCACACCGACGTACCGCTTATCTGGCCATGCTGAGGCCGCGTCCCACATACAGCAACTAGAAGGATGTGCAGCTATGACATACAACCAGATGGGGCTTTGGGGGGAAATAAAATAAATAAATAAAATCTTAAAATTATCTTTAGTTCATTTTCCTTTTATGTGTAAAATACATATAAAACTATGGCTATAAATAGTTTATAAGTAATCGTATTTTATTTAATCCATAAAATATTAACTTTAGGATATTCAAAATACCAAATTGAATTAAGAGTAACGGTTATTAATTTATTCCTTAATTCTCTTATATATTCATAGATGTAATGATTTAAGGCTTTAGCTTAATATAATTGATTTGAAAAAGTTGGCCCATACAAAGGGGATTTTTTTTTCAAGGAAGAAACAAAAAAAACCCTGTATCTCATAATTTAATATGTTTTCTTATATGACGTCAGGTAAATTTTATCTCATTCAAGAGAGCTGCTGAAAATATTTCTTCTAGTAAGGAATACTAATGTATCTTATGGATGAAGCCTTGGAAGGAAAAGCCATGTATTGACATACACAATTGACCAAGTTTATATCTCCTGGTAGATTAGTGGCTAAACAAAAAAGTAAACTTTTTTTTTTTTTGAGGAAGATTCTCCCTTAGCTAACATCTGTTGTGAATCTTCTTCTTTTTTTGCTTGAGGAAGATTAGCCCTGAGCTGACATCTGTGCCAACCTTCCTCTATTTTGCTTGTCGGTCACCATCACAGCATGGCTGATGAGTGGTGTAGGTCTGCACCTGTGATCCGAACCCACAAACCTGGGTCTCCAAAGTGGAACACATCGAACTTAACCACTACACCATGGGGCCAGACCCTAAACACTTTTTTTAAGTCTGTGTGCGCTGAGTAACGGCATGTGGCACCCTCAGCTTGGTAAATAGAATGTGGAAAGAGTGAACAAGTGTGGGATTGCCCTCTAATGATTTCTCATCTTTCCCAGCTTGCCCATGGCTATACCTCTCAAATGATCGTTGGAACTTAGGGAATGTAAAAGGAGGCTAGATATTTTGGTTTACTATTATGCTTGATTACTTAGATCTTGTAAAGGCAAGGTTGGTCTTCTAACCCTACCCACCGAGCTTCCATTAGGAGATAATAATTACTGATGCTACTACTCTTACTGCTGTTGATAGTAGGAGAATAATTACAACAATACTAAATGCAATAGTAGTTTTATTATTATTAATATCTTGTATAAAGATGGAGCTAAATAGGATTAAATAAATCACAGTGATGTTCCAAAATATTGTACTATCCATAAGAAAAATGGTGGGAAATGCTTGCTTGTTCACCTCAAAAATCATAGAGCAAAAACTAGGCAAAACCAGAGAACAATTCATTAGCGAAAACATCCTGTCAAGGTTGTTATTGATTCTGTGTAGAAAACAAAAACAACAAGTAATTAAGCAGTGAAACAATGATAAGTCGGGGACAACAGAACTCTGGACTGAGGGTTGGCCAGCCTACACCCCACTCCTCTTCAGTACTAATGCAGAAGCACTCTTTAAATCTTGTGATTAACTAAGAAAAGATTGAGAATCTGGAGAAATAGATAATTCATTTCTGGGAGATAATTCCCAAACAGAGTCATGAAATTTATCCTGTATTCAGGATCACCAAAAAGAATACCACAATGCCCGAAGAAACAGTCACACATAAAGTAAAATATTGTCCTCTGTCATGAAGTTACTATTGGGGGAATCTGTCTCTGGAGCAGCAGTTTGATGGCTTTGCTGATGGTTGGAAAATTTCCAATCCCTTTAGTTATTCTTTGCAGAGTTAGGAGTAATTTCTAGGAGGGAGTGTGTAGTGAGGTGCGTAACTAAAGGTTGTATGTGAGCAGTCAGTTTTTGTTTGTTTGTTTGTTTTAGTAGTGAAAGAAGTTGCCAGTCATTCACATATAGAAAATCACTTTAGACTCTGGGGTAGTGACCTTCCTTAGAAGTCTAACGTGAGACTAGAGGTCTGATTCTTCTGAGATCATTGATGAGTCCCCCCTGGCAGAGTAATGGCTACTCTTTTAGCAGGGGGCTCCTAGAAAGCTGAAAGTGAGGAAAAACCTCATACTTCATTGGGGAAGGTAGGTTTGATCTCTTTTGACAACTCGGAATGATTGGTTGTATTGGCAGAAGGATGTGATAAGAAGTTTGCTGAGAATCGTTTGGGCTCGACCAGAGTCATCAGTCACCAATATCATTTCAGATATTTCATACGTTTATACTAAGTGTAGAAATATATATATATTTCATACACTTATAAATTATAAAAATACATGTATGCAGGGCCGGCCCGGTGGCACAGCAGTTAAGTTCACGCGCTCCACTTCAGCAGCCTGGGGTTCGCAGGTTCGATCCCGGGCGCAGACCAGAGCACTGCTTGTCAAGCCATGCTGTGGCAGTGTCCCATATAAAGTAGAGGAAGATGGGCACAGATGTTAGCCCAGGGCCAGTCTTCCTCAGCAAAAAAGGGGAGGATTGGCAACAGATGTTAGCTCAGGGCTGATCTTCCTCTCGAATAAAAAGTGTGAAAAAAAATCCATGTATACATTATACAAACATATATATATATAAACACATTTTATATATTTTACATATTGATACTAAAGTTTATTTAGTTTTACCTACATATTAACCACTTTATTTTCAGTCTATTTCTTCTTTCATCTCTCTTCTTCCATTCAGGATCATTTTCCTTCTCTCTGAAGGGCATTCTTTAGAATTTCCTTCACTGATGGTCCTCTGAATGGCAAACACTCAATGTTTGTTTGTCTGGAAAATGTCTCCATTTTGCTTTAATTCAAGGATGACTATTATTATCATTATCATCATTATTATTCTTTGGCTGGGAATATAATTCTAAACTGACCATTACTTTCTTCCAGCACTTTAAAAGATATTTTTCAGGCTCATTGCTGTATTTCAAATCCTGAAGCTAAAACGTTCTCTAAAATAATAAATAAATAAAAGAAGAAGGAGAAAGAACCTCACAGAGGAAAGGAAAGTTCTGAAGTCAGCTACGGGTCTCTGATCTATCACTTATTGGAAGGAAATCTGTCTTTTTGCCTGGCTGATTTTAAGATTTTCCCATTCCTTTTATCTTTCTGCATTTCCACCATGATGTTAACTACATGTAAATATATTTTTATTTCTCCAGCTTGAGATTCTTTGGTATTCTTGTATTTGAGGATTGAAGTCTCTGTCAGTTCTGGAAAACTTTTAGTTATACTTTCAAATATTACTCTTCTCCATTCTCCCTTATCTTCTCCTGTTGGTATTGCAATTGAAATTGTAATAGGCAATTTCTCATTTTGTCCTCTACATCTATTATTTTTTCCTCTGTAGTTATGATCTTTTTGACTTTCCTTGCTTATGTTTTTAAATATTTTTTGATCTAATTTCCAGTTTACTAATTCTGTTTCTAGCTGTATCTAGTCTTCCATTGATTTTGTTCTTCTTAGAATGTTTTTTCTTGTTTTTCATATACATGCTGCTGAAAATTTCAATCTATTATTTTATATCCTTGAATATAATAAGCATACTGGATCTTTTCTTGTCACATGCACTAATATTTCCCAAATCTAAAGCCCATGCGGATATTTGTCTAATATTTCTGTTGATTCTTTCTCCTTGAGTCTTTTTCCCCTGTTAAAATGTTACATTTAACGGTGCTTATTGTATTTGAAAAATTATTTATAAAAATAACTGGCTCAATATAATATCTTTCCTCACATATGATTTCCTTTTCTTTCTATGAGGCATCCCAGAAATGCCAGCAGTTAGGAACCATCATAATATGAGTTCAAGGACTGAGGATTTTGGGCACCTTCAGATGACTTGAAGACCAACTGGAAGTTCCCGTGAGCATTGGTTTACTTCTGGTTTATCTTTAATCCACAGGAGATGGTTCTCCAGGATCCCAGCCCAAAGTGGAGGGTGGGGGTAGGGGAGTTAGCAGGATTCCTACTCTTGGTGGACCATGGACTCCCAATTTGGTCCATTTAACATGCAAGGCCACCAAAAAAAACAAATCAGACTCTTAGTCATTTCTTTTTGATTGGCATATGCTCCCAGCACAACAGAGAGCCTTGATGCCAGTTGCATCTCTCAGGGTCTCCATCCTCTCCCAGATCTTGGTCTGGTCATTTTTCACTATTGTTAGCTCTTTGATCCTTTTAAGATAATTTAAAAATAATCCAGCTTGATTTAGGATGAACAATGATATATAAATTACCTATTGTACCATAAATACTGGATGAAATAGATTGGGTGGGATATAGTGGTATGCCTATATAACTGTAATCTTTGATATAATTCACCCCTACTAATTTCGTTCAGAGAGGTTAGTAATCCAAGATCATGTACAGAGTTAGTAATAACATCAGGGTAAAAACTCAGGTCTCCTAACTGCCTGTCCGAATGTTTCTTCCATAACTGGCAGATTAGTGTCTGTCATGTTTTAGATGTTCAATAAATATCCATTGAATTAAAGAATCAATATATTTATGTAATGTAAATTTATATAAAATTCCATGATATGAACAATGCTAAGCTGCATTTGTTGTTACCCTTTATAGGCTTCATAAAAAAACGATGTGAAATTCTCCTCTGACTGGCACTCACTGGTTTCATACTTAGGGAAAACAGTCAGCAAGATTGATTTATACAACTTCCAACAGCTTCATATCCTAGTCTGTTTTTCATTTACTCTGCCAAAAGTGCTAATTACTCCTTGGTTTCCTAATTTTAAGCCTAGAGGGAGAGTTTCCTTAAATGCAAATACAATTATTGTCCAAGTCCTAGGTTCTAACACTGGACAAGATGCTATACAGAACAAGTTTTAAAATTAGCTTTGCCTATACTGAACATGAGCCTAAACCAACTCCATTGCTACATTTTACTCTTCAAAAATAAGTTATGTTTAAAATTCTCTGGAGAAAGAACACCCCTGTGTCATTTTATTGTTAGAGGAAAGTCAAGTCTTTTTTTTTTAATCACAGGAACTACTGTCTTCCACCTAGAATTTAGAAAGCTGGAAAGGCTGTCATTTCCACACTAACAATAAGAAAAAAACAATGCCAACTATAAAATCACACATTTTCTTGAACTTATCAGAAATGTGAAGTTACAGAATAATCAACAAGGCTGAAATCTTTGGAAAGAGAGGCACTTCCAAGGTAAGACTCGGCATGACTATTGACTCACTTATGGCAGAGCACAGGAGGAAGACAGGGCTGGCATACAAGTGGCTAAAAAGATTTCAACTGAAATATTTGACAATTTGCTAAAGGGCAAGTGTAGGCTAGCATGAGATTATAGAACCCTGAGAGCTGCAAACACAAAGTGAGACTGCATACATTTGAAGGTACTTCTCCAGAGACTTCACCAGGTGCTGAAGAGAAAGATTGTGAGCAGGGCAGAATATTCGAGAAAGCATTCCTCAGTGGTTTAAAGCAGTCAATATAATGCACCATGTCAATAGACTAAAGAAGCAAAACAATATAATATTCTCAACAAATGCAAAAAAAGATTTGACAAAATTCAACATCCATTTATGATAAAAACTCTCAGAAAACTAGAGAAAGGAAATTCCTCTTTCTGATAAAGGGTATCTAAAAAAACCCTACAAATACTATAATACTTACTGATGAAAGACTGAATAATGTCCTCGCAATTACAGGGGAAAGGCAAGGATGTCTATTCTTACCAGAACTATTAAAAATGGTATTTCAGGTCCTAACCAATGCAATGAGGAAGTACATACAGATATACATACATACATGCATACATATGTACATGCATATATAAATGGCATATAGATCGGATATGAAAAAATGAAACTATCTATTTGCAGATGACATGATTTTCTACATTGGATATCCAATAGAATCTACAAAAAGCTAAAAGAACTAATAAGTGAGTTAAGCAAGATTGCAGGATAAAAGGTCAATATGGAAAAATCAATTGTATTTCTATGTACTAGCAATGAAAAGCTGGAAATTTAATTTTAAAAAGGACCATTTAAAAAGTAACTTTACAATGGAGAAATCTGGCAAACACTGCCTCAGCCAGGTGATCAAGGTTAACATCAACAGTAATAAGTCATAAAGATTGCATGTACTCCTGATATGATGTGATGAGAATGGCCCTTTATCTCTGTGGTCTTCCTCCCAAACTCCCAACTCCAGTCTAATCATGAGAAAAATATCAGACAAATCCCAACTGAGAAAAATTCTACAAAATATCTAATACTCCTCAAAACTATCAAGATCACAAAAGCAAGGAAAGTCTTAGAAACTGTCACAGACCAGAAAGGCCTAAGGAGACATGATAACTAAATATAATGTACTATCCTGGATAGGCTCCAGAAACAGAAAAGGACATTAATGAAATACTAATAAAGTGTGACATTTTGTTAATATCAATGTAACAATGTTGGTTCCTTCGTTGTTAACAATGGGGACAGCTGGGAGAGGGATATACAGGAACTCTGTGCTTCGTTTGAAAATTTTCTGTTAATCCAATTCTATTCTAAAATTTTTTAAGGTTTCTGGAAAAAATGGCGTTTAAATTTACACCAAAACATGAAACACTTAGATATAAATCTGATGAAATATATGAAAGATCTGTATGCTTAAAAGTATAAAACATTGATAATGGTGATCCAAGAAGACCTTAATTAGTGGAGAGACATATACTGTGTCTGTGGATTGGAAGACTCGATATTGTTAAGATGGCAATTCTAACAAAACTGGTCTATAGATTCAACTAACCCAGCAAGAATCAAAATCCCAGCAAGAATTTTCCTCAAAATCAACAAGTTGATTCTAAAAATTTATATGAAAATGCAAAGAAACAAAAAGCAAAAAGTTTTTGAAAGAGAATAAAGTTGGAAGGCACACTTTGCCAGATTCCAATAATTATTATAAAGTGACGCTAATCAAGAAAATGTAGTAGTGGAGACAGGATAGAAACATAAATCCATGGCAAAGAATAGAGTCCTAATATAGACCCATATATATTTGGTCAATTGAATTTTAAAAGACTTTATCCACATGCCTAGCCTCCCCCATTATCATCATCACTCACCAGAATAGTGCATTTGTTACCAAGGATGAACCTACATTAACACATCACAATCACCCAAAGTCCACAGCTCAACTTAGGGTTCACTCTTGGTGTTGTACATTCTATGGGTTTGGACAAATGTATAATGACATGTATCCATCACTATAGTATCATAAAGAGTATTTTCACTGCCCTAAAAATCCGCTGTGCTCTGCCTCTTCATCTCTTCCCTTCTCCCCCCACCCCTGGCAATGACTTATCTTTTTATTGTCTCCATAGTTCTGCCTTTTCTGGAATATCATATAGTTGGAATCATGCAGTAGCCTTCTCAGATTGGGTCCTTTCACTTATTAATATACACTGAAGGTTCCTCCATGTCTTTTCACTATCTCATTTATTTTTGGCATTGAATAATATTCCATTGTCTGGATGTACCACAGTTTATCCATTCACCTACTGAAAGACATCTTGGATGCTTCCAAGTTTTGGCAGTTATCAATAGAGCTGCTGTAAACATATGTGTGCAGTGTTTTGTGTGGACGTAAGTTTTCAACTCCTTTGGGTGAACACCAAGGAGTGTGATTACTGGATCGTATGGTAAGAGTATATTTAGTATTGTAAGAAATTGCCAAACTGTCTTCCAAAGTGGTTGAACCACTTAGCATTCTCACCGGCAATGTATGAGAGTTTTTGTTGCACCACATCTTCACCAGCACTTCTTGCTGTCAGTGTTCTGGATTATGACTATTCTAATAGGTGTGTAGTGGTTTCTCATTATTATTTTAATTTGCGTTTCTCTGATGGATGACATATGATGTGGAGCATCTTTTCATACGCTTACTTGCCATCTGTATATCTCCTTTGGGGAGGTGTCTGTTAAGTTCTTTGACTCACTTTTTATTCTTTTTTTTTTTATTGTTGAGTTTCAAGAGTTCTTTGTGTATTTTGGATAATAGTCCTTTATCAGATGTATCTTTTGCAAATATTTTGCAAATATTTTTCCCCATTTTGAGGCCTTGTCTTCTCATTCTCTTGACATTGTCTTTCTCAGAGCAGACGTTTTTAATTTTAACAAAGTCTAGCTCATCAATTCTTTCTTTCATAAATCACTTTTTTGGTGTCGTATCTTGATTTTTCTTGGTAAATGTAGAGTTGTCTAACCATCAAAATCCCATTTTAGAACAATTTCATCACCACAAAAAGATCTCTCAAACTTTACTCTTTTGTCTGCATTTGACACAGTGTATCTCTCCTTGAAATGCTTCCATTACTTAGCTTCCAGTCCACTACCTTCTAATTTTGCTTTGTTTTGTGTGTTTTTCTGACCTCACTGGCCTTTCCTTTTCTGTCTCCATCTCTGGTTTCTATTTTTCTCCCAAACCTCTCAGCATTAGTTTTGACCCAGGACTTAGTTCTTGGACCAAAAAAAAAAAGTTCCTATTGCTATAAATATTAGTGCTAGTATTGAGTTATTAGTAAGATAATAATAATAATGTTAATAGAATTTTGATGGCAATTTTAACTTGCCTAAGCATTTTCACAAGACAACTGAGTTTTTCCAGTTCTGAGTCTACCATAAACTGACCATATAACCCTAGGACAATGATTTCACCTTCCTGAGCTCCAGGTTGATATTTTTACAGTGTAGATTCCATTTTTGCCTTTCAGAAAAGGAGCTGTTAAAGAGGATGCTAGAATATTGACCAGAGTCAAGAGCTCTTGTATGAATAATAAATTGGCTTCACGATTGTAAAAAAAAAAAAAATTTTAAGTCACCACCGTACCCAAGGTCATCTAGGTTTTCTCCTGTTATCTTCTAATTTTATAGCTTTGCATTTTGCATTTAGGTCTATAATCCATTTTGAGTTCATTTTTGTCAAGGGTGCATGCATGATCCGCGTCTAGATTCATTTTTTTGCATGTGGCTGTCCAGTTGTTCCAGCACCATTTGTTGAAGAGACTGTCTTTGCTCCAATGTATTGTCTTTGCTCCTCTGTCAAAGATCAGTTGACTATTTTTATGGGGGTCTATTTCTGTGCTCTCTATTCTGTTCCATTGATCTATGTGTCTATTCTTTTGCCAATAACACACCGTCTTGATTACTGTGGTTTTATAGTAAGTCTTGAAGCAGGTTGGTGTCAGTCCTCCAACTTTGTTCTTCTCTTTCAATGTTGTGTTGGCTATTCTGGGCCTTTTGTCTTGCCATACAAACGTTATAATCAGTTTGTCTATATCCATAAAATAACTCACTGGGATTTTGATTGGGATTGTGTTGAATCTATAGATCAAGTTGGGAAGAACTGACATCTTGACAATATTGAATCTTCCTATCCATAAACAAAGTACTTTCTGTCTCAAGCTAAGGTTTGCTTCATTCCTACCTGCTACTATATTCTGGATCCCCTCTTTACCACAAAATGACCCACTGTTGCTGCCTGCTGCCCCAGCTATTACATGATATAACTATTTTCCTGCTCAAATCGCTGATCTGAATTCCTTAACCCCTTGCAGCTGAACTTTTATCCTGGTTTCTATCTCCTTGCCTAGAATTAGCTTTTGATTCCTCTGAGTTATTTGGGCCCTATAATAATTAGTTAACGAATGCTTAATGAATAACATTCTTTCTTCACCATTCAATTTCAATTTAAATCAACAATGCATTTACTATATGAAATAGGTACTGTGCTAGGAATTAGGCACATAATGAGGAAAAAGAGGGATATTGTTACCAGCTGTTATCTCCTGCCTTCACAGAATTTAAGAGGCTTATGGTAGACAGCATATCTTGAATTACAGTCTAATATGATCAACTCTGGGTTGATATATGAGAACATGGAAAGGATATACAACACAGGTTTAGTGGAGTCAGCCAAGCCTTTTCAAAGTGATTTCTAAGTTGGGTTACAGTGGGTGAATAGGAATCACTCAAGGAAATGAGAATGGAGGAAGGGAGAAGTATTCCAGGCAGAGAGAGCACAGTCTGCAAAGGTCCAAAATTGAGAGACGATGAGACAATGGGGGGTTCAATCATTTGAACATATACAGTGAGGTGGCTGCTGAGAGATTAAACTGGAAATACAGACAGGGATCAAGTCATGTAGAGCCTAATATACTATATTAAAGGTTTTATCGTCCTTCCTATTTCTGCACAGATACAATTATAATATATTACAATTTTTATTAATATACATTACTCTTGTGTCAAAATAATTTGGGAAAATGTACACAAGGTCTATCTGGCTAGACCTTGAAATTAATCTTTTAGGAGCTCCCCAAAGGCCTGGTCCCTTTACACTCTTTCTGCTCTCCTCTCCTAAACATGCCTTATATTTTTTTCAGAATTAATTATCCCTCCTCCCCGTCTTTCCTCACCCACACTAGATTGTCTCACAACTGGCTGATCATAGAATTCACATTGGTGAAGGCTGATTCTTTAATCCTAGATGCCGTTGTCATTTATCCTAGTATGACAATTGTTTTACTACTTTTTTTTTGTTTCTTTATTTCTCATTGAGAAACCTGAGTTACTGTTATAATTGTGGTTAATTTCTGAAATGCAGAGAATAAAATAAATTGCTATAAAGTTAGAATATTGAGGAGCTCAAAATAAAAACACATTTTTTATATAGTATTTTTTTATTTTAAAGTATTCCAAGTGCTACATTTTTCTGATGAACCTTTTCTCTGAGCGGCATAATCATCAGAGACCTTGACATTTCAGTCAATGTGATAAACAAAAGCTTTGTTGAATTTTTTTACAAAAAAGAGTCACATGATAGACAATAGACAGAGAAGGTCAGTTTTAATTATGATGCCTGAATTGTCTATCATGGTTTATGTAGGTTTTGCTTCATAACCAATATTGAATCAGAGAAAAATTAAATTAGGTGGATGGCTGGGATTTTCAAAGTAATGGCTTTTACTGTGCTAATTTATATTCCAATATTCCAAATGGGCAGATACTAATTGTGGTGCTTTTATTAACTACTATTAAGAACATTGGAAACTTACTAAAAGTGTTATTATTATTATTATTCATAGTGAAATAAATGATTAGCAGTATTCATAGAATAACTTATTCATTATTATCATCACTCAATAGACATTTATTTAGTGCATACCATTTTTCATGTGATAAGTACTGAGGATTTAAAAGTAAGCAAGACAAAATTCATAAATTCACGGTCTCAATCCATGACAAGGTTAAGAGACAATTATGTGAGCCAAAAAAAAAAAAGGTGAAAAAATGATTCTGATAAAAAATAAGTTATTTCAAAAGTCTTCAGGAAGTGAGCTGGATTAGTATTAGGACCGTTTGCTGGTACACATCCCAGTAGTCAGTTTAGAGTGGAAACAAAAACAATACATGGGGAGTGATCATTACCTACTTTGTGAGTCATCTAAGCTACAGCTGGCATCTTCTTTAGGAACCAATGGGAGCGTCTCAACTCTACTAAACACATGGCAAATTTTTGACATTTAACAGATATTGTTACAAAGCATTTTTAATTTTATGGCAGGATGCAGAAAAAATATTTTCCAAATCAAAAAGATTTTATGAGTTGGATCCAGGGGCTTAAAATGATGTTGAAGAGGACAGCCAAATGGGATTTTGGAATGACCTCATATTATCAACAAACTCCTCAATCTGTTTCTCTCGTGCCACCTGTAGGGTTGTTGACAGAACTAATTCCAAGAGATCATCAATGCCAAAAATTGGCATTTCTGCCTCTTTAGAAACGCCTTACATGAAAAGAGAATATTCTACCTGATCAATTCTGACAATAAACATTTTTCTCTTTTGTAAAATTTGTATGGTTTAAATAAATTTTGATAATATTTTTGTTATTTTTAAGTATTTACCCACATCGTGAATATTTTCTGTGATTGCAAATTATTTAGGCTGGTATCATTTTCTATAATTTTGGTTAAATCATTAATGTCACAGTTTGAATCAGTTGTGTGTATAGTTGCCTTATAGACCCAGCATATTAAATAGTATCAAAAAGGGTTCTAATTCTACAAAGGGGAAATGCATTTAATTGCGATGCAGCTGTACATTGCATTTGTCATCTGTTATACAAATGGGAGGGGGTGAGAACCCCAAAATATCCAGGACCTATCATTTATTCTTAATCATCGTAATCACCATTAATCATTATTCATCAACTCCTCACACATATTCTCCATCCTTTTGGACATATGAGTTGGCATTACTAAATATGTCACGTTCATTCTTAAGTACCGGCTAAAACTGTATTGGTTTACAGCAAAAACTTGAAGGAAAATAAATCAGAGGACACATGCATGCGTTTATTTTCTTTAGTATAAAGATTTATGTTTAGATTCATACATACAGAAAGTCATTATCCTCAAAAATGCAAAAAAATTTCCCTGAAAAAAATGTTCTGCTTTGATACAGTATGAAAATATAAGTTGTATAGCAATCATAATGTAGTGTTAGCATAGAAGAGTTCTAAGGTAGAGGAGAAGTTATATTGTACTGCATCCTTTATCTCCTTTTTTTTCTCAAGTGACTCTGGAAAAGTGATAATATGGTACAAATTTTTAGGATTTCGTATATACGGCATTCTGCAAAGAGCATAGGTGATTTGTAACTGTTGGAAATGAATACTTTTGTCACCCAATATAATCCACAAAACTCATATTTTTTTCATAAACCACAGAGTGAATAGTAAAGCTCAATATTCTTCCCAAAGAATACTAAACGAGTGAGCCGTGTCTGATAGTAGATACACTTCATCCTTGTTTGGTTTATTTTCAGTGCCTGGTATCAATTAATACTAATTGTCCTTTACCTTTTCTCTTGATAGGATTGAAGATGTCATATTGCAACTGTTTCAAGGCCTAGTGAGATGGGAATTAGAGAAAAGAGTACTAGTTGTCGGAGTTAATCCGAAATACACCTGCAAGTTATTGGATCCACCTTGAACTATTTAATAGATGGTGAGAAAAAGCCCTTTTTTCTTCCACAACGCTAAATTATTCCCTTAAGAAGGCGTCAGGCTCTTCTTAGCTTTGGTAGGCCATAATTTAATCATTTGAATCAGATCATTGAATCAGATTATCACTAAAGACTCTTCCAGCTCTAAAACGTTATGATTTTACATGGATGGTGAGATTTCTCCCTGGAGCTTATTATTCTATTTTTTGCCATGGAGCCAGGTTTATAACAATAGGTATTTTAGCTGATATTAAATATGATAAATCTCCTACAGGGAGCTCAGAGCGTTTCCGTATATATAGTGTCCTATGTTAGTGCTGATGCAAACAATGCTGGAAAGGATAGAGAGTAAAACTCAACAATAAAAGCATTCTGAGTCTCTACTAATACATTTAGAGTATATTTTGAAGCCAAAAGAAAAGAGAAAGGAGGTTAAATTAGCTCTTTACGTTACAAACAGGTTTAATAACAAGTTAGAGCATTTGAATTAGAATAACAGAACTAGTCCTAGGTCATTATTTTAGATGGACAAGCTTGGCTCTCTCTTGTTTGTCCTACGACTCTCTTTCTAGCTCTGTGATTTCCACTGTCTTCCTTCATGCCAGCTCATCTCCATATGCCTTAAATTTCACCCTTGCCTCTTCCCACCTCTCCTTAACATTAGCACCACCCTCTTTTTCCAAAACTAAGCTTAAAGAGATATCATAACTTAAGTGAGAGCCTTCTCAAGGGAGAAGCCAAGCAATATGTGCAGTTACTCTCCCCATTCAGCATCACTTTTGTTATTATCTTCATGCATATAAGATATGAAGGAAATTACTTGAAGTATCTTAGGAACTAAAGGGATCTGAAATCACAATTGAGAAAGGGATAGGATGGATTATCCTAGTCCCCTTGTACAAAGGGCTCTAGGAAATAGCATACTAACACTTAAAATACAATACAAGTATATTGATAGTTTGTCTCTAAACTATTTTTGAAGCAAAATAAGCTATTACCCAACAAAGACTGATATTTATACCACAGTAAACTTGATTACATAACTAAACGTACTGACTTCACCTTTCATGCACTTCAGTAAAACCTACAGGTTTAAAACCTTTCAATTGTGCCCCTTGCAATTTTTACTCACTTGGTAAAACTGCCCTGAGTTTGATAAGCACTTTGCTATTAAAAAGGGACAAATAAATATTTACAAAATTCAAGGTAGTGGACCCTTTTTTAGGTTTATTCCTATAGTTTGGTTGTCTTCATCACTCACTCAGATCACAGCATTATTGAAATTAATTTAATTTGTCAAAAATTGATGATGAACATAATCTAAATTTCAAAATTAGGTGACAAACTGATTTGGCTGTGCTGTATATTTTGCAACCACAGGCTGAATGTTGAGCTCCATGAAAAAAGAATAATAGGTATATATCTCTTCCTTAAACGTGGCCTGGAAGATGAAGGTGCTGCTATATTTAGCAGCTCAGAAGTTCTTAAACTTTTTGTTCTCAGAACCTCTTACACTCTTACGAATTACTGAGGATGCCAGATTCTTTTTGTTCATGTGACTAATATTTATTGTTATTTATCATACTAAAAGTTAGAACTGAGAATTTTTAAAACAGTAATTCCTTTAAAATTAAAAATAATAAACCCCTTGCATGTGAAAATAAGACATTTTATGAATAGTAACTATTTTCCAAAGCAAAAAAAATTAGTGAGAAGAGTAAGCATTATTTTTTATTTTTGCGAATATCCTCAATATGCAGCTTAATAGTAGACCACGGGACTCACATATCTGCTTCTGTATTCAATCTTATTGAGATATCACACACCATATAACCTCTGGAAAACTCCACTACACATGTTTGAGACCAGAAGTAAAAAAAAAAACAGTAATGTCTTACCATTATTGTGAAAATATTTTTGACTTTGTAAAACTTTGAAAGGGTCTCGGTGATGCCAAGCATTTCCTGGAACACGTTTTAAGAACGACTATAGTGGAATCCTTGACTTACT
Source organism: Diceros bicornis minor (assembly GCF_020826845.1). Lineage (NCBI taxonomy): Eukaryota > Metazoa > Chordata > Mammalia > Perissodactyla > Rhinocerotidae > Diceros > Diceros bicornis. The sequence continues at coordinate 22,463,735 of NC_080781.1, forward strand.
TATCATTTAATAATTCAGTTACTCAATAATCCTTTATTGAGCTTCTTCTGTGTGATGGAGACCATGATAGTTACCAGGAAGATAATGCACATAAAGATATAATCCCTGGCTTCCAAGGGGATATAGTTTAGTGGAAAACAGTGAGGAGTAAATAGGTGATGATTATACTACATAGCAAGTTGTGTCTCCACGATGCTATCAGAGAATACAAACATAAAATCAAAATCATGAAGAAAAAGAGAATAATAAAATCTTAGGGATGGGTAGATAACTTAGATATTATCATGCCCAAACCTCTAACTGTTAGATGAATCAAATGACTCTTTAAAAAGAAGAAGAAAAGTTTCATTGATTAGCATCTTGTACACAGATCTTTTAACTCCTTGACAAATACTCTGGTACATCTGTTCCTCAGGTTCTTGGAACACACCAGGCATAAAATTAATGGTGAGAACAAAAAAGAAGTCTTCGGGCTGGCCTGGTGGCTTAGCGGTTAAATGCGTGCACTCCGCTACTGGCGGCCGGGGTTCGGATCCCGGGCGTGCCCTGACGCACCGCTTCTCCAGCCATGCTGAGGCCACGTCCCACATACAGCAACTAGAAGGATGTGCAACTATGACGTGCAACTATCTACTGGGGCTTTGGGGGAAAAAAAGGAGGCAGATTGGCAATAGATGTTAGCTCAGAGCCGGTCTTCCTCAGCAAAAAGAGGAGGATTAGCATGGATGTTAGCTCAGAGCTGATCTTCCTCACAAAAAAAAAAAAAAGAAAGAAAGTCTTCATCTATACAAGTAGCTATGGATTTTCTTTCATTTTTGAAAGTATGAGCCACTACTCTATTTTATCCCTTCCTGGCTTAGATTCTGCTTCAGAAACTGTAACCAGTATTTTTCCATTATTTACAAATCCCTTGACCCATTGTTTATGTGGTGTCTGTTTGGCACTATTTCAAACCTGGCTAAAATCAACTAATAACCTTCTCAACACTCCTGGATTATAGAATCTGCTGTAGAAACACATACAACTGGGCCTTAGCCATGGTCATGATAGGAAAGGATGTATATTCTCTACTTATTGAGTGCAAGATTCTACACATAAATTGGAGATCAACTTCTTGTGCTGTACAAATATTCTATATTCTTACTAGTTTTTATCTGTTCAACATATAGATCTCTGAGAGAGATATGCTAAAATCATCCAATTTGATTGTGGAATTGACCATTTCATTCATTCATTCATTCATTCATTCAGCTTTTATATGTTTTGATTTCATGTTTTTAGGCACACAGAGTTGTTTTTCTTCCTGGAAGTAAGCAGGAAGTAAACACAAATACATTTTTGTGCGTTTTCCCTCTGTTTGTTTAATCATAATTTTAAAAATCACTTTTAGTTTCAGTATTGGTGATCTTTTACATTTGCTTTTTAGCTAAGTCTTTTATATTCTTCCATTAATTAAATTTTTCATTAACATCTTTTTGTGCTCCTTGAACTGGAAGCTTGGCTTATTCATTTTCAATCTTACTTGTTGGTTAATTCATGAATTTAAAACTATAATATTTACAATTTAACAGTAAATGTTTCTTATTTCTTTGCTTATTGAATAAACCATCTCACTTTTGCTTCCTTTTATCCTTCTCTTGGAATAAATTTTCTAATAATTCTTTCAGAATGGATCTGAGTGAGATACTTTCTGAGACCTAGCATAACTCAAATTATTTTCGTTTATCCTTCTTGCTTGGTGATAGTCTACCTAAGTATAAGATTCTAAGGCCAAAATTACCCTCCTTCAGACCTTTGAAAGCTGATCCATGTTATTTTAACATTCAGTATTAATGATTCGACATGTATTCCTTTATGAAGATAATTTATTTGTTTCCCTTTCTAGGAGTTTTTAGGAATTCTCTCTCTATTCTTGCTTTTCTGAATTTATGTTATGTCTAAGTTTGAGGTTTAGTTATATTTATTATATTTACCCAGCCTATTCTTCACTCAAGGGGTCTTTTCAATCTTAAAATACCTGCCAAGTTTTTGTCTGCTAATTTGGTACCTCTACTATTATTGCTTTAATATTTATCTTTTTAAAATCCATTTTGATTTATGGGTTTTTCTTAAAATCTTACCCTTTCTGCTTTATGTAATCATGTGAAACATATTCAGGTTATCATACACAATCGATAATTCCACTATCTCAATAACTTAAGGCTCTAATTCTGCTGTTTGCTGATTCTGTTGATGTTTGCCTATAGTAAAGGATTCCTACTGTCTTTTATAATTTTAGATTGTGAGCTCCTATTCAGCAGGGATTTAATAGGAAGAATCCTTTGAGGTTTGGTTTGAAGGTATGTTTTCCCGAGGATTTTTGTATTTGCTACTCTTAGGTGCACCCAGGGTCATTAACAGTTCTGTACTAGTTTTTATGTTTCATTTTCAGCTTCAGGGTATTTATTCAATGCACGTAGTATAATTTAAATTTCCAAACCTTCATCAAGGCAAGTATGTGGTTCAAATATTAACGTATGTTTTTTCACCCAAAGTCCAGGTTGGTAAATACAAACTTTGTTTTCATCTCCCTTTGCTTGCGAGCAGTATATTACCTGTCCCCCAAATATTCCATTGAAGGTGTTGTTATTTCTTGGACAACCTTTTTCAGGGGTTTCATGTATGTCTTCATTTTGAATTCTATCCCTCTATAGCCATTACAACTGAAACCTTTTGATTAATGAAGCCAGAAAATTATTTTAAGGCAATCAAAAATTCTACACCCATTTACCACTGTTAAAGTAATCAAACAGGGAGGCCACTAGACTGAGGTGGCCCTAATGCCTCGGTAGCCTAGTAAGGAAACCAAAAGCTAAGCCAGAGTCAGTGCACTCAAGTCCTAGAAAATTAAACTTAAGAATAACCAATCACAAACAGCCAACTAGGCTTTCCCAAATATGGTAACTGCTTAAGCCATAGCCAATCAAATAATTTCTTTTCTTTGCTTCCTGGTCTTCTCTATAAAAACCTCTCCCCTAGCTCCTGGTGGTGGAGTGCTTCTAACTACTTTTTTTTTTTTTGGTGAGGATGATTCACCCCGAGCTAACATCTATGCCGATCTTCCTCTATTTTGTATGTGGGTCACTGCCACAGCATGGCTGCTGATGAGTGGTAGAGGTCTGTGCCCGAGAACTGAACCTGGGCAGCCAAAGCAGAGCATGCCGAACATAACCACTGGGCCATGGGGCCAGAACATCTAACTACTTTTTTTTTTTTTTTTTTTTTTTGTGAGGAGATCAGCCCTGAGCTAACATCCGCCAATCCTCCTCTTTTTTTGCTGAGGAAGACAGCCCTGGGCTAACACCTGTGCCCATCTTCCTCCACTTTATATGGGACGCCGCCACAGCATGGCTTACCAAGCAGTGCGTCGGTGCGCGCCCGGGATCCGAACCAGCGAACCCCGGGCCGCCGCAGCGGAGCGCGCGCACCTAACCGCTTGCGCCACCGGGCCGGCCCCTAACTACTTTTGATTTGGCCCTGCCCAATGCGAGTGGATGCATGCTCAAATAAACTGGTAAAAATTTTAATATGCCTCAATTTAACTTTTAACACCGCTGTGGCTCTCATTTCCTATGCATTTCTTTTATCTGTGGGGATTCCCTCTTAATTTATTGTAAACTCTGCTCTGGGTTTAAGACTTTGTTGAATATTTGAGAGCAGAAGTTCCTTCAGGTTCATCTAGTCCTTCAGGGTATGTGAAACGTTCCCCTGTGCTTTTCATTGTTCAGAGTTTCCTCATTGTTCCTTTTCTACATTGTGTCTTGGTTATGGATTGTAAAATACATAACTTTTCTGTTATTTCTATGCATTTGCAGTTGAAGAGGAGAGAGCAGTATATTCCTATATAACATCTTGAATCAGAACCTCTAATTAGTACTTTATACTGTAGCTAGAATTATAGTTTATTATAACGCAAAATCAATGATATCATGCCTGTGTTTAACACTCTTCAAAGACTGCCTACTGGGGTTGTAGAATAAGATTCAAAGTCTTTAAAGTGCTTACAAATCCTTTCAAACTTTGGCACCTGGTCAGAGGGACCATTAGTTAAAACTGTCCTCAATGTAATGACAATCAAGGACTTCTCTTTGCCATAACTTTCTCCCTTGAGCATTGAAAGGGAGTCAGCTAAGTAATTATGATATTCTTGGGAGTAGTTGAAAACTTTGGAGGTGGAAGGAGACCCATGTGTTTAGGAATGGGAGAAATACCTGGGGTTCAAATTCAGAGGAGTGGGAATGTCTCCCAGGGAGCTGAGCCCATACTCACCTAGCATTTTTGGAATAGGGAGGACTTGACCTCAACTATCAGCCCCTGGGTACCAGAGCAGGCATATTTTCATCACCTGATGCTGCTTGACCTCTCTTCCCGCAGACATGCTGACCTGTGGTGGGCAGGAGGGGAAAGTGTGCTCCCGATGAACCAAGAGTGGTTTCCTGTAAAGAGGGGCCATGGTGGGACCTGAGTGTATTTGGGGCTCTACCTTTCCAATAGCCAGCTCAGGCATCAAAGTTTTGTCACTGAAAACATAACTGTGCAGGGCCTTCAAGCAGCCCAGGTGCCAGGCTTAATCTGCTTTGGCTTAGCTTTACCACCCTCCTGCCTCCCTCTTCAGCCTCACCGTGGTCACCGTGCCTCCTGATTTCTAATCTCTATGTGGATACCTTTTAGTATACTAAAGGCAACATACCTGCCACCCTCTGGCAGAAACATAGACTTTACCATGCTGCACTTTTCCCCACTTCCTTCCCTCGTCTGCATCTCTGCCACAAATATTGTACAGTAGCTTCATTTGGTCTTGGTTTTCCCAGGTCCTACCATATGTTAGAGTTAGTTCCTCTTGGAAAATATTCTTAATAGTGCGTGCACTTCATGCCCTTCCACTACGATTAAGTTTCAACGAACACGCTTATACAATAATTGTGTTCCCCATACACACACACACACACACACACACGCACACACACACACACACACACGTCGGAAATGTCTATGAAGACATTAGTCATTGCATCTTCTTAATGTAAGTATGCCCAAAGTCAAACACAAGCCCTAGCCCATAGGACGATTAAATTTAATTTTTACCTGCTATCCATTTTCCTAGGTGTGAGTATATTTTTTAATATATTTCCATGCCCTCATGTATACCATATGTTGACTCTTAAAATATTTTAAAACCATTTAGAGCAAGACCAATGGTATATTTTTTCTTATTTACTCCACAGAGTGACCATAATATTGAGATATGGTTTATTATCAAAAATATTTGTTGAATAGAATAGATACAATTAACAAATTAAGTACACAATTTAAGTTATGAATATAATTTTATGAATTCTGAAACATTATGAATTGAAAACTACATGAAAAAAATATCACTTTGAAAAATTCATTCTGATGCCCCAGGAAATCATGCAAAACCTCCTAAGAACGTTATGCTTGTGTAGAATAATAACGTACAACATCCTGAGTCATAGATATTAAAGGAACATCTAAAAGTATAATGTACAATTAATGAAGGAAAATTAAACATGCAATCGAGTTACTCTTTCTGCTGGAAGGAGAAATCAAATATACAGGAAGCATTAGTTTCCATTTATCTTCAAGTTCTAATCTGTATTCACATACATGTATTTGCATTCACAAATTCAGATTTAATGAGCAGAAATGATTATTTTAGGCTGTAATTGATTATAGAAAGCTTGTAAGGATCAGACTTAAAATGTAGCTCTCACAGTTCCGTGAAGTCAATCAAAACACAAATCACCGGGCTTGTGATTTAACACTTCTCTGTCTTCATTAACTGTACTATTGCCCTGGGCAAATCCCAACTTTAGCTGAAGCTGCTTATAAGATGCCAACCTTTCCTGAGCAACATCAATTTTACCACCACCCTCTCAGGCTGTGTGCCTAAGAGAAGATCCAGGATGACGTTTTAATAGGTGAGCTTTCTGTTTCATTTCTGTTCTACACATAAAATGATAACTTTCTTAAAAAAAAAAGTGCTGATGTTTCTGCTTACTTTGCATGCCATAGTTTTCAGAGGTGTAGTTGCTTTGATGAGAGAATTCACATCTCCTGTTATGAGGGCAAGTCATATGACTTCCGTTAAATTGGTGATTCTTGAACTTGCTGCACATTGAAATCACCTTGGGAGCTTTTACAAGGGCTGATTCCTGGGTTGCACCCCCAGAGATTCTGAGGTAATTGGTTCGGAGTTCAGCTTCCTGGGCATGGGATTTTCAAAAACTCCCCAAGTGATTCTAATGTGCAGCCGAGGTTGAAAATCACTGCACTAATTAATAGAATAATAATGAATTGCCAAATCACAGAGAAAACCACACAGATAAAACTATGGTTATAATTGGGAACCTATTATTTTTGTGAAAGAATACTTTTGAAGGATTGAAAAAATAATAAATTTGAGGTTTGTGTAATTGTATGTAGCCTTTATTTCATAGAAGACCCGATAAATATCATGGGGAATTATAATCAGGTGACTCACTACTAATTTTGTGTATTCTTATATAAGCATAAAGTGAACTAATCAAAATTCATCTATTCATTAATTAAACAAATAGGTATTGAGTCTTTAGAATATGTTACTCTGATTTCTTGGCTCCTCCTATAAATAATTAGAAGGAATGTCATTATTTCCAACATTATTAACCCTAAGTCTAGGAGAAGGGAAAACGTCTTAAAAGAAAGAACTTCTTAAACATAAAACTCACCATCACCTTCCACGAACCAGATAGGAGCACTGAATTATTCTTTCTGTCAAAGGCATTATGTGACTTGCCATACATAAAAATTAAGTGAATAAATAAGATGCTATATGTGAAAGTCAAGCATTGGAGGTAGTGGGTGCTCAATAAATATTCATTCCCTTTAGCTTCCTCTGAAGCTTAGGTTATTATTGCAGTAATAACAATTTGAATATGTAGCTATCCTTTCCACTCTGACCTGTTACTTACATTTCTGCCAGATTAAGTTTACAAATTTACTCTTCTGCAAATAATACAGAGATATATAAAATAAAAAAGTTATCAATCTTACTTCAACATCAACATCTTACTTTTCTTTCTAGGATTAACTATTACAAAAATTTGGTATGTGATTCCCAGAAATTTCATGCACAAACACACAGAAACTCATATATATACACACACACACACACACACACACACACACACACACATACACATACATATATGCTTATGTGTGTATACACATTTAACGTTTTATTTCTTGGGAACATTTCATATTAGCACTCATAGAACTATTTCATCCTTTATAGTAACTTTCAAGCATTTCATATTATGTATGAATTTATTTTATTTTCCCATTTTAAAAACTGAAGTTGTTTTAAATTTTTAACAAAGAATTGCTTCTTTGAGAAGAATACGTTTGTACGCTGATGATCCAGTAGCGTGAGATAAATTGATGATATAAGAGCGAGAGAGTGATAACTGTAGAAATTAAGTCTGAGATGCTGAGAGAGGGCAGGATCCAGAAGCACTGGCTTTGATGCATGCAGCTTATTTCATTTACAACATGAGAAGAGGCAGTGAATACGCATACAGATGCAGATGATTAGGTAAAATTGTTGGTGAGACATGAGGAAATTACTGGCTTATTTTTTTGTATAAATTTTTTTCTTTCAATACAATTTTAGAGGGAAGACGTATATAGGGTTTGGAAGATAAATATACTACGTGAAATAATCTTCTGGAAGAATAGAAATGTAAATACACCAGAGAAGTGTTGTGGAAATTCTGATCAGCAGAGGGCGCCGTTTTAATATTAATAGTTATTAATTTAAAGGCAAATATATCCGCAATAATGTGCACTATTTTTCAATCAGCATTCATCTGTTTAGGGAAAAACCATTGAGTAGAAAGATACCTAGTTACAGCCAAGATTGGACCTTTTCCAGTTGTGTGCTATGGAGGGAGAGAAAGGCAATGGAATTGAAATGAGTCACTACAATTATGGAACACAAAATTCAAGGGGGATAATGAAAGAAGTGATTATGTGTGAAGCTATGGGATTAATATATAATAATAATAAGTGATATACAAAATCGTTGGAGGTCTCAGTGAGGTTGAAAAATTACAGAAGATAAAATTCTAGACTAGATAAACTGGAAAGATGGGAAATCTTGGTTAGAGTGTGGGATGATTGCAGCAGAGATTTTGGAGTCATGCAATTACTAGTACTGATAAGAGCATGAGAGCCAGAGATTGACGTTGACGGAGGAAATGAAAATTGCAGCAGGGTGTTCAGGAACTGTGAAGACAAAGTATGGGAGAGATCATCCTTATGGATATTGAATTATCCAGTATATGACACGAGAAGTGGTAGAAAGAAAGTAAGCTAGACGCTGAACACAATGGTAAATGAGAAATGCTTAGCTGGCTGGTAGATGGAAACATTAAGAGGAGTATCAGTTAATGAACACAGACTTATGGCATGAATTTCAGAAGATCTGGGGTTTTGAAGGAGGAAGATAAATAGTTTAAAAACAGTAATGAGAGCAAAGAAGAAGACACTTCTCCTTCAGTTCTGCATTATTTGTGTGGTTTAAACTGTTTCCATATATTTACAGGGTACGGGGAGTTTACCTTCTGTGAAATGCCTCTTCCAATACTGTATCCGATTTTCTCTTGACTTGCTTGCCTTTGTCTTATTTGCAACAGTTTGTTACATGTTCTGTATTCTGATACTATGTATGGTATATGTTGAAGTAATTTTCCCCAGGCTTTGTCTTTTAACTTTCTATGTCATCTTTATTTTTTACAGAATATTTAACTTTGAGATAATTTTGTCAATTTTCCCATTATAGTATTTTTTTTCCCTTGCCACAAGCAAGCAACTAGTTTCTGGGGTTCGCAGCATCAGCCCTGGATTCAGGCAGGGGGACTGGCTTTGTTCCCTGCTATTGTTCAGTCCTTTGTATCCCTAATCACTGAAAGTAGTTTAATACCCATCCTCACTATCAGTTTCTGGTCTTAAATAGCTTAGGCCTCAAGATTTTAGCTTCCACTCATTGCTTGGGGTTACTGTACAATATTGGATGGAGATTATATATATATATATACATGTATATATAATATTCCCTGCACACCTACATACGTTTCTATATAAATATTTTCTCAATAATTTCTACATGTTTAGAGCAGAAGAAAGTAGGTTACAAGCATAGCCATTCTACAATGATAAGAAGTCAAGAACTTTCAGTCCAAAGAAAAATACCTCAACCTTTGTAGATCCCAGAGCCTCTCTCTAGAGACACGTCTAAAGCTTCCATATATAGTACAACTGATTTAAAAGCCCAATTAACTGAACATGCCAATAGAAAAACAAACACATTTCATAGACTATTCAAAATTACTAAATGACCAATTATCATATATACATTGTGAGAAAATACTAGTAATCCAATGAATGCATATTGAATTAAGAACAAAATACAATATGTCAACTATGAAACTAGTTGTGAAAACCAATACTATTATCCCTAAGGTGTCCAGTTTATTGGCAAATGGGCCTTTTTGGATACAACTGATGAAATATCACATTGGTACAAATTTGCTTGAGACAAATATTCAAAAATTTTGAAATGTACAGACCCCTTGATTATTAATAATTTACTCAGAGAAAATTATCATACTTGTGTGCAAAGATTTGTACAAAAGGAAGTTCATGGCTGTGGTATTTAAAATGATAAGTGTTGGAAAAATATTAGTAATCAAAAGGTAACTGGCAAACTGATGCAATAATATACGACATTAAACCTAAATACAGAAAAGGATGGCTAACGACATTGTAAAATGATTACACTATTAAGGGGAGGGGCAAAGAAGAAGGTTGCAGAGCAGTAAGATCCCACTTCGGATAAACTCATGTGCCTATGTGTGTGTGTATGTTTGCTTATATGACTATGGATAAAAGAACATACTCCCACAAGTTCAAGACAGTTAAATGTAATTAAGTTACTTTATTTGGAGGGAATGACATTATTTTCCATATATATTACATTTGAAATAGATTTCTTTTTGTAAATAGATTTAAAAGGCTGTTATCGTTTTGTAATTTTTAATTTTTTGTTGGTGAACCTACACTGATACATCATAATAACCCCAAGTCCATAGTTTACCTTATGTTCACTCTTGGTGTTGTACATTCTATGGGTTTGGACAAATGTACAATGACATGTATCCATCATTACAATATCATACAGTATTTTCACTTAAAAAACCACTGTGCTCCACTTATTCATCCCTCCCCCGACCACATAGCAACAACTGATCTTTTTATTGTTTCCATAGTTTTGTCTTTCCTGGAACGTCATTTACTTGGAATCACACAGAATGTAGCCTTTTCAGACTGGCTTCTTTCACTTAGTAATGTGCATTTAAGGTTCCTCCATATATTTTCACAGCTTGCTAGCTCATTTCTTTTTAACACTGAATAATGTTCCACTGTCTGAATGTACCACAGTTTATTTATCCACTCACCTTCTGAAGGAGATCTTGGTTGCTTCCAAGTTTAGGCAATTATGAATAAGCTGCTATAAATATCCATGTGCCGGTTTTTGTATAGGCATAGTTTTCAAATCCTTTGGGTAAATACCAAGGAAGGTAATTGCCGGATCATATGGTAGGAGTAGGTTTAGTTTTGAAAGACACCACCAAACTTGTTGTTAGGGTGGAGTGGCGACTTCCAAGCTTCTTACATGCCAAACCGGAAACTGGAAGTCTTATCATCCTTTAATACTCATAGAAGCAAAGGAACTGATAAAGATTATGCATTCCAATTGTATATTAGAATTCTGAAGAAAAGATTCCAGTTCTTACTACCTTACTTTCCCTTAATAACTTTATGGCTATCATTCCATTTGGAGGAAACGTATAAAATTATTTAAAAGTCAATTCTCTATTGTACTCATAATATATGCCCATATAATTCTTGAACATTCCTTCCAAACTTTACGTAAAATTTCCTCACTAAAGGGTTTATTTGATCCATATATCTACACGAAGGATAGAAAAAGTTTAGGCATTTCTCTTCCTCATTGTTTCCTCTTTGTCAACTGATAGAGAAAGCTTCCAGAAGCAGTGGGAAACTTTGCACCTTTTGCTGATTTTTCTTTGATCTTGAACTCTGCGAGTAGGCATTAGGATGTGTTAAAGAGAAGTCAATATCACTACCTGGATAATACTATATGGGGATTTCCTAAAGAATGGGTTTGTGTTTATCTCTTCTTGGGACAGGGGAGAGTAACACTGAATTGAGTTTAAATGTTCATATATTTAAGGTAGATATTTAAGTATTTAAAATGCTCAGTCTAGATTACTGTTTGTGAGTGTGTGTGCGTATGTGTGTTGGTCCACAATCCAAGTTTTAAGTTATAGTTAGTTTTATATTTTCCTTCTTACTACCCTCTGTAATATGTAAGCTTTTGTATAGTCTTGATTTCCATGCTGAGGTTGTAAAATCTTCCATGAAACATTTGTTATTTCACTGTGCAAGAAGCTCAAGGTTTTGCGTTTAATTTTGGGATCTGGAAGGGAACTATTTAGTGTCAGGTTGTTAAAATTTTATACTTAACTTCAAAATGAAACAGACCAATAACTTTTATAAGAAAATAAAAGTATTGTTCTGAGTAAATGGATTAGAAATTCTTTTGTACACTATAATTGCAAAACATTTTTTTAGTGTTTTGTAAATTAGATTTACTAAGAAAGTAATATAGCTGAGCAAATTAGAAATAAGCCCTAACTCTAATGAGCTGACCAGTAAGAATAACAAACCTATTAAGAATAAACCCAAAGAGGATTCTGGGAAGATGGCAGAATAGGACACTTGAGGACCCTGTCTCCCCATCTAGACAACAATTGCATGGCAGAATCTGCTTGATGTAACTATTTTGAAACTCTGGAGTCTATTGAAGGCTTGAAACTTACGGGGGAAGACTTGGGTGGTAAATTACTAATTTTGGTCAATTTCAGCTCTTAGCACATAGCAGCTACCCATCCCCAACCCCCGGCCACATGGCAGGCAGCTGTGCATGTATTCCTGGAGCAGCTTTCATGCAGCTTGCGGGAGCCAGGGTGGGAAAAAAGGACTCTATCCTCCAAGTCAAAAGACACTGTCCACAGAGTAAAAAGGCACCCAGAGAGTGGGGGAAAATATATGCAAATATATTTGATAAGGGATTAATATCCAGAACATATAGAGAACTCCTAAAACTCAACAATAAATAGAGAAACAACCCAATTCAAAAATGGACAAAGGACTTGAATAGACCTTTCTCCAAAGATGATGTATGAATAGCCAATACACACACGAAAAGATGCTCAATGTCACGAACCATTAGGGAAATGCAAACCAAAGCTACAATGAGATGCTCTCTCACACCCATTAGGATGGCTACTATCAAAAAAAAACCCAGAAAACAACAAATGCGGGTGAGGATATGGATAAATTGGAATCCTGTGCACTGTTGAATCCTTGTGAATGTAAAATGGTAAAGCCACTGTGGAAAACAGTATGCTCCTCAAAACAGTGGCTCCTCAAAAAATTAAAAATAGAATTAGCACATCATCCTGCAATTTCACTTCTGGGTATATACCTAAAAGATTTGTAAGGAGGGTCTTGAAGAGATACTTGTACATTCATGTTCACAACAGTATTATTCACAACAGTTAAAACATGGAAGCAACTCAAATGTCCATTGACAGATTAATGGATAAGCAAAATGTGGTACACACATACAAGGAATATTATTCAGCCTTAAAAAGGAAGGAAATTCTGCAATATGCTACAACATATATGAACCTTGAGGACGTTAGCTAAGTGAAATAAGCCAGTCACAAAAAGACAAATACTGTATGATTCCACTTATGTAAAGTATAGACTAGTCAAAATCATAAAGATATAAAGTAGCCTGAAGTGGCGTTTGGTACCAGAATTGAGGACTGTGTTTTAGTATGTAGTTGCACTTCTCCAAGTGCTTCTAAGAGGTTTAAATATGTGAATATCCTCCTTGGGGCTATGTGTGAAAAAACACTCATGGGATTGTTTTACACCCTGTCTAAAGCTTCTCTTAGGTAAACAGACTCCACTAATTAACAAGCTAGAAATTACCATCAGATGCCTAGGATGTGAAGAAGTGATAATATCCAGGTGGCCTAGAGAACAATTCTTTGTGAAGAATTGTTTGTGAGGAAACCCTGGAGCCAGGGGTTGGGAATGAAGAACCTATAAAAGTACTCCTTGAAACAAATGGCCAACTCGAAACACTTTGTGACTTCAGAGCACTGAAGCACCACCACAGGACCAATCACATGAGAATTTTTCTGCTCTCTTCACATCATCTCCCTTCCTCTGATCCATTTCACTACGTCTGCTCCACCTGGAGAGGGACATAATTCATAATAGGAAAGATGTAGAAGGACAGGAAGAAGCAAAAGGACAGGAAAGAAAAGGACCTTATATCCTCATTGTAGGACTAAGTCAGGAAATTTTTTTGATTATTATGTTGTAATAAATAGCTTAATTAGTGGCTAGACAATAACCAAAAACATGATATTTGCCATAAATTTCATCCAGAGGCAGGGGAAATCCAGTTCTGTCAAATACATTTAAGGGGCAGTTGGAGACAAAAACAAATCTGTTTCCTGATTAAATCATGAGATCTGTGTGTTCAACATAATGTTTATTGGCTACATGAAGCATACTATAAGGCACAGCCGTTTACTTCTTTTTTTTGTTTTTGTTTTTTTTTTTGTGAGGAAGATCAGCCCTGAGCTAACATCCGTGCCAATCCTCCTCTTTTTGCTGAGGAAGACTGGCCCTGGGCTAACATCCGTGCCGATCTTCCTCCACTTTATGTGGGACCCTGCCACAGCATGGCCTGACAAGCGGTGCGTCGGTGCGTGCCTGAGATCCGAACCCGGGCCGCCAGCGCGCACTTAACCACTACGCCATGGGGCCAGCCCCAGCCATTTACTTCTTAAGCTACTGTTGAATTGCTGTTGAAGATATTATACATTTATTATACAAAGCTAACTCTATATGTACCCATGGTAATGCATGTGCTATGAACTTCTCTTTAGGAAGATTTATACATTTACTAAAATATATTCTTTAATTGCTATTGTTTTTAATCTAATAAACATTGCACACCTTAACTTTTCTCTAGATTATTTCTTAATTTTAGAAGCTGAGGTTGTATCAATTGAGGTCTCAAAGGAAAATAAATGTCATGCTCAGAATAGAAAATTTCAAAGAAAGTCTAATAAAGGGACTATATGCAAAGGTGTGGGCAGTCTGCAGGGAAGCCATTAGGGACAGTGCAGAGATCCTGTGATTGCAAAAGCATAGATTTTACCAACTGCAGGCCTGAAGTTATGAGGGAATAAAGTGATGATCAGAACCCAGCACCTATTGCGTATAGAGGGCTTCCTTCAAAGAAACAGTGACTTGCATTTGAGGGACACGCCAGGCTGAGGGGACCCCACAGGTAAGAAAAAAAGAAATAAATATCCTGACCTCACTCTCTTGCTTCTCTACAATCTCCTACTGGGTATACCCATGGTGGACTCAAGGAAACCAGAGGGCTAGGAAGCTTGTTGACGCAGTCCATACCAATCAGATGCCAAGGGGCAGAGTTCCAATGTATAGAGATAGAGAATGGCACTGCCAGGCCTGAATAGAATCCAGCAAAGGGTTCTTGGCAACAAATTTGGAATCATCCATAAAATCTATGGTCATCTACATTTATATATTTCTCAGTATACTAATTTTATTCTTGACTCTATTCTTTTTCTGTAGTCCTTTTCCCTTTGTCTTGATATCTGAAATATATAGTTGGCTCTCTGAATCTGCAGGTTCCATATCTGCAAATTCAACCAACTGTGGATTGAAAGGCCTTCCATAGTTATGCCTGTATTGAAAATGTACAGACTTTTTTTTCTTGTCATTATTCCATAAGTGATGGTAGAATACTATTTACAGTATAATATATTTAGTATAATACAACTATTTACATAGCATTTACATTGTATTAGGTATTATAAGTAATCTGGAGATGATTTAAAGTATACAGGAGGATGTGAATAGGTTATATGCAAATACTACACCACTTTATATAAGGGATTTGAGCATCTGTGACTTTTGATATCTGAGGGGGTCCTGGAACCAATCCCACTAGGGTACAGTAGGATGACTGTATATATTTTAAACTTTTTTCAGTACAGGTATTTTTTAAAAGTAACTCTTTTTGGAACAAAATAAAATATAAATAAACATTTGAATATATAAAGAAATTATCATTTTATCAATTACTTGATGCACTTATTCTGTATTTATTTTGTGCCTTCTACCAACCAAAACACTCGAGTGCCACAGTATAGTCCTAATAACTTTATCCAAAAATTTTAGAAAAAGCATCATTGCACTGAGTAGATATTCAGAAACATATTTTAAGAGAAGGAATATAAAAACCTATCTTCTATACTAAACAACAGACAAATATCAGTTTCCAGTTGTTCTTCAAGTGGTTTAAGATACAGTTACCTGCAATTTCTATAAATGATCAAATACTCATTTCAAGACCTGAAAGATACTTAGAAAACTGCATTTTCTGTCCCTGAAGAAAATACCACAAATCGCTTTTATCATTAACCCAAAATACATGGCAGGGTAAGTTGCACTACATTCTCTACTTTTATTTTTATAATTTCTGTATAGTTTGACATGCCAAATATTGATACAAGAAAGTTAGTTATATGTTTGCCATTGTCATTAGTTCTATTCTAAGTTATAATCTAGGTGTTTTTTTCTAATAATATATGTGTTTATCATTCCTTTATGTATACTGTTGATTGTAAGAAATGGGTCTTGAAATTTGATATCATCAATTTTTACTTTGCATGGCAAAGTTCTACATAAGATTTCAGACATCAAGTTACTTATATGGCTGAATAAATGTGGCTTGTCCAGGAATAGTGACAAGATTCTTGCCTTTCAGTACTCAAAATTAGTGTTTCAATATCAGTTATCTAGCTGAGAAATAATTTACCAGATAGTTAGAAAGGCTTTTATATAACATGATATTTGTTCCCATGAGATCAACTGACTGACTGAGAAGAGACTATCGTGATTTTGTAGAAATGTTAGTGGTTTTGGATTCAGAAAACCTGTATTTTGGTTTGGTGGTAAAATTTAATGGCCTTCATTTCTTTCATCTGAAGGGGTTAAGTAAAAGATATCATATGGATTGACTAGCACTGAAGACTCAAGAATTTTTAAGGAAGCTTCTGTAGGTCTTGGAATGTGAATATAATAGGTTGGGTTCCTCCTGGAGCAAACCCTGACAACATGCGTTTAGATGCAAGGAGTTTATTTGGAAGGTGACCCTGGAAACACCTGTGGGGGAGGGGAGACATGGCGTAGGTGAGGAAAGGAAGCCAATGAAGGGTGTGTTATTGATCAGGTTACTCCCGTGAGCACCCAAGTCACAATCCCACTGGGGAACTCTAGGATACTGTGCAGAATGTGCCTCAGAGATTCCTTACCTGAGGGCTAAAGAAGCTTAGATATTTACCTCCAAATCTCATATATTATTGGCTGAGGGCTGCTCTTAGGGGCATCAACTCATCAGGAATTCCAGCTTGTCCCACACATGGGCCAAGGGGTTGCAGTTGCTTCCAGCTAGATGCTCTAGGCTTTTGCTAAAATTGTGAATAACAAGGGAATATAGGCAGAGCATCAACACATCTGCTAGAGGAGAAAAAAAAGCTAATGAATGTGACCTAAGAATTCAGTGTTTCCCCAAGTTCTCTATGCTCCTGCAATGTACTGCCTGACCACTTAGTGTTTTCCTTAGCACAGGACTTACTACACTTTATTTTTGCCTCTTTAATATCTTCTCCACTAGCTGTATGAGGGCATGCATCATGTCAATCACATAATGCATCAGTGACTAGCACAATACTTTAACATAGTGGGTTCTTAATAAATATTTGTTGAATGAGTTAAGGCGTGAATGAATGAAGCCCTAGTGATGTGGGAATGTACTAAACATTAGGAAGTAGAACCTCACATTCACTCGTATTATATTGGAAACAATTCAAAGGACCAAGACTGCATTTACTTATATGTGCTTTTTAGAGTTTTTATAGAATTGTAGTTACTCACTAAATGTTTCCTCAATTGAATTGGAAAAAGATGGTTTAGATCCCATTATGGAATTATCTAGGAGTGATCACTAACAATAAATTAAATGCTGAGTTTATTTTGTTTTATATCTATAGTATACAAATGTTTACTATCTTACATAGAAAAATATAAAGTAGGGTTATATTTGGTGGGATTTTTGTTAATTATGAATGGAAAAATTTGACATTTTGCTTAGAAATGTCAATTTCTAACTATGCAAAATCTCATAATTTTACAAAGAATCAGTCTATGTATTCTTACTTATCACTACACAAATAGGTGTTACTCAAATGATTATGAAACTAAATCTTATTAAAAGTAGCATAAACATTGGAGCCTTCTCTAAATTAAGATCAAGTTTTAGGAGCTTTCCTGTAATCCATGATTCTTCTTCCTTTATTTTGGACAGCATCGTTACACAGCACTGCATTCTTTAAGAACTTTCATTAACTGAGGCAAATTACCCCATTTCAATATTGATCTATTGAAAAAGAGATCCATTTTTTCCACACGATAATGGCAGAAATAAGCCTTTTATTTGATATCTCAGCCAAAACCAGAATTAATATCGCCTGTCTATTTAAATACCAAATTAGGTCACATTGATATGATTAAAACACTAAACAAATGATCTCATCTGCAAAATGGAGATAGAGATAACATACCACAAGGTATCATTATAAGATTTGAATACTAAGAAAAATAAAACCTTTCACATAGGGCTTAATATCATCATCTGTAATGAAGAATTAATATTAAAAGCAAATTTTCCATTAGTAATTTGATAATCGTTAAATAAATATATGATGAGGAGGTCAAGGTAGTTACCATTCTTTACAAAAATTCTGGATATTTAAGAAAGAAATCAAGTCAACAGTAAGGAAGAATAAAAGGGAAATGTGCTAAATTAGCTAAAGAAAGAAATACATATGGAGTTGAATGACAATGAGAAATTAGTACAGATTGCTAAAAAAATGAAGATCAGGAAACAGTATGCCTGCCTGTGCTGGGATATGATTTTAGATGCCATAACTGTATTAGTAATGCAAAGGGAACAGCAGTACCCCTGTTCCACGCTGAACTCTCAATATGCATTTGTTGAGTGGTATGCTAAGAGGCGAAAACCAGAACACTGGAATTCACCAGCTGGGGTTCAGTGACTTCTCAGACAGCTGAAGAAGTGTTCAAACTAGGTATGTCTGGAAGCAGTGAGGAAAAAATAATGCAAAGAATGATGGAAGTATGAATTTTTAAATGAAGTTCAGCCATATTTTTAAAATGAAGAGGAGAAGGCTATATTTAACTTCTCTTTTGATTGCCCCTCCCCCCTCCTCACCCCAGGGCTTTACCCTCCCTTCCCTCTGACTCTGGAATATACAACCTCTAGCCATTGTGTTCCTCAGGGCTCTGGGTTTTCTTGGAGATGCCCCAGGGCACCTCTGCTAGAACAGAAGGGAGGTCAGGATCCAAAAGGCTCCTCTACCCTCAATTCTGCCAGGGCAGCGCCTCTTTTATCTGTTTATAAATAGTTCTGTGTAAGATCTCGTTTGAAAAAAATCCATCCCTTTAAAGTTTGAAAAATATGATTCTAGCTCTCTTAAACTCCATCCTAAAGATATTTTCTATAGATTTACCAATGATGCTTCTATATCACATTAGTAACTCCTCATTCCTCTATACAAAGGGAGGGGAATTTAAAAGTGTTCTTGCTTTTTAAAGTGTTTCAACACCAGAAAGCGAATATATGAGGAATCTATTATAAAGGGAGGATCTTAGGATCAAGATTAATATTTTCTCCGTGGAAACACCATGAACCTTGGTCTAGACATGCTTAAAGCTATTTCCATGGAACTCTAAGACTTTATGACCTTGCAAAATAGGAATAATGCCTATTTCTGGGGGTTTGGGAGAAGATTAAATTTTATAAAAAGTCCTAATGCAAAAGGCCTAGTTCACGGCCTCAAAATTGTTATTTACTGTCAGGAAATCAAACCACGCTGAAAGCTCTCAACTTTGTCTACATTTCTTTGAAAGTCTTCTTTATACTTTTCATTTCTTAAAAGAACACATTTAAATAGTAAACTGTAAAAAGATGCAAAATATGAAAAGCATGGAAGAGAAATCAAATAAGAAAATATAGTTATTTAGAAATTTAGTCTGTGGCAATTAGCAAGTCCTGCCCTCATGCACGCTACGATGCTGACAATATCATAGGGGAGAAGGCAGAGCTATGAGGCATTAGCTAGGAGTATCATAACATCATCCTTGATCGATTCTGACTAACAGTTCTTGCTCTTAGAATGTACTTTGATGTTCCCATCAGTTTCTCTAGTTCTGACCTTCTTTTGGCCACTGGCCTTATCTGAACTTTCCTGCCTGGGTCCCATATTTCCTATAACAATACTTCCATACTCCCAGTTCTGCAATTTTCCAGTGCTAGTGGTACAGTGCATTCACGAGTGGTTCCACTTGAGGCTTTGGATATGTGTCCAGGTCTCTCACTTGCATGATTAATATGTCAAAGGCTGGATATCTCAGCTTTGTGTCACTAATACTCTCAGAGTGTCTGGGGAGAAAAAAAAAACCAAAAACTTCTTTCCTTCTTTCCTTTTTTCTAACTTTAAATGAAAATAAATTGAGAGCCTACTACATGTCTGGCACTTTGGAGAATACTGGAGATATAATGAAGAATAAAATCAGCTATGACCCCTGCTTGCGTGGAGTATATGTCTAGTGCAGGAAATGAGCAATATACATTAAACAAATACCCACACAAAGAATTTCAAAACGTCAACTATGCGTGTGCTATAGAAGTAGACAGTGTTGTGAGAGTCTTTAACAGAAACATTTGACTTTGTGAGAAGTCACTGGAAAAGTGACAATAAAGTTGAGATTAGAAAGATATGTAGGAGTTACTTCTGTGAAGAATACAAGAAATAAAATATATCGACTAGAAGAAACATCATGAATGAAGACCTTACGGCGGGCAGGTGTAAGTAATTGAATAAATACTTTGACAAGGACGTTCTGGCTGTGATATAGATAGTGGGTAAGGAACTGAATGTATGAGGGCAGAAAATTTAGGAGGCCATTGAGAATCCAGATGAGAGGATTTTTTTTGTGTTCCAGGATCAAACCTCACCTTTGCTCCAAGACTGATGCATACAAAGATGAGAGTCATAATAGATTTATAATGACTATTATTGAGATTATTATTTATTAATTATCAAGTTATTTTTGAGGATTTTAGAAACTTTGCAGAGGTCCAGGCTTTTGACACCCTCAGATTTAGTGACAGCAGAACTAGAAGTTTCAGAGTCACACAAAATGAGGGATAGCTGATGATGTTTATTAAAGGAAGTTCATTACCTATGGAAAGTACAGATATGCCATTTTACAGAGCAGGAAACTGGGACACAAAGAAGTTAAGAAATTTACACCAGATTTACATTTCTGAGAAACAATTGAAATCAAGCCACCTATATTCTGCCCAAATAATTACCTTTATTCATTTATAAACAATTAATGTTTACCTATTATGTGCTAGCCACAATTTAAATACTGAGAATTCAATATTGAGCAAAGTAGAAATGATCACTGTGCTCATAAAACTCATCGTATTGTGAAGAACCCTGAAAATTGCAGTGTGAAAAGTATATAACATGGGAAGTACAGATCATAATGCACATGCATTTATTAAATAGACACTAAAAATAATCTTGTTGAGTTAGGGAAGACTTCCTGGAGGAAGTCATATCCATTTTGAGGCAGGGCAGATAAGCATAAGCCAGGCAAGAGGGGTTTGGAATGGGAATATTTCCATCAGAGAGAACAGGACATGAGAAAGGCAAGAGTTGAGAGGAAGAGATAAGTGGGTATTGAGAAATGAGAAGGAAGAGATAAACAGCCGAATCATTCAGAAATTTGTTAGACGTGGTAAGGAGGTGTATTTATCCTAAGAATCATGAGAATTCCGTATAGGAGTTATAAGATCAGATTTGCAATTTAGAAGGACCCCTCTGGCGGCAATGGGGAGGATGGACAGCAGAGGGGCAAAACGAGAGGCAGGGACACGTGTTAGAAAGTTGTTTAAATTACACAGGCAAATAATCTGGTGGTCTGTATTAGGATGGGAACAGTGAAGAGGAGAGGTAAGTCAATTCCAGAGATGCACAGGACTAGATTTGATGGTTAAATGTATCAGGGGAGCAAATGGGAAGATAGGGAGAGAGAAGGAGGTGTGAGAATAACATGAGGATTTACCATAAATTCTCCCTGAAGGGTAATTTTAAAGACAATGAGTTGTAATAATCATAAATTTGCTTTTCTTTATAGTGGTTGCCTCGATGCGTGTACTCCCAGACAACACATTGTTTAAATTTGCCGGTTTCTGAACTTTCTATAAATGAGATATTCTTCTGTGATTTGCTTCTTTCTCTCAAGATTATGTTTGATATTCATCTGTGTGGTTGTGTTTAGCAGTAGCTCATTCAATTACATAGCTGTATCGTGTGTTGAATAAATATACCAAAATTAATTGATGTATTAAATGAGTGATATGCATTTGTTTCCAATTCTTTTCTTTTATGAACAATGCTTCTAAGAACATCATTGTACACGTCTTTGGATGCACATGTGCAACAGTTTCTCTAAGATCGTTACCCAAGAGTAGAACTCCTGGGTTGTATATATTCCAGTGTTTATACCAAGTTATGATTCACCCAGAATCGTAAATTCCAGAATTGTAAATTGTACCACATCCATGCGCACTCCTGCCTGATATTATCTGGCTTTTCTTTTTTTCTTCCTCCCTCTCTTCCTCCCTCTCTCCCTGGATTTCTTTCTTCCTCCTTTCCCTCATTTCCTTTTTAATCTATTAGGTATGAAATTATCATTCATTGTGTTTTTAAATTCCATTTCCTTGACTTTTAATGAAGTTAAACATTTTTTTTTCATATACCTGGTGTTTATTTAGATTTCTCAAATGGAATTATCTGTTCAAAATTTTCACATATATTTTTTCTATTGGGTTATCTTTTTCTTACTTTAGGAGTTTTGTTTTTATATTATGAACACCAATGATTTATCTGTTATATGTGTTGCAATTTTTCCTCATTTGAGACATATTTTTCTGTTTTTAAAAATGTATCCTGAGATCAAAAGTAATTCTTAATTTTTAAAGTAAACATTATCAATCCTTTTTTGTGAGGAGATCAGCCCTGAGCTAACATCCGCCAATCCTTTTTTTTTTTTTTTTTTTTTGTGAGGAGATCAGCCCTGAGCTAACATCCGCCAATCCTCCTCCTTTTTTGCTGAGGAAGACGGCCCTGGGCTAACATCCATGCCCATCCTCCTCCACTTTATATGGGACGCCGCCACAGCATGGCTTACCAAGCAGTGCGTCGGTGCGCGCCCGGGATCCAAACCAGCGAACCCCGGGCCGCCGCAGCGGAGCGCGCGCACTTAACCGCTTGCGCCACCGGGCCGGCCCTATCAATCCTTTTTTAAATGTTTTTTATGCTTTCTGTGTTTACTTTTAAAAACCTTCCACTTCCCAGTGGATATAAAGATAATCTCCTGTGTTGTTTTCTAAAACATTATAGTATGGCCCTCACATTTAAAACTATAATCCACCAGATAATGATTTTATCCATTATGGTAGAGGTTTAATTCCAATGCTTTTCCCTGTGGATAATGTATTTTTCTCACTTCGTGTATAGCAAGGGTTAATCTCAGCAGAACTGAATTGACCACATACTTAATCCAGGCAAGCCTGGAGCTGGTACTGACTCTTGGGCAAAGCTATGGACTACAGTAACTAAAGAGAAATGATATTCTGTAACCACGAGTACATGAATTGTTTCAAGGTGGGATATAACCAGCCTGCCAGCATTGTTTACTAATAATGATTGGATTTTTTATTTGTATCTGATTTCAGTGAAGCCTGCGGGTTTTGGATGGTTAAGGCTGGTCTACATTTGCATGGATGCCAGTAGGGTTTGAGATCTGGAGGCAAAGCCTGTCCTCTGTGACCCATTGGTGGGAGGACAAAGAAGCCTGCTCCTGATACCTCTGGAGCCTTCAGTGTATTTGCTTCACCTGCTATTGTTATACTGTATCTTTTACCTCTAATAAAGCTGTTAAGTAGAACTGATTGAGTCCTGTGAGTTCCTTAAGCAATTGAAGACTTAAAGCAATCAATGTCTAATTAGGGCACTCCATTTCATTTATTAAAGTCTCTCGGTTCTGACATAAATTAAGTTTTCATATATAGTGGTTCTCATTCTGAGGTTTTTTTTTTTTAATTTTCTTCCATTTGGCTATCCCTGCATGAACATCCTGTTATCAAAATTAATGATTGCTTTAAAATAATAATTAACATTTGATAAAATAACCCCCTACCATGTTCTTCCTAAGGAGCACCTTATGCATTCTTGGCAATTGGCTCTTCTACATAAGTTTGAGAGCCAGCTTGGCAAGTTTATTAAAAACAACTACAATAAAAAATAGTATAAAACTCCCTGGGCCCAGGGTTTTGTAGGAACTTTTTAAAATAGCAGATTGAATTTACTGGTTTTGAAATTATTTAGATAGAATATTCTTAGATCTGTTTGTTGGTCTCATGAAATGGGTTTGGAAGTGTTTCTTCTCTCTTCAATTTTTTGGAAGAGTTTGGGAAGTATTTGTGTTAATTTTTCTTTAAATATTTGGTGGAATTCACCAGTGACACCATCTAACCCTGAGTTTTCTTTGTTGGGAGGTTTTTGATTACTGATTCTATCTTCTTACTAGTTATAGATCTGTTCAGATTTTTTATTTCTTCATGATTTAGTCTTAGTAGGTTGTGTGTTTCTAGGAATTTATCCATTTCTTCCAGGCTATCCAATATATTGGCATACAATTATTTATAGTATTGTCTTATAATCCTTTTTATTTTTGTGGCATCGGTTGTAATGTCTCCTCTTTCATTTCTGATATTAGTTATTTAAGGCTTCTTTGTTTTTTTCTTAGTTAACCTAGATAAGGATTTATAAGTTTTGCTGATCTGTTCAAAAAATCAACTCTTAGTTTGGTTGATATTTTTGCTGGGAAATATTTGTGCTGAACTAACATCTGTTGCCAATCTTCCTCTCTCTCTCTTTTTTTTTTTTTCCTTCCGCAAAGCCCCAGTACATAGTTGTATATTCTAGCTGTAAGTCCTTCTAGTTCTTCTATGTGAGCCACCGCCACAGCATGGTTACTGACAGACTAGTGGTGTGGTTCCACACCGGGGGAACCAAACCTGGGCTGCCAAAGCAGAGCACACCGAACTTTAACTGCTAGGCGATCAGGGCTGGCTCTAGTTGATATTTTTCTATTGTTTTTCTATTCTCTATTTCATTAATCTTTGCTCTATCTTTATTTTTTCCTTCCTTCTGCTAGCTTTTGGTTTAGTTTGTTCTTTTTCTAGTTCCTTGAGGTGTAGTTAGGTTGTTAATTTGAGATATTTCTTCTTTTAAAATGTACATATTTTTAGCTATAAACTGTCCTCTTAGTACTGCTTTTGGTGCATCCCATAATTTTCGATATGTTGTCTTTTTGTTTTCATTTGTCTCCAGATAGTTTCTAATTTCCACTGTGACTCATTATCTGACTCATTTGTTGTTTAGGAGTGTGTTGTTTAATTTCCACATACATGTGAATTTTTCAGTTTTCCTTTTGCTACTATTTTCTACTTTCATTCCATTGTGATCAGAAAAGATACTTTATATAATTTCAATCTTTTTAAACTTGTTGGGACTTGTTTTGTTGTCTAACATGTGGTCTATCCTATAGAATGTCCCATTTGCTCTTAAGAAGAATGTATATTCTACTGCCATTGGGTGGAGTATTCTGTATATGTCTGTTACATCTAACCAGTCTATAGTGTTGTTGAAGTCCTCAGTTTCCTTACTGATCTTCTGTCTGGTTGTTCTATCCATTATTGAAAGCAGGGGTATTGAGGTCTACTATTATTGTGTTGCTGTCTATTTCTCTCTTCAATTCTGTGAGAGAATTTTGCCTCATATATTTAGGAACTCTCATGTTTGGTGTATCATATTTATAATTGTTAAATCTTCTTGGTGAATTGATCCTTTTATCCTTATATAATATCCTTCTTTGTCTCTTGTAATAGTTTTTCTCTTAAAGTCTACTTTGTCTGATATTAGTATAGCCACCTCTGCTCTCTTCCGGTTAGCATTTGCATGGAATATTTTTTTCCATCCTTTCACTTTCAGTCTATGTGTTTGATCTGCAATTTTCCTTTCTTGTAATGTCTTGATATGTTTTGGAATCTAAATTATGTTCATTTGAAATTTTTCTATTTTTTAGAAGAATTTGGCTCTATTTGCACTAAACTTTGATAAATTCACAGCAAAGACATTGGGACCTGATGTTTTCTTTGTGGGAAGAATTGCAAATTACAGATTTAAACTCTTTTACTGTCTTCTGGCTTTATTTTTTTTCCATGTAAAGTCAGTTGTGAGTACTATTGCTACTCTTCTAGGGTAATTTTTTTCTCCTCTGCTGTTCTAGAATTTTCTCTTCATGATTGGCTTTCAGTAGTTTTACACGATGTGCAAGGTGTGGATTTTTGTATTTATTATCTGGAATTGCTAGAGCTTTGTGGCTTTATGTATTTTATGACCTCTGAAAATTTCTCATTTATTTTCCTTTTGAAAAATGTTTGTTTCCCATTCTCTTCCCACTTTTTGGGACTCCAATTATAAGAATATTTAACTTTTCCATTGTACTTCATATGACCATTATTTAGTTTCCTGTATTTTCATTCTTTTTTTATCAATATGCTTCCTTCTGAATATTCTCCTATGATCTCTTCAGCTCTGTCTAATCTGCTATTAACCACATACATTACTTTTTAAAAATTTAATTATTTTTTTAGTTCAAGAATTTTTATCTTGTTCTTTTTTTAATTTTCATTTCACTTCAAAAGTTATTATTCTCATTTTTATTTCCATAACATATTGGGACTAGTCATCAAAACATATAACTTACACAATGTTATATGTCAATTATATCTCAATAAAGCTGGGGAAAAATAAAAATAAACTAAAATAAATATATGTCTATTGATTCCATTATCTGTGTTTACCTCTGAATCTATTTCTGTTTTTCTGTTGTGCCTTCTGATTTTAATAATATTTCTCTTGTCTACTTGTATGCTTGATAGTTTTTAATTGATTGGTGAACATAGTATATGAAAAGCCACAGAAATAATTTTAAGTCTGGTTTGAAATATTTTTCCTCAGGAGAGAACTTATTTTTGTTTCTTCTAGTTAGGTAAAGCACTTTCTTATGGCACGTAGCCCACGTGTTATTAGAAACACAAAGCATACAGAATTTGGTAGGGAAACTAAATCTTAATTTTTGTTTCCCCAGCCCTGTGAATCTATCAGAAGCATTGCCCAACTTCTTAGCCTTACCATTGACTCTTTTAGGTTTGGTAGTTTTCCCTAGGGAAAAGAAAATACTCAAATTCTCAACTCATCTTTCTGGGTTTCCCTTGTTTCTTGTCTTCCATGTTAGTTCTTCAATGTTTTCTAAGCAATATTTTTTTTTAAATTGTACAATTTTTTGTTATTTTCTGTGGGAGAGTTGGTCCAAATTAACTAGTCTACCATTACTGAAAACAGAACTTTTTGTTTTTTTTAATACATGTTTTGTACTGTTTACTGACTCTCTTCTGACTCTTATTTTCAGTCTTTCCTTTGATTTCTCTAAAGTTATGAAGATATTCTTCTTATAATAAATGTCTAATAATTCTAACGTTTATTGTATTGGTCGGTCTCATTTTGCCATTGTTTCTTTTTACTCATGTTTATGGTGATTACTTTCTTCATATATTTTGAGGTTTTTTTTCAAGGTGAGTTCATATTCCTTGAAAGTTTGTAAGCAGAAATTATTTGAGGCCTGGTTTGAAAATGAGATTTACTTTAGATTATTTTCATTTTCTTCTAGCATATTTGAGGCCCTTCAGTCTTTTACTAACACTGTACTCAGGATTCTCTACCCTTGTACCTGCCTCATCCCAAAGTTATATACTTTACATTTTGTTACAGAAGCACCACAACTCCAGGTAAAAAAAAAATCTATTCCAGTTATCTATTACTGCATAGTAAACTATGCCATGTTAAATGTTAAAACAATAGCATTTATCTTACATTCAAATCTACAGTTTTGGCAAGAAATCAAATA
Organism: Diceros bicornis minor; assembly: GCF_020826845.1. Lineage (NCBI taxonomy): Eukaryota > Metazoa > Chordata > Mammalia > Perissodactyla > Rhinocerotidae > Diceros > Diceros bicornis. Next base: position 22,491,239 of record NC_080781.1, read on the forward strand.
GCAAGGCTGAAGCTACAAACAGAAAGGGATGGAAACTAACTGATACAGGGTATCAAGGCAGAGGACCATTTGGGGACAGAAACACTGTGGTGAGTTTCCATAACTCTTCCAAGTGTACTGATGAGTTCAGAGTTTGCTTCCTGTAGTTGTTTTGAGTCTAGTCTGATAAAAGGACCTGAATTGAGTCTGACAAATTTCAGTGTGCTTAACACTAATCCAAGTTGAACTAACAAAAATAGGAACCAGCTCACCAAGCACAATGTGGTAGGTTGTTTTATTATAAAAGGCCTTTTTTCTGTCTTTGGAGTCTGAAACCTCCACTCCTACTCACTCTACTCCACACACACACACACTCACACACACAGAAACATGAATGTTCCAAGGCTCTCTCACATGAATATTACATTTTGCTGAAGCAACATAATCATGAGACTTTGCTGGCATCCATATAACTTTCCCGCATTCTCATTGACTGCTGGAGAAAATATGCAATGGAAAAAAACAAGAGCCAAGGCAAGAATCTATCATATAGTTATCTTAACCAGGATCACCAAGATGAATAAGAGAAGAGAAGAAAAAGAATCACAGACTGACATGTTGATTATTCCAAGTCCAATCCAAAAAGACAACGCCCTCTAGAATATACAGACCCAAGTTATCTTTGGTATGTGGTGCTTAATTAAATTAGTATCTTTCATGGTTTGAGAAACCCATAGGTTTTCTAGTGGTCAAAAAGTTAATGAAAATTATCGATAATCTAACTTTACCTCTTAGATCATCAACTCTTAATAAAAATTCTAAATTTCATACACAATGTTGACATACTTGCCTTTTTTTTTTCATTAGAAACTGAAAGTGGGGCCAGCCCCATGGCTTAGCGGTTAAGTGCGCGCACTCCGCTACTGGCGGCCTGGGTTCGGATCCCAGGTGCGCACCGACGCACCGCTTCTCCAGCCATGCTGAGGCCGCGTCCCACATACAGTAACTAGAATGATGTGCAACTATGACATACAACTATCTACTGGGGCTTTGGGGGAAATAAAAAAAAGGAGGAGGATTGGCAATAGATGTTAGCTCAGAGCTGGTCTTCCTCAGCAAAAAGAGGAGGATCAGCATGGATGTTAGCTCAGGGCTGATCTTCCTCACAAAAAAAGAAATAAAGAAACTGAAGGTGACTGTTTAAACATTTCACTTCAGGCTTTTTATCCTATTTCAATACACAAACTAGATACATTTCCATTTTTCACATTTATGTATTTTAACATTTTAAGTCTCTTGGGAAAGTTCAACAAAATATTTTCTGACTTCAAATTATTACTTTAATTTTCCTGTGTAGTTATGGTAATCTGTTGTATGATTTGATTGTCACATAATACCTATCTGTATATTCATAGCATGCGTGTGTATGCATTTTCAGAGATCTAATGATAAAAACAAAATGCTGGCAGTCACTAATAAGGAGAAAGAATTGGGAATTTAGAGTCACCACTAGGTTCTAATTTTGTGATTTTGAACAAGTTTTAAAAGGTTTGTGCTTCATTTTCCTGACCTATAAAATAAAGATACTAACATTAACCCTCCTTATTTTACGAGGGTGTTATGAAAATAAAAAAAAGATAATGTATATTAAGGATATCTGTAAACTTTAATGTTCTATTAAAATACTAGTAATCTTTTCATAGATAATAGATAGAAAGCCTTAGAGAGTCTCTAATTCCCAAGCTTGCAACTCAGAGCAGTTTGCAAGAATTCTGTTTAAACATAAGAAATCCAAAATAGTCTCCTAGTCCTTCTTCCCAGGGGAGGATGAGAACATTGATAATATGGGTTACATCCTGAGATCCTGCTTTGCTCTTTCATCTTTTTAGGAACTTTACAGTTAATTATCACAATAAACCTACAAAGCCAAGAATTTTAGTACCCAGTACCTTATGAGAGCTACCCAAGGCTCATTGACATAAAGTCATATTATTCAAGTAACTTGTTTATTGAAGAACTTTAACTGAAGGGGATATACGCAATTACTGCCTGCAATAAAACACTGTTAATAGCTTATTCCTTTAATGACATTTTAAGCACTTTCAGTTTAATCTCTCTCTTCTCTTCTTTCCCAGTGCGAGCTTGATCTGGGACTTTGACTGCTTATAGTGGTTGATGGGAGCAAGATTAGTTTGTAGACATCTCCTACCTCTATTTTCAACTCTTTTCATAGGCCAGAGAGTTGACATAAAGAAGAAGAAAAGAGAAAGTGAAAAAGGTCTTTTTATTTAGCTGGCATTGGTTATAATTCCCTCCCCTTTCTTTCTTACTACTGCTCCTTTGGCTAGTGCTGACTGATATCTGTGGTAGGTATTCAGAGGCAATCTTTTTGTGAGGTACATCACTAGGGGATTCCCTGATCCACTATTCCCTGGCTTCTTATTTTTGTTGGTTCCATTTGGATTAGTATTTAAGACTAAATTGGAATTTGTCAGACCCAATTCAGGTCTTTTTAATCAGACTATTCTCCAAACAACTATGGGAAGCAAGCTCTGAATTCATTAATTTTGGACCAGTTCTCCTGGAAACTCACCACAGTGTTTCTATCCCCAATTGGTCCTGAGCCTTGATACCCTCTACCTGTTAGTTTCTATCTCTTTTTGTTTGTAGCTTCAGTCTTGCTTTTTGATTTTGAATTTGTCTCTGTGCTCTCTCTCATGGACTTTATTCAGACACACACTCTTCCAATAATCTTAAACAGACAACTTGCATTAATTGGCTACAGTCCCTATTTTGGGCTTGTAACCTGAATAGTTCCAATGAGCATCCCTTAATGATCTGTCTCTGGCTCTACTCTTCAATCACCTATACTTACTCCAAACCCAGTCCCAGCTCCTGCCACAATCATCTTGACTGTTAGCCTGGCATCCATCTTGGGAAAGATCCCAGCAAGATGGCTCAAGCCCAGCTACCCGATGTGGTATTCACTTACTCCAAAATGAGGAGTGCAGGCTGATCCATTGCCTCTTCTCTCTGCCCTGACAACTCCCCATTTTGCTACTCTACTTGGATAAACACATGGACAGATTATTGAACCTGATCCATTAGCAGACATCAAAATGGTTAATGCAAAGGCAGTGTCCTCTTATTTATACACTTTCATCTCCACAGGCAATACTCTTTGAACTTTTCCCCTTTATATGGCCTCAAATTTGGGGAATAGCCTCTCATCATACATCATTTTTACTCTTGCTACATAGAAACCACTCCAAACCTAGTGGCATAAAACAACACTTCTATTGTGTTTATAGATTCTATGACTCAGGAATTTGAGCATAGTACAGTGGGAGCAGCTTTTGTTTAAGTAGGGAAAACAAAGTGGCAGGGGAATCATGTGGAGGCACCTTCACTCATATGCCTAGCAGCTGATGCTACTTATGGTTGGGATCTAAGCTGAGACCGTGAGCCAGAGCACCTCCATGTGGATTCTCCACGTGGCCTGAGCTTCCTCACAGCACATTGTCCTCAGAATTTTTACATGGTGGCTCAGGGATACAAAGGCAAGTAGGTAAGGAAAACGAGGCTGAAGCTCCATGGCCTTTTTCGTTTCTGACCTAGTCATGGGAGTTCTGTCTCACTCTGCTGCATTCTACTGGTTGTAAGCAAGTCACCAAGGTCAGCTCAGATTCAAGAAAGTTGACCTTTCAGTGGGAGGAGTGTCAAAGAATCTGCAGATGTGTTTTAAAACCATCCTACTCAACAATTCTGACAACTGTTTCTACTCTATATCTCTAGTCCTAAGACCTTTTTATATAGACTGGAAAAGGGAAGAGAGTTTGGATGGTGCCTACAGGGTGCCAGCTCAGTTTGGCAATCATTTAATGTGCCTCATAGGAAGAGTCTGGCCCTACATTTGGGCAGCTCTATAGAGTTTCATTGAGTTATTATTCATATACCATACAATTAACTCACTTAAAGTGTGCAATTCAATAGTTTTTATTATATCCACAGAATTATGTAACCATCACCACAATCAATCTTATAACGTTTTCATCACCCCAGAAAGAAACCACATATCCATTAAGAGTCACTCTCCATTTACCCCAACCCCAGCTCCTGGCAACCACTAATCTGCTCTGTCTGTACAGATCTGCCTATTCTGGTCATTTGATAAAAATGGAATCATGCAATGTGTGCTATTTTTTGGCTGGCTTCTTTCACTTAGCGTAATCTTTTTAAGGTTCATCCACATTGTAGCACATATCCATACTTCATTACCTTTTATGATTGAATAATATCTCATTATACGGATACATGACTCTTTGTTTATCCATTTATTAGTTAATGGAAATCTGGATTGTTTCCAGTTTATAGCTATGATGAATAATTCTGCTATGAACATTCGTGTACAAGTTTTTGTGTGGACATGTGTTTTTATTTCTCTTGGGCATATATGTAGGAGTGGCATTGCTGGGTAATATAATAACTCTATGTTTAACTTTTTGAGGACATACCAGACTGTTTTCCACAGCAGCTTCATCATTTTACATTCCCACCAGCAGTGTATGATGGTCTAATTTCTCCACATTTTCACCAACACTTGTTGTTATCTGTCTTTTTTATTATAGTCATCCTAGTGGGTGTGAAGTGGTATTTCATTGTGGTTTTGATGTTTTTGTGTTTCATTTGATGTTTCATTGTGTTTTTGATTGTTTTTCCTGATGGCTAATGATTTTGAGCAACTGTTCATGTGTTTATTGGCCATTTGTTTATCCTCTTTGGAGAAATGTCTATTTAGATCCTTTACGCATTTTTAAATTAGCTTATTTGTTCTTTTTTGTTTTAATTATTGAGTTATGAGTTCTGTATGTATTCTTGAAACCAGTTCCTTATTGAATACATGATTAGCAAATATTTTTCCCATTCTGTAGGTTCTTTTCACTTTCTTAATGGTGTCCTTTAAAGCACAAAAGTTTTAATTTTGATGACATCCAATTTATCTATTTTTTTCTTTTGCCACTTATGCTTTTGGTGTTATATATAAGAAGTCATTTCCTAACTCAAGGTCATATAGATTTATTCCTATGTTTCCTTCTAAGAGTTTTATACTTTTAGATCTTACATTTAGGTCTATAATCAATTTCAAATTTGCATGTGGATGTCCAGTTTTCTCAGGACAATTTGTTGAAAAAAACTCTTCTTTCCCTCTATTGAATTGTCATGGCACCCTGGTCAAATATCAACTGATCATAATGTAAGGGTGCATTACTGGACTCTAAGTTCACTTCCAACATCTATAGGTACTTATTTCTTCTTTGCTTCAGCTACAGAACCTAGTCATCTAGTCCACGTGAATAACAAGAGTTTCATATATTACAAGGTTCCTAGGCATAGAATGAACCAGGCTGTGTCTGTGAAAAGTCTAAATTAATTAAATTGGCCCACATTTTTTAAAGTGACAAAGTTTTACTTTAATGGAAGGTCTGATGAGGGGTGGTGGTATTAATTGGCTGCCTAAAGATACGGGAGTGACTTAGCTTGAGTCACTTCTCTTAGCAACTAGCTTTTTCTTTGTAGTTCAGTGAGGCTAAAATTCTTCTACCTTTCATCTCAAGTTTCATGACTAAACGTATAAAATATATTCAATTCTTCAAACCTGATTTCAACTTCAAATTGGACTAAACCACCTCTTTCCAAATCACGTCGTTCATCTGCAAACACATTGAGCCTGGCAGCCCAGCACCAATGTGAGGCTCTGTACAGAGAATTCCCGTGTTGAAACAGTTTAGCAGACTTCCTTGCTGAACAATCAAGTTCTTTTGTCGAAGGCAAAGTCTTTAATTTTATCATTGAAGATGAATGGCTTAAACTGCAATTCACAGGTAGAAGCTGCACACTGAAACTCATTCAAAAAAAAAAGAGTGTAATCAATTAATGAAACAAATGAAAATTAGATTTTGATAAGAGGATGAGTAAAATTAGTAAAAGAGTAAGAAATTGCAACAATACAGAATAAAAGAAAAAAAACCTAGAAACGGAAGGCTAAGAGTTACTTAAAAGAAAATCTTAAGTGAAGACAGTGAAGGGGAACAGAATTTGCCACCCCAAAGTATGTCTCTTTGGCCTTAAGGATTATTTTAGGCTGATTATTGTTAAGAATTGCAAACACAGGAGAAGCTCTGAAAACCAAGTAGAAGTTACCCTCTTGTGAGAGATATTTACATTTATACGGGAAATCTTCATTGTAAGGGTGTCTCCCTCTCTGAATCAGGAAGAGGAGGATCAATAACTCTCTAGAAACTCTTATCAACGGAGAAGGCAGGACTTAAATCTGCACGACAACCTTACCCTTGTTTACTGTGCTTTTCCTGGTCACCTCCCGCAACTGCCCCCCACCTCAACATCTTCTTTTGTCTTTAGCTGGAGACAGTATTTAAAGTGGTGGCTTGGGCCATTTCAGGGAGTTACCTAGTTTTCCTGGGTCTCTCCCAGGTATACAGGAGGTACACATTTTATTAAACTTCTGTTTGTTTTTCTCCTGATAATCTGTCTTTTATTACAGGGGGATCTCAGCCAAGAAACTAGAAGGGTACAGGGAAAATTATTTTTCCTCCTCTACGACAGTTTATTTAATATTTAGTGATGTGTATACCAAATATTCAGACAATGATGTATATAAGCTATTTTGCACTGCACATCTGTATTCATGCGGAGTGTTTTTAACAGAGACATAAATGATCCATGCCAGTATGGCTGGCCTAATTTAAGAATATTTCTTAACAATAACCAATATTTTAATAAGGGAGTTTCACTCCCAAAGTGAATATTAATTGCAGGATAACTCTGCTTACGTGTGGGTGTTTGCAGTCCCGACAAGTAAATTTACCCAGTAGCAGCTGTGATCAATTACTTTCAAAATTCCTAATAACCTGATGGCCTAAACCAAACTATAGACAATGATGTGTATAATTTAGTCAATTATCTGTGACTTGGGATGGGGAAATAACACCAACTTGAGCCCAAATAAGAAGTTATTCATTCCTGTTTAGTATTACCTTTAAAAGTTATCAAAGGAAAAAATTATTGAGGCATAATGCACAGACAATACATCCTAACAGGCTCAACAATTTCTGGATAAATCAGAAATTTCTCGGCAAGCAGCTTTCTAAATACTTACTTGCAAATTGTGTAAGATAGCCTAAGTCTTTCAAACCTCACCAGGCCATGTATATACACATAGGGGATATTAATACGATGGATTACATTTCACTCTTTCTTCTCCTTATTCGCCTGTGCAGGTTACCAATCCTCTTCAAAGTCATACCCCGTTTTTGGGTTCCTAGTGGTGTCTCGCTTGGTTCATGTTCCGCTCTGGGCTACCTTGTTGATGGTGACTACTGCTGGGGAGGGGGATATTTTCCCCCTGCCCCTCTTGAGTTCTTACGACTGGGCTCATAATTAAATTGACACAAGACAAATTAACAGGAGAAAAAAGCAAGTTTAATTCGTGTGCACAGAGGCCTCATAGAAAAGGACCTAAAGAAATGAGCAAAGCAAGCAGCTTTGATATGTTTTAAACAAAGAAACAAAATGTGAGGAACTGACAGGACAAAGGCACTTAGGCTTGTGCTCATTAGTGAGGAATCTAAGCAGTTTGAGCTTGAGGTAGTAGATTAGTAATGAAGTAACAAGGTTTTTTACACAAGTGTAGGGGAGGAAGAACTATTCCTCTACCTGCTAGGTTCTTCTGGCTGGTATAAGAATTAAATTGACATGAGACATAATAACAGGAGAAAATCAAACAAAGTTTAGTAACATATACATATGGGAGAAACCCAGGAAAACTGTAACTCCTGAAATGGCTGAATCCACCACCCTAAATACCATCTTGAAGTTAACAAATGTTTGCTGGGCCATCTATAGACAATGAGAGAGGACTTTGACAAAAAAAAATGGGCTTTGCTAGGTGCCTTCCTGTCTACCACACCTACAGTTATCTAGCTATATCTCCTTCCTGGGACAGGCTTTCTATCTTAAATTCTTTTAGGCAGTTAGGGAGAAGGTCAAAGTTTCTTTCTGACTCTGTTCTTAAAAATAATCAAACCAAAGAGACACATTTTGGGGAGGCAAATTCTGATCCCCCACACAGGCTTCTTGGCCCTGAATTCCCTTTTTCTGGTGCAGGGATGGTACCTTTCACATGAAAGATTTATTTCCTGCTTTCAGGGGAACAGAGAGGGTCAAAGTGTCCTTTTTGCATTGGCTGCTTCTCAAGTAACTTTAATTCAAAATATTCAATATGCCACTGTGGGATATTTTGGGGTGGCCTTCCCTGAGCCCCAACACTACAATAGAAGCTACTTAAAGATGGTGACTCACCACTGCCAAGAGATGGTGAAAGAGACATGGGTGATATCATCTCAGGCATCCAAACCTGAAAAATATCCTTAGAGATTTTGATTCCAAGCCTTGCTGTGCCTCTCTCCCCTCCTGTGTTGTACTTTGTCACATGGTTACTAGACAGAGTATCCATATAATTTTTTGTCCAAGCCGGGGGTGAAAGGTAGACAATTGGGACATCAGGGAAATAGGCATAATCTGGGACTATGCAGGGCAAAATGGGACATATGATCATCCTTCTACTAGATCTCTGCTGCTTGTACTCCCATTTCTCACAGGGTCCTTTGTTTAAAAAGCACCCGCATGTTCTGCCTACATCTTGGTCTCAATTAGCTTATATAGAAGTTGATATAACCCAGGATAGGTAAACAATAACTGAGATTGGCTGTTATTGTCTCCTCCATCCTGCTTGACCTCAAATTCCCCTTTAAACATTGAAACACAAGTTGTTCCTTGTTCTCCTTTAGCTTGGAACTCTTGGTACACAAATCGTCTCCTGGTGATGCCCAGTCCACTACCTCTTCAGAACCATCTGGCCATGGCTCAATTTCCATTCAGGGTTAAGAACAGCTCCCCCCATATTATTATAAATTTGAACTAAAATGAATTTAGGCCTAAAATCTCAGATCGGTGCATTTGCAAATAAAGGCTCTCAAACATACATATACTCCCTTTCTAACTACGGACAGAAAAGAGAGTGTCAGAGAATAGAGGAAGGGAGGAAGGGAAGGATAAATTGGGGAAAGAGAGACTGAAAAAGAGAGTGAGAGAATAAAAGCACTCTCAAAAATCATCAATACTGAACTCAGCACTTCAGAATTATTGCATAGAGGAGAGATTTTATAAAGGTAGTTTTTAAGAAAGATGTCAACTAAGAAACCTGGAGCCACTTATTAGTTTTTAGAGTGAAAACTTTTGAAGCAAAAATAGACAAATAAACATCATTTTGTATTCCTTTCAGCACACTGATGATATTTTGCGGTGTGATGGATTGAAGTTGTTTCAGATATTCTACAATTTCAGTGATTTTCACCCACTGAGACTCTATTCAGATAAAAGGATCAATCTAAATTCTGATGGTTAAGAATTGCGTGTGCCACTTTTCAATCACATTTCAAGAAATCAACTGAATATACCAAATAATTCCAAAGCATTTTTGTCCTATTTCAACCCTTTGAATACGGGTTTCTGTGGGACCAAGTTTTAATCGCTGTTTAGCAGAAAGTAGAAAACAAGTCATAAACAGAAGCCTTAAGACAAAAATCAGTGGAATTGTCATATTACATCTTGGATTTTAGTGTTTGAAGGGAAGCATTTTCATATTTTTTCCATCCATTACTGATTATGGAATCTAAAGTATTCCAGCTGCTTTTGTTTAATTTGTCTATATTATCAGGAAGATCGGAATAAAATAAAGATTCTTCTTAATTCTACCTGTTAGTTATTATGGCTTATACTACACACCTTCGACACTCTAGTTCTCATCAGTCCTTTTTGTTGAGAATAGCAAGAGAAATAGGCATGTTTCAAAATGAATGAGTTTTATAAAGCCTTGTGGGAGATGGTTCACCAAGATGCCAGAAACAACCTCTGCCATCCCACATGCCCTCTGGCAATGGGACTTTTTCCTTCCTCCCGTTAAGAGGCAGTGTCTGTTTGCTCTCCCTTTGAATCTGGGCTGGCCCTGTAACTTTCTTTGACAAATAGAATGTGGCAGAAGAGACATTGTGCAAACTCTGAGGCTTGGCCTTAAGAGGCTTTGCCACTTTGATGTTCACCCTCTTACGTTCTGAGGAGCCGTGGCTACTCTGCTGGAGAGGAAGGTGAGCTGGAGGTCTTTTTTACATGCACCAATCATTAGACATGAGTGAAGCCATTTTAAGACATCCAGCCCCAGTTGAGTCTCTGGATAACTGCTACCGCACAAGTGATGTCAGCCAACATAAATGAAGTAGAACTAGACAAGTGAGCCCTGCTGACCTACAGAAGTGTGGATTATAAATCCTTGTTGATTTCTGTGTGTGTGTGTGTGGGGGGTAGTTTGACATGCAGGGATAGATAATGGATACAAGCCTCAAATGCCACTTTCTCCTTCCCTCTAGTTATAATGAAAATGATACTCCTTTTCCTTTCTAAGATGGAATTTCCATCTTTGCCCATTCTCTTGCATTTTCAAGGAAGCTTTCTTATGTCATTTATACCATCCTTATCACGTACATCATGCATCTTCTGCTACTACCTCTCTATTGTTCTTTCCTGTTCACATTTAAACATCCTTTGTTCTGTCTCATCTTAAAATATATTTTTCAGACCAAACGCCTCTAGTTAGTATCATATCTCTTGTCTTCTCTTTGCAACTCAACAATTTTAAAGAGTTGTTTACACTCAGTTATTTTACTCTCACTTCATCTCTTCAGCTCACTGAAATCTGACTTCTGGAGTACCACTGAAACTGATATCACCAAAAGCCAATAGACATTTCTTAGTATTTTTCTGACTGAACTTCCCTGAATCTCCTGGTATTATGAGTCATTCTCTTGTCCTTTAAACACTCTCTACTCTTGGCCTTATAACACTGTACATTCCTTGTTTTACTCTAGCAACTGTCCTTCTCGGTGTCCTTTGATCATTCCTTTTATTCTCTTCACTCTGGTTTCCGTTAAACCAGCGGCAAGCTAATTATGACCTAGAGGCCAAATCCTGACCTTCATCTGTTTTTGTAAATAAGTTTTATTAGCAGATAGACTCGCTCATTCATTCACGTACTGTCTAAAGCTTACCAATGACAAATGATTGAATTCAGTGGTTGCGGCAAAGATCACGTGGCCCACAAAGCCTAAAATGTTTCTATCTGGCTCTTTATAGGCAAAGTTTGCTGACCTCTGATGTAGAGCTCTGATATGTGTTCTATTCAATTTTCACCATAGAACTTTCCTGAATGAGCTCACCCTTCCACACCACAAGCGCACAATGAAATTAATATCCATAAAGTGGATAGCTCCTAAAACTCCTGTCAGGGACTTCAAAGGGAAGGAAGGCAATTCACAGGAAGGTGAAAAGGAGTAAATGTTTGGAAAACAAGTGTTTGTTTGGCCACACAGAAACAGAAGTACACAAAGGGAAGCCCAACAAACAGGCTTGTCTAGGTTCCTCCCTATCTCTCTCCCAGTTCATGTTATGCTAAGGTGATAGCTCACTTCCTGAGACAGGTCTTTTTATCCGAATTCTTTCAGACAGTTAAGGGGGAGGAAACAAGAAAAACTTTCTGAGTCTTTTGTTTCTTAAAAATAATCAGCCTAAAATAATCCTCGTGTTAAAGAGACACATGTTGGGGTGGCAAATTTTGTTCCCCTCAGTACACTCTATGATGTTCACACAATGACAAAATTGTCCAACGATGCATTTCTCAGAACGTATCCCTGTCGTTAAGCAATGCATGACTGCAATGCATATCTTCAGAGTAATGCCAGCAGATATCACATCCAAAGGAAAAGATTGTGAAGATGAAATAATTAAATGTAATTCAAATTTAAATCATGATTTCTAAAGTTAAAAACTCAAAATTACAGACTAAATTGTAGAAAGGATAACTTCAGAGAATCAAATTCATGAGCTGGAGAATATTTCAAAATTCAGGGGAAAAGAAAAAAGTGACGAGAAATATGAGAAAAAAGTTAAGTAACATGGAGACACCAGAAACTAGACACACCAGAACCCACCCAATGAAATTTTTGTACAGAGATAACAAAGAACAAAGGGAGGGGAAAGAAATACTAATAAATATAGAAAAAAGTTTTATTATCTGATGGAAGAATTGTGTATACTCAGTTTGGAAGAGGCCATTTAATGATGAACAGTAAAAAGGACAAAAGATTCAATTCTAGACCCGCTTCTGGGGAAATTTCTAACACGTACATTGAAATATTTATTACTATTATATCAGGAAGACATTCCAGGACAAATTCCAACTCCCCCTTTATATCCTTCCCACATGAACCTTCTGATAGGGAATCAGAATATTTTTACCATATGGTACAATTACACTTGAATTCCAATTGATATAATAAAAAGTGAGCCACATCTTTATTTAATAACAATTTTGAGGCACTGGGGCCGTAGTATCTTGTAATCCTCATTTCTCCATTCTGATCCACTGCCCAACTTTTCCTCCTAGTGACCTGGTAAGTTATAGTGAGGAATATATTATTTCTGCTTGAAGGGGTTCTTCCACCCTTCATTCTGACAAGCTCCCTCTTCATTAGAAAATGGGGGTTAGCATTTCCCTGATAGCTAGTGATTTTGAACATCTTTTCATGTGTCTGTTGGCCATCTGTATATCTTCTTTGGAGAAATGTCTGTTCAGGTCTTTTGCCCATTTTTTAATTGGGTTGTTAGTTTTTTTGTTGTTGAGATGCATGAGTTCTTTATATATTTTGGAGATTAAGCCCTTATCAGATGTATGGTTTGCAAATATCTTCTCCCAATTGTTAGGTTGTCTTTTCGTTTTGTTGATGGTTTCCTTTGCTGTGCAGAAGCTTTTTAGTTTGATGTAATCCCATTTGTTTATTTTTTCTATTGTTTCTCTTGCCCGGTCAGATGTGGTGTTTGAAAAGATGTTGCTAAGACCCATGTCGAAGAGCGTACTGCCTATGTTTTCTTCTAGAAGTTTCATAGTTTCAGGTCTTACATTCAAGTCTTTAATCCATTTGGAGTTAATTTTTGTGTATGGTGTAAGGTAAGGGTCTAATTTCATTTTTTTGCATGTGGCCATTCAGTTTTCCCAACACCATTTGTTGAAGAGACTTTCTTCTCCCCATTGTATGTTCTTGGCTCTTTTGTCAAAGATTAGCTGTCCATAGATGTGTGGGTTTATTTCTGGGCTTTCGATTCTATTCCATTGATCTGTGTGTCTGTTTTTGTGCCAGTACCATGCTGTTTTGGTTACTATAGCTTTGTAGTATACTTTGAAATCAGGGAGTGTGATACCTCCAGCTTTGTTCTTTTTTCTCAGGATTCCTTTAGCTATTTGGGGTCTTTTGTTGTTCCACATAAATTTTAGGATTCTTTGTTCTATTTCTGTGAAAAATGTTGTTGGAACATTGATAGGAATTGCATTGAATCTATAGATTGCTTTAGGAAGTATGGACATCTTAACTATGTTAATTCTTCCAATCCAAGAGCACAGAATATCTTTCCATTTCTTTGTGTCTTCTTCAATTTCTTTCAGAAATGTTTTATAGTTTTCAGTGTACAGATCTTTCACCTCTTTGGTTAAGTTTATTCCTAGGTATTTTATTCTTTTTGTTGCAGTTGTAAATGGGATGGTATTCTTAATTTCTTTCTGCTACTTCGTTGTTAGTGTACAGAAATGCAACTGATTTTTGTATATTGATTTTGTATCCTGCAAATTTACCATATTCGTTTATTACTTTTAAAAGTTTTCTGGTTGATTCTTTAGGGTTTTCTATATATAAAATCATGTTATCTGCAAATAGTGACAGTTTCACTTCTTCCTTTCCAATTTGGATCCCTTTTATTTCTTTCTCTTGCCTGATTGCTCTGGCTAGGACTTCCAATACTATGTTAAATAGGAGTGGTGACAGTGGGCATCCTTGTCTGGCTCCTGTTCTTAGAGGGATAGCTTTCAGTTTTTCACCATTGAGGATGATATTAGCTGTGGGTTTCTCATATATGGTCTTTATTATGTTGAGGTACTTTCCTTCTATACCCATTTTATTCAGAGTTTTTATCATAAATGGATGCTGTATCTTGTCAAATGCTTTCTCTGCATCTATTGAAATGATCATGTGATTTTTGTTCTTCATTTTATTAATGTGGTGTATTACGTTGATTGATTTGCGAATGTTAAACCATCCCTGCATCCCTGGAATAAATCCCACTTGATCATGGCGTATAATCTTTTTAACGTATTGTTGTATGCGATTTGCTAGTATTTTGTTGAGGATTTTCGCATCGATGTTCATCAGTGATATTGGCCTGTAATTTTCTTTTTTTGCGTTGTCTTTGTCTGGTTTTGGTATCAGGGTAATGTCAGCTTCGTAGAATGAGTTAGGGAGCTTCCCACCCTCCTCAATTTTTTGGAAGAGTTTGAGAAGGATAGGTATTAAGTCTTCTTTGAATGTTTGGTAGAATTCACCAGGGAAGCCGTCTGGTCCTGGAGTTTTATTTTTGGGGAGGTTTGTGATTACTGTTTCGATCTCCTTACTGGTGATTGGTCTATTCAAATTCTCTACTTCTTCTTGATCCAGTTTTGGAAGGTTGTATGATTCTAAGAATTTATCCATTTCTTCCAGATTGTCAAATTGGTTGGCATATAGCTTTTCATAGTATTCTCTTATAATCTTTTGTATTTCTGAGGTGTCTGTTGTAACCTCTCCTCTTTCATTTCTGATTTTATTTATTTGTGCCTTCTCTCTTTTTTTCTTGGTGAGTCTAGCTAAAGGTTTATCAATTTTGTTGATCTTTTCAAAGAACCAGCTCTTGGTTTTATTAATTTTTTCTATTGTTTTTTTTGGTCTCTATTTCATTAATTTCTGCTCTGATTTTTACTATTTCCCTTCTTCTACTGATTTTGGGCTTTGTTTGTTCTTCTTTTTCCAGTTCCTTTAGATGCATTGTTAGATTGTTTATTTGAGATTTTTCTTGTTTTTTGAGATAGGCCTGTATCGCTATAAACTTCCCTCTTAGAACCGCTTTTGCTGTATCCCATAAATTCTGGCATGTCGTATTTTCATTTTCATTTGTCTCCAGGTATTTTTTGATTTCTTCTTTGATTTCTTCGTTAACCCAGTCGTTGTTCAGTAGCATTTTGTTTAATCTCCATGTATTTGTGGCTTTTCTGATTTTCTTCCTATAGCTGATTTCTAGTTTCATACCGTTGTGGTCAGAAAAGATGCTTGGTATTATTTCAATCTTCTTAAATTTATGGAGACTTGTTTTGTGGCCTAATATGTGATCAATCCTGGAGAATGTTCCATGTGCATTTGAGAAGAACGTGTATTCTTCGGTTTTTGGATGGAATGCTCTGTATATGTCTACTAGGTCCATCTGTTCTAGTGTGTCGTTTAAGGCCAATGTTTCCTTATTGCAAATCAAAACTACAATGAGATATCACCTCACGCCCGTCAGAATGGCTATAATTAACAAGACAGGAAACAACATGTGTTGGAGAGGATGTGGAGAGAAGGGAACTCTCATACACTGCTGGTGGGAGTGCAAACTGGTGCAGCCACTATGGAAAACAGTATGGAGATTCCTCAAAAAAGCAAGGATAGAACTACCATATGATCCAGCTATTCCACTGTTGGGTATTTATCCAAAGAACTCGAAAACACCAATTTGCAAAGGTACATGCACCCCTGTGTTCATTGCAGCGTTATGCACAATAGCCAAGACTTGGAAGCAACCTAAGTGCCCATCAAGGGACGAATGGATAAAGAAGCTGTGGTATATATACACAATGGAATACTACTCAGCCATAAGAAACGATGAAATCCAGCCATTTGTGACAACATGGATGGACATTGAGGGTATAATGCAAAGTGAAATAAGTCAGAGGGAGAAGGTCAAATACCGTATGATTTCCTTCATTAAGTAGTAGATAATAACAACAATAAACAAACACATAGAGACAGAGATTGGATTGGTGGTTACCAGAGGGGAAGGGGGGAGGGAGGAGGGTGAAAGGGATAATTCGGTACATGTGTGTGGTGATGGGTTGTAATTAGTATTTTGGTGGTGAACATGATGTAATCTATGCAGAAATAGAAGTACAATGATGTACACCTGAAATTTTTGCAATGTTATAAACCAATGTTACTGCAATAAACAAATAAATAAATAAATAAATAAATAATTAAAAAAATAAATAAAATAAAATAAAATAAAATAAAATAAAATAAAAAAGAAAATGGGGGTTAATTCCGTCATTAAATTCCCATGTTAACAAGAGGTTGTTTTGTGAATCATCTTAAGAACCCCTAATTCACATTCACCTCGCTTTTGGTATATAGTTAAGTCATAAGCTCAACCCTCACACCATTGAAACAGAAGGTAGATTATCAGTATTGGTTATTTCACTCCTACAAGGAGTCCTCACAGCTGTAGCAATACTGGGAGATTCTGCCGTGTATCCGTCTCTATTCTAGCATTGAGTGGCACATAGCCAATCAACTTAATGTCTACAAAGTATATCTAAGGTTAGCTGAATACTGAGTGAGCTTCTCAGATGTCTCACCTCCCTTGTTCATCCCTAAAAAGAGATTAATGGGCAGCCTAGTTTCTTGCCAAAGATTATGAAATAAGAGAAAGACATACAAAGGATATCCTCATGAGATTATAGGCATGCACTAACAATTCCACGCATTGTCAACCAAGTTTCTTCTGTTTAGTGGCAAGTCCATAAAAAAATTAGTGAAATTTGGTTAATTCTCTCTTATTGGGTATTTTATTGTGGATGATAAGGGGAAATTCTGCCCTTGCACAGTCTAGAGAGCTGTGTACTTTCCACAGAAAATAACTCTCAAAATCTAACCCTTGATTAGATTGAGTTCTACCACTGAAACTATATAGTGAATGGTACCTCACCAAGAATGACACAATGGCGGATATCTTCTGGTCTCTGGTAAAATAAGCCTGTGCATAGTTGGTGAAGTGTGCATCATGACAAGAACATTAAGTTCTAGTGAGATGAAGACCATGTACTCTAATTGCAGATACTTGCAGCTCTGAAAAGCATCCAGGCATTTGACCTGGATATCTTTGCTATTATGAATTCAAACTACTGGGCCCAGATTAGTTCTAAAGTATTCTCCCTTACCAAGTGACTGGAGTCATCAGACAGCAATTCTCCAACACAGAGAGTAGATTGCTGGTGACAATATCAATAATTTCAATTATATTAGCACTAAGCACTGAAGTACTTTGCAGAACTCACAGTAATGAATTCACATCTACTTTAGTTATGCAATAATAGTTTCAAGACATTTAGAGACATCCCTGACTCTTTTAGCAAAGAGCTATTGGCTCTTTCCCTTTTCATCCTCTCTCAGCTAGGAACTAGTCCAATGTTTACTTCTCCCCTCTTCCAATCTGACTGAAGTAGTTGTAATTTACCGAGTGGCATGTGTTTTATGGTTACCATGGAGGTTGCCACAAAAGGATGATACAAAAACTCATCTGCACCACATTTTTCCCTTTGGTGTCCCAAATTTGTCCTTCCTTTTTAGGAAATATAATGTTTTAATTGATTTTTGTGTGTCGCAAGTAGGAAAATGCATCTACATCTCTTTGATACTCGATCTGATATGTAATGAATACAGAATTTTCAGACAACGTAGCCACCCATTGCTGCCACATGATATTTTCTTTGTTGCTGGTAACATTTTATGTAAGTGGATTGTTGCCATTCTCTACTTCAAAAGGCACCTTCAGACTTGACGATGATAGATCATTTTGGTTCAAGAATTCACATTCCACAGTACAGAATCTCACTCTCAAATAATTTTGACTAGTGACTTATGTTATTTCTCTTTAACCTGACAAGATACAGTCTATGTGGATAATGAAGAAGTGAGTGTGCTCAGGATAATTTATGACAGTGCTCTGTATCAGACATATCTTATGTGCCACTCAGATTCTCTTGATTCCACTCAGCTCCACAGCCCTTCTCCACTGGTTGCAACACCTCCTCCAATACATACACCAGCCACTGCTGAAGTTACCAACTTTGTGGGGCTACATGCAGGCACAACACAACATGACCTCACTTCATTTTTTTACAGTGTGCCTCTAGCCTCCCACCTGGAACTTCCCTGTTGCCACTGAGGTATGAGACTAAAGCATAACCCAGAAATGTGGAGGAGTTGAAGCCCATGGAAAAGTAGCTTTAACGAATTGGATTGGAAGCTAGTGAATACAATTTTCATGACTCTTCCCTTCAACCAACTTTTCTGAGACTCAGTAGTTCATAGGCTTCTCAGAAGAAAGCCCACTGAGGTTGAATAATAAATTACACCTGATGCCAAGTGGAGGCCAGTTTGATAATCCTTCCTCGTATTGTCTTCTCCCCCCAATTCAGTCTTCGTTTACTTCACTCTTGCTTCCTTGGGATTACACTCCCTAATAAACTAGCAGCTCTTAAGATTTCCCTCAAGCTTTGCTTTTTAGAGAATCCAGACTGATAGTTGGTATCAGGAGTGGCCCTAGAAAACAAACATATCCCATCTCTTTTGGATGGATTTTGGGAGTTGGATTACTCACCAGATTAATAACAATAGGGATGTCCTTTCTAGTGACAGGTAAGGTGGTGATAGCCCATGTCATGCAAAGGCATTGCAATTCAAAAGGCTTTTTTTAAACCTCTGGTTAATTGGGATGAAATGCAGGTTGACAGTGAGACTTTGGAATATATGGTTGCTATAGCAATTGAACTGTACGAGGCCAAAGCTAATTTAGAATGATTGTAGAGTAGGCTGGCTTCTGTTAATAGCATTGAAAGCCTAGCAAAAATGAAATGAAAGTCTCAGAGAAGCCAACTGACAATGGATGGCATGTTGTAAAAGCTCATTCCCATCAGCCGCAATGCAGACAGCCCCATATCTGTTATAAACAAACTATTAAACACATACACACATACACACACCAACACACACACTTTTATAAGATATGGAAAATACGGTAAACACTGACAGGATATTTGATAGTTTTATGGAATTATTATTCATTTTTGGTGTTATAAAAACACTTTGTTATATTAAAAGGAGTCTTATCTTTTTAAAATATATATAATGAGGGGCCGGCCCAGTGGCACAGCAGTTAAGTGCATGTGCTCTGCTTTGGTGGCCCGGGGTTCGCAGGTTCAGATCCCAGGTGCCCACCGACGCACCGCTTGTCAAGCCATGCTGTCTGTGGTGGCATCAGATATAAAGTAGAGGAAGATGAGCACAGATGTTAGCCCAGGGCCCATCTTCCTCAGCAAAAAGAGGAGGATTGGCATTGGATGTTAGTTCAGGGCTAGTCTTCCTCGCACACACACGCACAAAATATATATATATATATATATATATAAATATTTACAAATAATATACTAATGTCAGAGATTTGCTACAAAATGATTGGGTGGTGGGAGGGAGTGAGGATATATTTAAAACAAGATTTGTTATACATTGATAATTGTTGAAGCTGAGTGATGGGTGCATGTGTCTTCATTTTACTATTATATCTACCTCTATAAATACTTGAAAATGTCCATAGTGTATATTGTTATTTAAGAAAATCAAGCCTAGAATTTGACTGTAAATGTAGCAAAGCTATAAAAGAGAGGGGATATGCAGCATCAACAGTACCCTATGACAAATTTGGGACCCTGATAGGAAAAGAATGGAGTGCTGAAATCTGGAAAGGAGACATATGGTGGATGAGCCTGAGAATATTATACTCACAAATTCCCCTAAATCCTCCAGGCCAACAAAAGGAACCCCCTCCATTTCCAAGCATATACCCCAAATAATTGAAAGCAGGGACTCAAAAAGATATTTGTACGCTGATATTCATAATAGCATTATTCACAATAGTCAAAGGTGGAAACAACTCAAATGTCCATTGACAGATGAATGGATAACTAAAATGTGATATATCCAGGGGACGGCCTGGTGGCGCAAGCGGTTAAGTGCACGCGCTCTGCTGCGGCGGCCTGGGGTTCGCCAGTTCGGATCCTGGGTGCGCACCGATGCACTGCTTGTCAGGCCATGCTGTGGCGGTGTCCCATATAAAGTGGAGGAGGATGGGCATGGATGTTAACCCAGGGCCAGTCTTCCTCAGCAAAAAAAGAGAAAAAAAGAGGAAGATTGGCAGATGTTAGCTCAGGGCCGATCTCCTCACAAAAATAAATAGATAAATAAATAAATAAATAAATAAATAAATAAATAAAATGTGATATATCCATACCATGAAATATTACTCGGCTTTAAAAAGGAATGAAATTCTGATACATGCTACAACATGGATGAACCTTGAAAACATTATGCTAAGTGAAATAAGCCAGACACAAAAAGACAAAATATATGTTTTGACTTAAATGAGGTACCTAGGATAGTCAAATTCATAGAGACAGAAAGTAGAATAATAATCAGGGGCTAGGGGAAGAAGGGAATAAAAAGTTATTGTTTCATGGGTACAGAGTCTCAGTTTGTGATGATAAAAAATTTCTGGAGATGTTTGGTGGTGAGTGTACTTAATGCCACTGAACTGTACATTAAAAATGATTAAAATTTTAGGGGCCAGCCCTGTGGCGTAGTGGTTAAGTTCGTGTGCTCCGCTTCAGTGGCCCAGGGTTCATGGGTTCAGATCCCAGGTGTCGACCTATGCACTGCTCATCAAACCATGCTGTGGCAGGCATCCCGCATATAAAGTAGAGGAAGATGGGCACGGATGTTAGCCCAGGGCCAATCTTCCTCAGCAAAAAGAGGAGGATTGGCAACGGATGTTAGCTCAGGGCTAATCTTCCTCACACACACACACACAAAAAGATTAAAATTCTAAATTTCATATTACGTATATTTTAACACAACAAAAAAAATTAATCATTTTTTATGACATGTTTTTTTGTGCCCTATTTTAAGAAATCTGCCTAGCCTAAGGCTGCAAAGATATTTTCCTATGGTTACTTCCAGAAGTTTTATAGTTTTATGTCCTCGTGTATGATCTATTTCAAGTAATGTTTTTACAGTGCAAGGTAAGGGTCAAAGTACATTCATTTCCATTTGATTATCTAGTTGTTCCAGCACCATTTGTTGAAAAGTTTATCCTTTCCACATTGAAACACCCTGGCACATTAGATGAAAATCAACTGACCATATCCTATTCCATTGACTTATATGTTTATTCGTATGACAATATCATGCTGTTGTGATTACTGTTGATTTACAGTTAGTTTTCACATCAGATAGTGTAAGTCTTCCGACTTCGTTGTTTTTCAAATGATTTTGGCTATTTGAGTTTCTTTGCATTTCTATATAAATTTGCAATCAGCTTGTGAATTTCTACAAGCAACCTGCCTGCTGTGGCTTTTACTGGAATTGCATTGAATCTATAGATGAATTTATGCAGAGTCAGCATATTAATAAGATTGAACATTCAAATCTATGAACATGGTATACTCTCCAATTATTTAGTTTAAAATTTTTTTTTCCTCTAAGCGGTGCTTTGTAGTTTTTAATGGAGAAATTGTACACCTATATTTTTAGACTTTACCTAAGCATCCCATGTTATGGAATGCCATTTTAAATTTTTCATTGTTGGTTTATAAAAACGCAACTTAATTTTGCATATGATCTTATGTCCTGAAACCTTGCTTGATTTACTTATCAGTTCTGATATCTTTTTGGAGATTCCTTAGGATTTTCTAAGTGCACGATCATATTGTACACATTTAAAACAGTTTTAATTTCTTCATTTCTGATCTCTATGACTTTTCTTGCTTTTCTTTGTCTTTTCACACTAGCTAGGTCCCCCCACTAAATTGTTGAATAGAAGTGGAAGAAGTGAACATCTTTGCTTTGTTCCTTATTTTAGGGGTAAAAATCCAGTATTTTACAAATAATATGATTTTAGCTATAGAACTTAAATTGGTAGAGTAGGAAATAAAGAATGGAAAAAGATTGGCAAAATAGCAACTATGAAGGAGCATGCTAGTAGAGAACACCATGAGGTCAATCAAGAGTTTGAAGGATAAGAGAATGACTTCTGAGATAAATTTTAAGTTAGGAAACTTAGAGGCAAAACTCAAATTAGGTGCATAGATGTACTAATTCTATAAAAGAAGATTTAGAAATATGAAAGGAAGAAGAAAGAAGGTCTGCTAGTGGGCACATTAGAGTCACAGAATCCTAGATTTTAAAAGCACATTTTAGTCTATCTAATTTATTGACCCATTATATATTTGAAAGTCTTCCATAACATATCAGCCCAGAGCACATTTATTAAACACGAACACCATTAGTGACGGAAATTCCCTTCTATATATTTTTTGTACATATTAAATATATTGCTTCTACTTATTAGGCATTATTCTACTCTTTGTACCAAGTAGAACGCATCTGATAGCCTGATATAGAGCTGCTTTGAGAACACTTAAGGACAATTAAAGAAATAAAATCAGTGGAACTTTGGTGTGTTGATGAGTGGTGGTAGGAAAGAGTAAAAAGTTGAATTACCTAACCTCAATAGTGTTGATACATTATCCACAATAAAGAAAATAAAAAACTTCTTGGTTACAGGTGGTAGTTGCCTCTTCAATGTACTTACTACTACTACTGTTGTTGTTTTAGAATTTGTTAATTTCAGAGTGCCTGTAGAACAATCAGACAATCTGTCTAGAAAGTGACTAGAAATGTGAGTCTTGCCCATCTTCACTCGTTACCAAGTGACGAGTTCACTCCTTGGGCATAATTATTTAATACTAATGTTTCAACATCTCTGAAATAGGAATAATAACACCTACCTCACAGGGTGATTGTAAGAATAAAATGAATTAACATGTATAAAGTGCTGTGACCACTGTAACCACTATTTTTATTACTGTAAATTACAAAAACATTTAGGACAATATATGCAATACAAATGTAAGTATTGTTTTATATACTATATATAGTAGGAAATATATGTATTTTAAAATTATAGATTCATGTCATATTTCCTTCCAATATTTTTGATAGCTGAATTGACTCACTTATTATTTGGTAGGATAGTCATTGGTACAATTTACAAAATATTTTTTGTTTCTCTTTCCAGGCATGTGGGAAGTTTATATCTCCCCATCACTGAATTTGTAACTGAACATACGGGTTGCTTTAGCTGAAGAAATGTGAGTAGAACACGATGTGTTATTTCCAGGCTGAATCACCATCCTCTCTCTGTGCCATTGTCTCAACCCCACAATGAGGAGAGCCTCTAGCTCTCCCATGTAATGGGAGCAAGAAATATATCTTGATGATATAAGCCATTAACAATTTTTTAACTGCAGAATAATCTACATAATATCATCTATCTTGATTACTACAGAAATGTGTACCTAGAAACGTGGTACTGCCATAACAAAACCTTAAAATAAAGACTGGGATGTGGGTGGTGAGGAAACTATTATCATAGGCTACAAGAATGGTGATCTGTTTTATGCAGCATCTAATCATTTGATAGAATTGTTGACAGAGATAATCTTGAAGCCAAATTATATACCTTGTGAATTTGTAAATCAAGAAATAAAGATTGAAAAAGAATGCAAGTGTGTGTGTTGGTTGTTCATTGCTGGCTTTAATAAAGTACTACAAGAAAGAGATTGTCTCTGAAAAAGATTGGCTGGTTTGCAAGCAGGAATAAGAGGAGAGAGTGAGAGTCCAGAAAGTTGGGGACTTGTAGGATTAGAAGAGGCAACTGCTTTTTAACACTAATTGGTAAAATATACATCTGAGAAGGGCTTTGAAATGCAAAGGCCAATTAAAACCCAGCCTTGTAACAGAAATCAAATCAAGGGTATTCCCTCCATGTCCACTATTAAAATCTCTGAACAAATTAAGATCTTTCAGAGAAAAGACCCAATTAAGGTTTTGACACCCAGTAAATCCTTTCAATTGGACAAAATGGCTCAAGGAAAAAGAGAATGAAGTTATGGCTCACCTACTGGAACTTGATAAGCTCAAGAAATAAGCAATTAAGTTGAAAGTTGAAGACATGGGGACGAGAAAGTCAAGAAATATAGCAAACATAACAGGCAAGTACAGAAATGGACTGTGTGTATGGCTTTTAGAGCATGGAACTGACTAGAATGAAATACATAATAAGCCTACTAAGTTTCTTAAGAGAATATTACTGCGAAAGAAATAGAAAACTTTATGACTGTTTAAGACTCAAAATGACCCTTGGAGTCTCAACCTTTCCAGTTTCAGCAGACTGAGAAAACTGTAAAGATTCCCAAGGAGAGATAGTCTCCAATGCTTACTTCAGATGTGTCCACGGAGGATAATAGAAAAGGAAACTTCTTCAAAGTTTGTAGCTGGAGACCATGGAGAAGAGTGAACTGGATATACCTTTGCTGTAGCATAATCAGTATCTAGTGAAAGAACATTCTGCCCACTCACATCCCCTCCAGCTTTCATCCTTATATTGTTTCACAGTATATATTTATAGTGCTGGTGTGGGGCATCTCATTTATTCACTTGTTTTTTAGTTCACAGGTCTCTGGATCAAGAGTGGCCATGTGTGGATCTGATGTAAAGATCCTCACACATCACTCAGAAATTCTGAAATTTCAGCCAAACATAGGATAGGATGGCATTTTTTGGATTTTCTTCCTTGGAAAGGTGTCAGGGAGATGTGTGTATTTTTCATGCAAGAAGAAGAATAAATCAAATATTTCGTAAGCATCAGGGCGGACTGTGATAGTCATTAGTGCTCTTCACTAACATTTCTTGTTCTGTTTCCAGATATTTGTCAAGATTGTATTTATCTGCCCCCTTCAAGTTGAAACCATGAGAATTGTTTGAGCTAATAAAATGTGAGTGGAAGTGATGTGTGCCACTCTCCAGCAGAAGCTTTAAAAGAAGTAGGAGATATTGGTCAAAGAGTATAAACTTCCAGTTAGAAGATGAGTAAGTTCTGAGGATCTAATGCACAGAATTGTGATTACAGTTAACAATAATGTTTTGTATACTTGACAGTTGTTAAGAGAGTAGATTTTAAATGTTCTCACCACAAAAAAAGAAATGGCAATTATGTGACATGATGAAGGTGTTAGCTAATGCCATGGTGGTAATCATTTTGCAATATATGAGTGTATCAAATCAACACATTGTACACCTTAAATTTACACGATGTATATGTCAATTATATCTCAATAAAGCTGGGGAATATTTTTAATATATTAACTTTTTTAAGGTAAGAGATTCACAATGCTTTGTGTTTAACTTTGCCAAAGCAACCCTAATGTTTAAGATAATGGCTGCTACATCAGAATTTGTCCTGAGTTGAGACGATGTGGAGCAGAGTCCCCAGCCAGTCCACTATGCATGTAGTACATGAGTGAAAAATAAACTTTTGCTTTATAAGTTGTCAAAATTTGGAGCTTGTTTTTACTGAAGAATAACCTAGCCTACACAATTAATTAATTTTAGTTCAAGCACTAATTGAGACTCTTTAATCCCCTTTAAAGACAATGGTGACTTATTCATAACAAAGTATTAGATAATTTTAAAACAGAAAAGTTATATTATACACATACACATATTAATTCCGAATTATCCCACATGATGTTTGTGTTCCTCCTCCTGGAAATTACTAAAATACTTTATAACATTTACTTGGATTAAAATGATTTATTTCCGGGATTCAGGCTAATTTTTAACTTTTTAAATATTTCTAGACTAATAAAATAGCATGTATAGAATTAGATGTTCTTTATACTCATTATAAAAATTATCTGAAGGGGCCGGTCAAGTGGTTCCCATGCTCTGCTTCTGTGGCCTGGGGTTTGCAAGTTCGGATCCTGGGCGTGGACCTACACACCGCTTATCAAGCCGCTTATCAAGCCGCTGTGGGGGCATCCCATGTAAAGTAGAGGAAGATGGGCACAGATGTTAGCCCAGGGCCAACCTTCCTCAACAAAAAAGAGGAGGATTGGCAACAGATGTTAGCTCAGGGCTAATCATCCTCAAAAAAAAAAAAAAGTGATCTGAAAATGATCAAGAGCACATACTTTTAATATTTATTTTGTATGTTATTACATATACAAGTAACAAAATGACATAAAACTCATTGCTGATGGAAAGCACTAATTGGAGAATGCTTAAGATGATGTTGAAAATAATGGTAAATTCTGGAATGGTAAATTGTAAATCCTGATGGCAGCAGTTAAGATTTGTTTATTAGTTTCTAAAAAGAGAACATGTATGACTTCTCGGTGCGTGACCTATATGACCCAAACGGACCAGTTAGAACATATACATAGGTATGTGGAAAAAGGGGAGAATGACGCTATATAAGTCCATGGGGCACAGGATTTATCTTTGGCAAATGAAGGATGAGAATTGGTTAACTAGGTAATGGGGTAGATATGCAAAGAACAATCTCTTTAGAAAGAACAACATATGCAAAGATCTTGAGGTGGGAAAGAATATGGTTCAAAGTTCAAAGTGATGGAAGGCTTGAATAACTTTATTATAGAGAGCTGGGTGGTGGACAGGGGATCATGGAGAGTGGTGAGAGTGGACAGCGGCATGGGATGAGGCCAGATCCTGGAGATCAATTTAAGGAGTTTTAGGTTCATTCTTACAGAAATGATAAGGTACTAAAAGATTTTAGTGAGGAAATAAAATGATCAGATTTGCATTTAAAAAGATCATTGTGAAAGATTCTAAAAATTCTCTATATTATGTATTTTATTCATAAATAACCATTCAATCATTCATTCAACAAATATTAATTAAGCATCTATGTGACAATACTGTTCCTTGGGATATATAGTCTCTTCTTACATGATGCAAGATACTGTGTGTATAAAGCATTGGGTATTGTATACATTACAAGAACTATACAAAATAAATATTAATAAAGCTTATTTCCTCAGATTTCTGAACCCAACAAAAGCCAGAGTAGTATTTCTCAAAATTCAGCACACACGAGCATCACCCAAAGGGTTCAATAAAACACTGATTGTTGGACCCTATCCCCAGATAATTTGCCAGCGATGCAGATGCTGCTGGACCTGGGATCATACTCTCAGAATCACTGAGCTCGAATTCTAACCTTAAAAATTACTCTCAAACTCTTCAAACTCAATATTAACAAAATACGGTTTTCAGGATTACTGCCCCTTAAACTACAATGTACATGCAAACTGCCTGCGAATGCTGTTCAAAAACAGATTCTGATTCAATTATTCTAGGGCAGAGCCCAAGGTTTTTCATTTCTAACATGCTCCGAGGTGATGCTAATTATGCTGGTCCATTACACACCCTTTGAATAGCAATGTCTAGAGCAGACCAATAACCTTGGAATCACCTGGAAGCTTACTAGAAATGTAAAAATCTCAGGCCCCACCCCACACCAACTGAGTCAGAATCTGTATTTAAACAAGATCTCCAGGTGATTCCTATGCACTTTAAAGTATAATAAGCACTGTTCCAAAGCACTACGGTAGTCCCCCCTTATTTGCGGGGGATACATTCCAAGACCCCCAGTGGATGTCTGAACTGCAAATAGTACCAAACCCTATATCTACTGTGCTTTCCCTATACATACATACCTATGATAAAGTTTAATTCATAAATTAGGCACAGTAAGAGATTAACCACAATAACTAATCATAAAATAGAACGATTATAAAAATATACTGTAATAAAAGTTATGTGAATGAGGTCTTTCTCTCTCTGTCTCTCTCAAAATATCTTATTGTACTGTACTCTCCTTTTCTTCTTGTGATGATGTGAGATGATACAATGCCTACATGATGAGATGAAGTGAGGACAGTGACGTAGGCATTGCGACCTAGTGTTAGGCTACTACTGACATTCCGACTATATTTCAGGAGGATCCTCTGCTTTTGGACCGCAGTTGACCACGGATAACTGAAACTGAGGAAAGCAAAACTGTGGATAAAGGGGAACTACTGTACTTCTCACACTTGGTTAGACATTGGAATCACCTAGAAAGGTGTAAAAAAATACTGATGCCTGTGTCTCATCAAGAGAACCCCTTATTTGTTTGGTATTGGGTTCAGCCTGGGCACCGGGGTTTTTAATGCTCCCCAGGTTATTTTAATACGCATCAAAGTTTGAGAATGATTCTTCTAAAGCCTTGCTACTTGAAGTGTGGTCTGTGGAACAGCAGCATCGGCATCACATGGGAGTTTGCCAGAAATGCAGAATCTCAGGTTCCACCCACACACACTGCATCTGAATTTTCCTTTGAACAAGATCCCCTGGTGCATGTTAAAGCTTGAGCAGAGCTATTCTAAAGCTGCACTGCCCGATACCAATAAAGTAGCTACTAGCCACACGTGGCCATTGCAATTTAAGTTAACGACAATTTAAAAATTAAAAATTCAGTCCTTAGTCTCACTAGCCACATTTGCTGGGTAGTCACATGTGGCCAGAGACTGGTATATTGGACAAGGTAGATATAGAACATTTTTTTTTTTTAAGAGTAAACATTTTATTTTATTTTTTTTTAAAGATTTTACTTATTCATTTTTTTCCCCCCAAAGCCCCAGTAGATAGTTGTATGTCATAGGTTCACATCCTCCTAGTTGCTGTACGTGGGACTCGGCCTCGGGTTGGTCGGAGAGGTGGTGCCTTGGGGCATGCCCGGGATCTGAACCCGGGCCGCCAGCATCAGAGCGCGCGCACTTAACCGCTAAGCCACAGAGCAGGCCCTAGAACATTTTTATCACAGCACAAAGTTCTATTGGACAGCACTGCTGAGAGTATGGCATACTTGTGTTTAAAATCAGTGGGCAAAGCCAAGTTTAAAATAGATATAGAGCGCTGAAGATGGATCGTAGTACCTGAAATAGATACCCATGGAAACATATTCATACATCTTTATAAAAAGCATATTATAAGTACATGAAATTATTTCTTAAAATTCTGACCTTGCTTAGAGATCACTGGTGTAACTCCCATGCATGGATCCTACAGAGTAATTATTTTTTATAAAAGTATTACATATAGGTTTATGGGAAGAGAAAACTTTTCCTGCTTTATATTCTGAAAAGTCTATTTCTTTCCAGCTCCCATTCATGCTAAAGGCGTCTCTGAACTGTGCTCAGGCAGCTCTGCTCTTACAAGGTGCTTCAGGGAATAGAAATTTACTCCCTCTACTTAAGTCAGGAGGGTAACTAGGAAGCTTGCTGATTTAATTTTTGAGAAAGGTCTTGACGTTTTGCCTCTATTTGCAAAAATGTCCTCAGGGGTTGAGTGACTCACCAAGCCAGCCATCACTGCCATCCCAGGTACGCAATTGGGGGCATGCTTTGTTAACATGCAGCAACTGATCGCTGCCAGGATTGTAACTCCAGAGACACTCATATTTCTGGAATGAAGGATGTTTGGAAGTCCTCCTTCCCTTTTAATTGTGAAATCTGAAATGGGGACAATTTGTTTTAAGGCACACTGAGGCATTCCTACGTATTATTATTTAGAGTTTGACAGTAAATGATCTGCCACTTAAAAATTCCTTTACGAAGAAGGCTTTCATTCCATCCTAATGCTTTGACTTCTAGTTTACAAGTAAATCTCGTTTGCCTTGTGGTGAAACACATTGCTCCTAAGGAGCAAAATTAAATAATGAAATATGTTTAGAAACTATACAGACCATTTATCAAAAGTGAGTTTTCTGTAGTTTTCATATTAAAAGGATTGTTAAGTTCTGATATTAGAGTGTAAGTGGGAGAGGAAACTAAGAAAAGATAATTTTCTAACATAATGATCACTTTACATGCTTGTAATTTAAAATATTTAATAAAGCCAATTAGGTGAGAGAGATGATTTGGGCTTGTTAAGTTTATTTAAGTTATTTCTGCAAATTACGGATATATAATAAACATTTATAGACCAAATCTTAATGGAAATTTTAAATTTTAGATAAATATTACAAAAGAATGCACAAAGACATAAAAATATTTACTGAAAGATAATGCATGCACATACATTTTCAAAGGTTTTGTTTCGTCCCCTTATAGAGGTGTGCATACAGAATGGGAATGAATTCTATGTTTATGTAATAGCCATCAAGTCTGATTATTCCATGTTATAAATATTCTCTGTTTTATGGTATAACAATTACATAATTCATGAAAATTAAAACAATGCAAATTGACAAAAGAAGTACAGATCTTGCTGGATTATTTTTTTTCCATACCTAGAATAATGCTGATTTTTGCCCAGCAGGAAATTTCAAATAATGAATGTTTCATATCTGGAATGTAATTTTCCAAATGATCTTAACGCTTTAGTGATACCAGATATTCCCTGAAACTCAGCTGACTCAAACATCACTGCCTACTCAATAATGTTTCCAACAGATGGGGAAAGGACTTCAAGGAAATGATCAGATTGCTTAACTATTATTTCCAAATAATAATATGCCAACCTGTTGTGAGTTCAAGCCAAAATCTGCTCTAAGCTTCCAAACAGTATCGCCTACATTTCTAAAACTTAACCATGTGCTCTCAGGCTGAAGGAAATAGATCTATTGGATTTCTTGACATTATTGCATATTGACATTATTCTGTTTGCAACAGAAATTTACTGCACATACCTCTAAAGTAGGTGAAGGCAAGTTCCAAACTTACCTGAAGATAAAAGTAAGCTGAAGTTGTCTTGTCCACAGTCCCTTGGTTCTAGTAGTGGTGTTTACTGCTTTTATAGGGAAGTGGAGTAGAGTGGCACAAAGCTCGATGCCCGGATCTCATCTCAGTCACCTAGGGAAGTTCATGAGTAATAAAAGTAAACCACAAGGAGGAAGTCATTAGAAAGAGAAGTTGCCGATAGAAGTATTTTATTTAAGGGCAGTAAGTATAGGGAATGGGAGGTGAGACACACTACAAAATGAAAAGCGAAGCTAGAAATTTTGGACATTTAAATCATCATTACTAAAAATTGCCATAGAAAAATGATACATTGCGTAGTTACACATTGAAATATACTAGCAATACCCTGTAAATAAGTTATGTTATAAATTTCAATCATTTGCTTGATATTTAGATGAATGTCTTGTGTCATATGAAGGGACAAAGCCTTCATGCATGAATAGGGAATTGCAACTCAATGATGATGGGGTCAGGCCACTAATATGAAAAAGTGAAATGGGCCAGATGGGAGCTGTGTTGATCTAGATAATGTGGATAAACATAGAGGAATCAGAAACCATGACACATACACAGAACCGTAAGTGGTTTATCATGAATGGAGCATAGAGGCGTGAGAAATGGCAACACATAACTAGAGAGATAAGCAAAGGCTAGATTTTAAGGAATATAGATAACATGATAAGGATTTTGCATTTCATCTTTAAAGGTATAAGAAGGAAATGATTATGGTATATGTTTTAGAAAGATCGTGTTACTAGTATTGTGTATAGTTCTTTTGTCCTCAGGAGACTGAGGTCTACAAAAATCATATGTCCAAAATAAGAATCTAAATAATACCAGAACTGGAATTCAAACTCATCAGACTCACTTCTGGTTCATCTTAGGATGGAGCTATCTTACGTTGTGTGGTATGCTGTGATTGTCTATTTGCATTGGCAAATGCAAAGTTAAGCCAATGACCTTTATTTATAAGAAAAGGAAAGATCTGTATTCAGTTGACAATTTCTGGAAACTTTGGTTCTATATGTGTAAATATATTTTAAAAATAAATATCTAATGTGGTGGTGTATATATTTATATACTTAATACATGAATATTGATGATGAAGTTATAGAGCATGTAAAATCGCTCAATTTCTCTCTGTGCCAAGTCATTTCAGAAGTTGACCTTCAGAATTCATTAGCATCATTATTAACTGACTCAAGTATTGACTTATGTGACCTTTAGTAACAGCCTTAATTCAAATACTAAATCTAGCAGAAGCAGAACACTCTCTAAGGTAGTTTATTTTGTGTTGTTCAGTTTTGTTATGGAAATATTAAAAATGTACTGAAATAGAGAGAATAATATAACAAACCACCACATGCCCATCACCTAGCTTCAACAATTATTAAATCAAAGTTGATCTTGTTTCACTGAAACCAGAGATCTTCAAACACGGTCAATTTTGCCCCCAAGTGGACATTTGTCAATGTCATGTCTAGAGACATTTTTGATTGTCACAACTGGTGTGTGAGGGGGTGTTACTGGCATCTAGTGGGTAGAGGCCAGAGATGCTGGTAAATATTCTACAATGCACAGCCCCGCATGACAAAGAATTATCCAGTCCAAAATGTCAGTGGTGCTGCTGTTGAAATATCTTGATCTAGATCCTAATTCACTCTGTCCCTTTTCTGCCTTATTGTTAAGAAAACCCCAAACATCATATAATTTTATCCATAATTTTTTTTGTGTGGATCTAAAAGATTAGGAAGTTCTGAAGAATTTTAAAAACATGGTGAGTAGGGGCCTGCCTGGTGGCGTAGTGGTTAAGTTCATGCACTCCGCTTCGGTGGCCCAGGGTTCGCAGGTTTGGATCCCAGGCGCAGATCTACACACTACTTATCAAGCCATGCTGTGGCAGGCAGCCCATATATAAAGTAGAGGAAGATGGGCACGGATGTTAGCCCAGGGCCAATCTTCCTCAGCAAAAAGAGGAGGATTGGCAACGGATGTTAGCTCAGGGCTAATCTTCCTCACCAAAAAAAAACCCCAAAAACATGGTGAGTAGGTTGTTTTTTGTTTGTTTGCCTGCTTGCTTATTTCTTAGACCATACCTAGCCAGCCCCTGATCTGCTTTGAATCCCAAAGAGCTGTCCTCTGCAAACCACATTTCCCAGTCTTTGTTGCCAGCTGGATTCTTGTTAGGTTTGGCAAATGGAAGGCACTGGATGGAGAATGCTTCAGGTGATATCTCCAACAATTTCCTGAGTGAATCCACCTCTTGTTTTCAGTCCACCTCTACTAAGTTAAATCGTATCTCCCCAAAATTCGTGTCCACCTGGAACCTGTGAATGTCACCTTATTTGGATACAGGGTCTTTGCAGATGTAATTAATTAAAGACGAGGTCATACAGGACTGGGATTGGCCCTAAATCCAATGACTGGTGTATTTTTAGAAGAAGGAAATTTGAGCACAGCGACACAGAGGAGACAGACGCACAGAGGGAAGATGGCCATGTGAAGGTGAAGGCAGAAATTGGAGTGGTGCAGCAACAAACCAAGGAATGCCAAGGATTACCATGAAGCACTAGAAGCTAGGAAGAGAAAGGAAAATTCTTCCCTTGAGTCTTCAGAAGAAGCACGGCCCTGCTGACACCTTGATTTCGGACTTCAGGACCCCTGAACTGTAATGGAATAAACTTCTGTTGTTTTAAGCCACTCAGTTTATGATAAGTTGTTATGGCAGCCCAAGGAAACCAACACACCACCCCTCCATGGTACCAGTTCCCATCGGCGACACGTGCTGTGATTCCAGGTTCTGCTTGGAAGCCCTAGCTCCTCACCTCTGGTGTCCTTTTATTCTTTTAGCCCTACAGATGGTAGCAGCACCGCACAAGTGGTGATCTCTAAGTTGACTCACCATTCTCAGTTTTAGTTCTTCTAGTATCTTCATAACTAGTTCCCTATATTAAATACCTTGCAATGAACTATTTCATGTGATTTCTGTTTTCCTCACTAGATCCTTAACACATGGAAAATATAGTACGGAATTTAGTAATTTTTGTAGAAAATATTTATCCTTGAGCAGTACTTGTGTTCCTTTTAACTTCTCTGTTAAATAGATTCTATAGGCTAGTTCTATACAAAAGGATTATTTTGATTCTATTCAATATTTTGCATTTTTATGTGAGATCTGATATAAATCAACCTGCATAAGCATTATACTTTAGCACTTTATTTTTGGGCAATACTTTGCAAATATGAGTTAATTAGTAAAACGCTAATTTTTACAGGAATATAATGCAAAACTATAAACCAGAGATCTGCAAACTTTTTCTATAAAGGGCCAGATAGTAAATATTTAGACTTTACAGGCTATATGGTCTCTATCACAACTACTCAACTCTGCTGCTGTAGTGTGAAAGCAGTCATAAGCAATATGTATGGCTGTGTTCCAATAAAACTTTATTTATAAACAAAGGTGGTGGGCCTGATTTGTCCCACAGGCCATAGTTTGCTGACCCTGCTATAAACTATCGAGACTTTTGAATGCATATTTTCCATTGATATCACATATACATACCAGATGCATCTGTATCATTTTATACACAGAGAAAAAATATAGTTTCTTTCCCTTAAAAAAGTCAATTTTTCAAAGATCTGCTAGCCTTTACTCTCAGTATTTCATTCTTTCAAAAGATTGATATCTCGGAAAAGGAGTCATTAGGCCAAGACATTAGACCTCAGGGATAAACCTGCAGAAAATTGATTGAGTGAACAAAGCAACTTACTCTTTTGTAAAAGTCTCCCTGCACTCTTATTTAGAAGGATGAATAATATCTCAACAACTGGCCAGGATTTATTTTTTTCAGTATCAAATCTTTGTTCCACTCTCGAACATCCCCTAAAACAAAATAAAATATTTTAAAAAGTAAATAGTTTTGGCCACACACGGGTAACAAATAACATATGACTTATTGACTAGACTTAGATATTTTTAAGGCATACTCTGATTTGTTTGATTGCTCTTAACATCCAACTTAATTCCTGTCTCTTGGTAAGTCATCAAATAATATTTGCTGAATAAATGAACATATTATTCTAAGATGGTGAAATATGTATAATCATATGTCATGTAGAATCTAAGATTGGCTACTTCATAAATATAGAAGTTAAAAAATTGGCTTATGGGGACCAAAGATAATTTGTTTCAAAAGAGAAATCTGTAAATCTGAATGTGGAGAGAGGTGCTAACTTACATCAAGGTCAGTTCTTCTCTTTCAATTGAATGGTTTCTCTCTGTCATGAGCAGGCAGATCCGATATCCACATGCACATAAAAATATTGCGTTATATCCTGGGGTTAACCAAGTCTGACATCATGGTAGACTTTGACAGAATTTAAGGTCGAGATCTCCTTCCAGGTGCCAGAATGTCATACGATAGTCCGCAGTAACCATGCATGTAGGCAGCTCTAAACAGGCTGCTAGTTCCTGAGTGTCTAAATTTGTGACAATTTGTGAATGAATCACCATGCCCTCCATAGAACTTGGCAACTGGATCAGCGCTTCTGCATCTGGCGTTGTACACAATTTGCATATTGTGGAAGTGAAGCACTTTGCAATCTCTGAAGCCCATCTCATTATGGCATGATGAGCTCATAGCCATGTGCTTTCCATCTTTGGTTCTAATTTCAGGGCAGCTGTAGTTAAAACCTAAGGACATACATACATAGCTTGTGGATAATGATTGGCTAAACTGTTTTCACTTTAGTAAACTTAAGATGTTAAATTAAGAACAACTCGACTAACTAGAGTGGAAAAGAGGACAGGCAAAAGTTTTCCCTCCTTAATACCAGTTTTTACAAAATAAAAAGTTTTTTTAAAAGACTTGAGTTACTTTAAATGAGACAAGTACTGGAAATGGTTATTAAAATTTAAACTCCCTCCATAATTTACATTTAGTTTCCATAAAAACACTTTTAACAATGATAAATTCATGGGAACCATGTGCTAAAATTGCGTTTCTAAAATATGACAGTAATTATATTTCTTCTTTCTACAGCTTGATTTTGTTATTATTTAAAAACAAGAATAAATGAGCATATGGGAGTAGGGGTTTTTTGCAAATTTGTTTAACATGTATATTTAAAATTAGAATTAAGAGAAAATTCAGATATGTGCCATGGTGCCAGTATCTATTACATAGATTATGAGACATACAAGCAGAGGAGCATATAACTAGAATTCTAAATGCATTGACAATTAATGTTTTAGAAATGCATCCTAGAACCAAAGATTTCCGCTTCAATATTCAGTTCCCCTCCAGGCTTACTAGTTTCCTAACTTTTCTCTTATGAATTGTAATTTTGAAAATTAGAACTTTGGACTTAATGGATTTATTATGAGTACATTTTTGTGATATGCAATTTCAAAATAATTTTGAGGAAAGATTACTCATTAAGAACGTTCAGAGTATTTTCATGGTATGGGGAAAGGAATCAAGATAAATATAAACCAAAAATATATCTTCTGCAAGCTAATGAAATATTCGTCTGAAAAAGATCATGTGGCCAATTTATTTTGTGTTCTCATATATCCACAAATGTAGTTCAGTGTTTTTAAAAGCCCGTGAAAACTTTGTTGATAGATTGTCACATAGACAAATTACCAAGTGTTACATATTCATGGAATTATTTTGGTGTTGTGGAAAAGAGGAAAAAATATACATACACATATGTATACACAAACATACATAAAAGGCATACTTTTTTTTGCAAATTGCTTTGGAAGTAAAAAGTAGAATTCAGTCAATGAACTAATGTATTTACTTAAATCAAGTTCATCGTTTAGACTGCCAAGCAATTATTCATTTTCTCACACTGATTTTTGTGCTGTTAGATGTAGCATAACTGCCTTGACCTTGATAAAGTTAATTTTGGGACTTTGGGTTAACTTCATTGGGCCTCTGTTTCTCCATCTGTAAAATCAGGAGTTTGGCCATGTTGAACTCTTTCATCTTTAATTATAGGGTTATTTGTAACCTCAGAGGGGTTAATTACAGAATCTCCTTCATAGCGTTATTGCGGAAATTAAATGAGACTATATATTTAAAGCATTTAACACAGTTTCTGCCACATAGTACATATTCAAAAAATATCAGTGTATTATCCAAGATTTTCAGTTTAGGTTTATAAAAACATAAACTAAATTACAAGAGGAAT
This sequence comes from Diceros bicornis minor, assembly GCF_020826845.1. Lineage (NCBI taxonomy): Eukaryota > Metazoa > Chordata > Mammalia > Perissodactyla > Rhinocerotidae > Diceros > Diceros bicornis. The sequence goes on from NC_080781.1 coordinate 22,528,203, forward strand.
GAATTGGCTCACATAATCAGCAACACACTAATAGGCCTTCATTGGGCCTGGCTAGATATGAATGTTCAAAAATGTCATTGGCACTTTCTTCCATCTCTCAGATCTGTTTTTCTCTGAATTGGCTTTATTCTCATCTCCGGTCCTGACCTAATAGGAAAATGCTGGTATTTACAATTTATGGTTACAGAGGAAAAGGAAAGATCATTCCCTGTAGTTCTGGCAACAGCCCCAGAAGGATTCTTGTATGGGAAATCAGTGAGGCCAGGGAGAAGGAGCACTGGGGAACATTAAGGGATCCCTCTTGGGGATGGTGTGGTAGGGTTAGCCCTGTTTTGAAACCCCTGGGCTAAGCAGGATTACTATGGAACGATTGTGTGGTCATTCAATTATGGAAACATACTTGGAACACAAAAAGACAAGTCCACTGCAGTTACAACTTATTATTATAATAATTATTTTAGTAATAAATAAACTCCCTCAAAAGTCTCCAATTGAACCTTTCTTCCAGCATTTTATTTTCTATTATTCTTTTCTGGGTTGTCACTATATTCTCCAAGATTCTCTTCTACAGTGTAGCTTACACTGGTTAGTTATAAACATTAAAATGACTTTTATCTAACTATGTAAATGATACCAGAAGTTAAACCCATAAAAGTTGATGTTTTACACATTTGCTCAAGCTTGCCTAAAAAATGCAATGGAGATCTAAACCTCGTTGGAATGACTTTTAGGAAGTGATAATCATGGGAAGACTACATGTATTCAAATATGCTTTGGAAATAAATATTTATTTTAATGTTTAAACCTGGGATAAAAGTGATCATTGACGATTCAAAAATAACATGGTACAGAAGATAAAAGCACGAGCAAAAGGCTTCTCTCTTATTTGTGGCCTGACTCCTAGGTACATCTGCCAGAAATAAATGGTTTTCAGTTTAGAAGTACAGCGAGCAGTTTAAGTGTTAAAGATTCCACAGCACTTTTCCTGTGAAAGTATTTTTCTTATCTCCTTCCTTAGCCAATAGAATCTCAGGTAAGTATTAAGAGCAGAGCCTACTTTTTAGGGTTATTTATGGATATTTTCAGCTAAGGCAGTATTTGTTGTATCCACATGAAAAACAAATGATAGAAGAGCAAAATTTTATGATCTTGGTGTTGTGATGGCATTTTGATAGTAGACACAAATGTAATATTTAATGCATAATTTAAAACAAAAAGAGATCTCTTCTTTACTTATGTGATTATAATTTTTTAAACTAACCTTTTAATTTTAAAATAGTTTTAGATTTACAGAAAAATGTTAAGATAATACAGAGAGTTTTCATATACTCCACCTCCAATATTCCCTATTATTAGAATCTCACATTGGCTATTTTACATTGGAATTTTACATTAGAATCTTACAATGTAAGATTGGCTAATCTTACATTGGCCAATCTTACATTGGCTTACATTGGCTATATCTTACATTGGTACATTTGTCACAATTAATGAACCGGTATTTATACATTATTAATGAAATTCCATACTTTATTCAGAATTTCTTTCTTTTTACTAATGTCTTTTTTTTCTGTTCCAGGATCCCATCTGGGCTACTACATTACGTTTAGTCGTCTTGTCTCCTTAGGCTCCTCTTGGCTGTGACAGTTTCTCAGACTTTCCTTGTTACTGATGACCTTAAGATTTTTGAGAAGCACTGGCCAACCATTTTGTAGAATGTCCCTCAACTGGGGTTTTATCTGATATTTTTCTCATGATTAGACGGCATTATGGGTTTTAGAGAGGAAGATCATAGAGGTAAAATGTCTAGCTTTTTCCTGTAATAAAGATGACAGGGACGACTTTCAAGCTTTTAAATGTCAGAGCTGAAATAGAACTCATGACTTTTTAAGTAAATTCTAAGACACTGAAATGATTTGTATTAGGATTGCTTAAGCAGAGAGTAGAGATGTGTAGACCTAATAGAATTACAGCACTTCTCAAATATCTAACTCACAACTTTTGTTCTCAGAATGGACGTTTAGCTCTTTGGTTGAACACCAGTCCACTGGGTTTTCTTGAGAACATGCCTTACTTTGATTAGTAATGGTGGGAAAATGTTTTCTTCTTGGAAGGGAATTGCTTGATTCAATATTAAGTAAAAGCTTTTGAAGGCAATATCACATAGAAAATGTAAAATTATCATCAATTACTCTCTGTAAAGTATAACATTGTTGGATAATTTAGAGTAATGCCTCGTATAAGAGCAACTATCTTTTTTTTCTATCTTAGTCATATCCATTTTTGTGAAAGAGGTTGCTTAGATATCTAAAGTCTAATTACTAACAATTAACCTATTTTTGAAGTCAAGAATATCTTACTGATGGGCTTTTTCCAGGCAGTGGCATACTGTTTTGTCCAGAATTCAATATAGATCCAATTTAAGATATGCAAAATAAAAAATTTTAACAAAATAAGGAGGATTTTTTTCTAAAGATAAATGGAAGAGAAAGCTTTTACCATATGCCTCTATAGAAAATCATGATTAGGCTCATGTTATTTTACTTTTTAAAAACTTTCCTAGAATTATAGTACTTAATGGATTTTGGGGGAAGAGAGAATCAAAATTGCTCCAAACTGCAAACAAATTGAGTCCTATAATTTTGAAAGAACTCAAATTTCCAAACCCTAACTTGAAAACTACATACTCAAATTATATATCATCAAAACTGACCTTCTGTAGATGTAACCATGAGTCATTTGACAGCAGAATAAAATATCCCTTTAAAAAAGAAACTTTAGGCCAGTATTTTAAAAGTAAAATTGTATATTTCTGGTTAGAGGTGGTGGAATAAAGCCATTTTCTAATGAAGAAAAGAAACAAAAATAGTGAGAAATAAATATTTCCAACTAACCGATGAAACAACTATAACCTTCGATCACAAGGTTTGAAGTACAATTGATTCTCATTATTTGTGGTAGCTATGTTCTATAAAGTCACCACAAACACTGAATTAGGGAATACTGAAACATTGCTCCTAAGGGAAATACAGGGTTAGGTTGCTGTGAGCTTCTGGTCACAACGTTTTCATTATCCAATCAACACATAACCTTGTTTTATATATGTTTCCATCTAAAGACACCTTATTTAATATATGTTGTTGATTCATTGACATTGAACTCACAGCCAACAGCACTATAACTCATGCTTGAATGAAGCTTATCTAACATGTATTTTCTCCATAAGGCATACCATAGCCTTCTTGCACTTAGGAACACTAGACAGCACTTCAACACCAGCCTTTGGGGACGTTTTAAAAAGTGAAATTACCAACAAAAAGCACAAAAATGTGGCATTAAATAGACTTCAAAAATGACACTTGTTTACAGTATTAGAGCTGAAACAAGAAGACTGAGTGTTGCCTTGTTTGACCTCAGCTAGAAACATGCATGTTGGGCAAAACTCAAATTTTTCACCTCTTTGCACATAACTGTGAATGAATGAAAGCACTATGCATATTGATTTTGAGGTTACAAATGAATTTCATCAAGCAGGTAATTTCTCAAATACAGAATCTGCGAATAATGTGTTATCACATAAAGGCAGTGAAATCTGGTCCCAAATGTGGGAGTTTAAGGGGTGGTTGAGAGGCTAAATACTTCCCCTGAAAGGGTATTGATTTATCTAAAGGTATGTGACCCAAGTTTCCAAGATCTTTCTAATACTCCTGTAGTAAGGGTAAGGGATCGTGAAAGGTAGGCAGCCACTGGAGAAGGGGAATGCTTCTTTAAAGACCTTTTCCCACGGTTAATGGTAAGTTGAGCTTGAACTGAAGGAATAACCATGCAGATACACACCCTGTCTTTTTTTTCTATTACCTCCTTCATTAATGTAAATGGACATCTGAAGACCTCCAGACCTCTGAAGAAATCCCGGAATATTAAAAAAAAGACTAAGATAAATACATATTAAAATATATTAGATAGATAAATAGATGATATATGATAAATAGATAGATAAATTCTGAAGAAGAAAGGATAATTTACGAGATAGAAGACATTTATTTTTAAAAACCTGTTAATTAGATTTCCAGTTTCTAGTCTGGCATATAAGGAGCATGTAAGTCATCACTCCAACCTAATAACAAGTAGAAACCTGAACAAATTGAAAAATTAACAATTTTTCCTGGATCTGTCACAGAAGTGATGTCACAGGGCAAAGTGCTGCCCCTATGTATGATCCATGAAATAAATAATTAATAATCCGAACTTCTTCTCCGCCAATGACACTGTCAAGAGAGTGAGAAGACAAGCTGTAAACTGGGAGAAAAATAGTTGCATAAGACATATCTCATAAAGGACTATTCTCTAAAATGTACAAAGAACTCAAACTCAACAATAAGAAAACCATAACTCAATAAAAAATGGCAAATAAAAAATGGGCAAAATATCTTAGACACCTCACTACAGGTGGCAAATAGGCATATGAAAAAGTGCTCAGCATCATGTATCATCAGGAAATTGAAAATTAAAACAATATTGAGATGTCATTATACACCTATTAGAATGGCAAAAATTGCAAAACACTGACAACACCAAGTGCTGGCAAGGAAGTGGAGCAACAGGAACTCTCATACATTGCTGGTGGGAATGCAAAATGGTACAGCCACTTTGGAAGCCAGTTTGGTGGTTCCTTATAAAACTAAACATATCTGTACCATATGATCCAGCAATTGCACTCTTTGGTATTTACCCAAAGGAGTTGAAGACTTATGTCCACACAAAAACCTCCAGACAAATATAGCAGCTTTATTCACCATTGCCAAAACTTGGAAGCAACCAACGTATCCTCTAGTAGGTGAATAAATAAATAAACCATGGTACATTCAGAAAAGGAATATTACTTGGCACTAAGAAGAAATGAACTAGCAAGCCATGAAACAGCATGGAGGAATCTTAAATGCATATGACTAAGTGAAAGGAGGCAATCTGAAAAGGCTACATGCTGTATGATTCCAACTATATGATATTCCGGAAAAAACAAAACTATATAGACAAAAAAAAAAGCTCAGTGGTTGCTAGGGGTTGAGGTGGGGAGTGATGAATAGGCAGAGCACAGGCGATCTTTAGAGCAGCGAAAATACTCTGTATGATACTATAATGATAAATACATGTCATTTTGTATTTGTCCAAACCCACAGAGTGTACTATACCAAAAGTGATCCCTAAGGTAAACTATGGACTTTGAGTGATTATGATGTGTCAATGTAAGTTTATCAATTGTAACAAATGTACCACTCTGGTGGGGGATGTTGATAATGGAGGATGCCATACATATGTGGGAGCGGGGGTATATGGGAAATCTCTGTATCTGTCCCTCAATTTTTCTGTGAACCTGAAATTGCTTTTTTTTTAAGTCTATAAGAAAAACTATTAATTAGTATTTTTGGAAAGATTTGAGAAGAATATTCATCTAAGTGGGAAATAAAGGAACAGAGAACAAGACAGGCTTTTAGAATTACTAATGTCATTTAAAAATAAGTAAAGTGTTGGAAAGGAAAATTGGTAATTTGCCAAGTAAGTACAAATAAAAGACAGAAATGGGAAACAAGATATAAAAGATAAGAGAAACAGGAGATAATTGAAACAACAAAGGTTTATACATTTAAGAAAATATATCTATATACAGATCACTGAGTTGACATAAGGGTAAGAACTCTCTAGATTTCCCAAAATGAGGCATAAGCAGAAACCCTTGGTGGTAAGGAAGCACCAAAGCTTGCTTGCAACCTGAGTGTGCTAACCAAATCCTGGATAATTTGAACTTTTGCACCGGGCATCATGGCAAGAATTTAAAACCTATGACCTGTCCATGATGGGTAATCCAATGCGAGACTCCCTACATTAAAATGGAAATGCAAACTGTGAATGTGTAATAAACCTTGCTATAGGGAAGAGAGACAGAAGGAAACTTACCCAACTCATTTTAGGCACTGGGTAGAAGTTTAAAAACAAAAAAACAGGGGCCAGCCCCATGGCCTAGTGGTTAAGTTTGGCACACTCTGCTTTGGCGGCCCAGGTTCAGTTATGGGGTGTGGACCTACACCGCTCATCGGCGGCCATGCTGTGGCAGCGACCCACATACAAAATAGAAGAAGATGGGCACAGATGTTAGCTCAGGGCAGATCTTCCTCAAAAAACAAAAACAAAAACAAAAAAAACAAAAGAAAAAGGTAAAACCCCATCTGATAATTCTGGAAAGAAATATCAGACTCAAGCAGGCTCTAGTTTCATTTCCAGCCATGTGATTTTTTAAAAATTTCACTTAATTTTAAATTGTCCTGAATTGGTAGGGCACCCAAGGAACGGTTAAAAGTAAGTTGTCTACAAGAGATGCATGTAAAGCAAAAGAGTACAAAAAGTTTAAATGTAAATGAATGTGAAAAAATGGGAAAATATAGACAAAATGAAGATTTATATCATTATCAACTAAAATATACTTTAAGTCATTATTAAAATTACAATAGTTACTTTATACATAGTAAATATTTCAGTTCTAAACTTGCATGGATCTACTAACATGACTCATAATATTTAAGCAGAAAAATGTAAAAGCATGAAAAGGAGAACTTGACAAAGAAAGAAACCAATATTTAAGAGATTTTAATGCAATTATTCCAATAAGTAATAAATCAGGCAAAATATCATAAATATATAATCTTTAATAAAAATGAAATTAAATTAGAAATACATTTTGGAAAAATATGAAAAGATGATTAGAAATCTTCAAGATATTTCCAAAACTAATAGGTCAAAAATAATACTTATAAATAAAGATAATACTTATAACTGAATGATAACAAAATAAAGATTAGAATAAAGATAGACTAAAAGATAATAAAGATAATACTTATAACTGAATGATAACAAAAATGCTCCAAATCAAAATTTGAAAGGTGCGAGTAGAGCTGAGAAATGATAGCCTTAAATGCTTACGCTAGGAAAACAGACAGGATGAAAATTAATGAGCTAATTATCAAATTTAAGTAGTTATCAAGAAACAGTAAGAGAAATCTAAAAAAAAGACAAAGGGAATAAATGCTGAACAACATCAAAATTTGATCATTTAAAAAGACTTAAACATTTGACACAACTCTAGTGAGATTCAGCTAGGGAAAAATAGCAAAGAAATGAACAATATTAAGAGTTACCTTCAATAACAAAACCAGAGAAGCTGCATAAACTAAACAGATGCTAAGTAAAAATATGCAAAACACTATGACAATAGATCTTTGGAACTAGCCATCTGTAGAAAATCCACTTTCTTTCTGTTCTATGGTGATGGTGGTGCCTTTATCTTTAGCCCACGCATTTATCTAGTATTGCCCATGACTTGGTTTCATCCTGTCAATATTCACCCAAGAAAGTAATTACCAGTTCTCCACTATAGTATTTTCTATAAAGATATAGATTACTACAAATACTATAAAGAACACCACTTATTTTGGCCACTAAATCTTGCTCCTAAGTATCAACAACCACTATAAGGTAAGTAAAGGGAACCATTCAGAAGCGGTGAGAGGGAAATAAAGTACTGCATCCCGTAATAAGGACTATGTTGTTTTGTTTTATCCTTCCTGCTGAGAATATCTAGAAAAGTTGGAGAAATTATAAAACAGAAACATCTGTTGGAATACCTTGTTGATCTCCAAAGAGAAAGAGGAAACTTTATGGAGATAATCCCAGATTTCGTGTTGAATTTCCCATTGAGACATTTGCTAATATTTAAAGATGCAGCTAAGTGTCTGGGAAACAGTGATTTCAGACTCATAGGGATTGGTAAACACGATGGAATTCAGGTCCTGCCAAAAGGAGGGGCCTGAGGAGGAAACATCAAGAAAGGCTACAAAATACAGACAAAACCCTGCTGTGAAAGGAAACCAACAAATATAAATCTTTAGGCGAAGGCCTGATCATCTAGATCCTCAAAATATTTCCACATTGTTTCATATGCAGTGTGCAGTACTAAATAAGAAAAATAAAAAAAAATTACGCTCAACGAGAGAACGAGTGAACAGAAAAATATATCAAAAGAAAATATTATCCAGAAGGTAGCTAAAGGACCAAATGGAAGTCAATTACAGAAAAGCACATATGAGACGTACGTACATCAGCAATAAAATCCAGATTGGTCAATTCTGAAACATATGCTAGTAAAATGATTACGCTTAAAAGATAAACTCCTCTGGATCTCCAGGTGAAAAGAATTTCACTTACAAAGGAAAAAAGTCAAGTTTAAATCTGACGTCTTGACAGCAACACACAACAGAGAAGCAACATTTTTGAGAAATGCAAGAAAATAAAGTGAGAATCAAGGAGTTTATATGTTGCCAAGGTGTTCTTCAAGTACAAGGTTAAAGAAAAACATTGTTATACATGCCAGACCTCAGAGAATATTGTCCTCATAAACCCTTACAAATCTATTACACTCATGTAACTGGGGGATAAGCTTCACATGGTAGTGAGCATTAAATAGATTTAATGGTTGATTTAGATCAAGAACACAGTTGGAGGTAAGAATTGAAGACTGAAATATAAATGTTAGTTATTCCATGAAATAGATGTAATGAAATTTTTTAAATTGAGGAGAATTAAATGTAGGATAAGCACACTGTTTGCCATATAGATAACATGTAGGTGGCAAGGAATAATATTTAAAGCTTACAAACCAAAGATATGACTTTAAAAAGAAAAAGAAGAATAATAGCATTAAAGTATTAGTTTAAAGGTAACCACTGGGAAAAAATCTAAACCTTCCTAAGTCCAAAAAAAATCTCAAATGAGAAGACCAGAAATACCACATGTAAAACATAATACACAGGGCCGGCCCTGTGGCTTAGTGGTTAAGTGTGCGCACTCCGCTGCCGGCGGCCTGGGTTCGGATCCCGGGTGCGCACCGACGCACCGCTCCTCTGGCCATGCTGAGGCCACGTCCCACATACAGCAACTAGAAGGATGTGCAGCTATGACAGACAACTATCTACTGGGGCTTTGGGGGAAAAATAAATAAAAATAAAATCTTTAAAAAAAAAAACATAATACACAGTAACACGATATAAAATAATTTAACAGAGCCGAATCTACTTATATATATATATATCAGTCATATCAGCCATCCCAATAAAAGCAAATAGGCTAGACTCACCTATTAAAAGAAAATTCTTTTCAGAGTGGCTCATAAGGCAAAACCCAAGTCTATGCTAAAATCAAGATATATAACTTTTAAAAGGTGATTCAAAAAGGCTAAATATAAAGGGATAAGAAAAAGTATGTCAGGAGACTGCCAAAAATAAGAAAGAAAGCAAGTAGTGGTTGCAGTCTTGATATTTGGCAAGGCAGAATTCAGGCCCAAAATAATCAAATACAAAAAGAAGAAAGAACACATTAGAATTCTAAAATCAAATTCACAATGTAGACATAACAGCTATGAATAGCTATGTACTAAATAACACACCCACGTAAAGCAGAAGTTGTATGAGATGCTAAGAATAATAGATAGAAACGCACTAATAAATATAAGTACTTACACTGCTTTCAAATGAAACCAAGTGAAGTGGACTGAAAATCACTAGAGATACAGAAGAACTAAGCACACTAATTATTAAAGTCTATCTAGTGGAGTATATATCAAACGTTTCACTTCAGTAATTGAGGATGTACATTTTTTCTCAAGTGCATTTGGGACATTTATGAGATTAATTGGTTCACAAAGAAAAGCTAAATGTGTATAAATAATACAAACAACATACTTGGTTCACAATTCAATATATTAGAAATCAATTTTTTTAAAAAAGACAATTCCGTCTGGAAATTTAAAAACTTAATACCACATTGTAAATTCTACGGGATGCAATTAAAGCAGTGATAGGATAGTCACACCCTTAAATATTCATATCAACATAAATGAAAAAGATGAAAATACATGAATTAAATATCCCACTCAAAAAGCTAAAGAACAAACAACAAAATAAAGTGAAAGAGAGCAAAAGGAAGGAAATAATTACAGTAGAAATTAATGTGTTAGAAAACAGAAAAGTACTACAACTACATATAAACGAAAGTCTTACTTCTGTGAAAAATTAATGAAATAGATATCCTCAGCAAAACTAACAAAGAAAAACAGTACATTTCACAGTAAGTCTAAAAAAACCATTGAAACTAAGGAAGTCACTTGCAAAACTCTTGCAAGTAAACTTGAAAACTTCTGTGAAATGGATGATTTATTAGGAAATATAATTTACTAAAATGTATCCCTGTAGAAAAAAAATTACCAAGCAAATTTCCATGGAAGAAATAGAGGAGGTTACCAATTACTGCCCTCTAAAAAAAAAGAAGCAGGTTCAAATTGTTTTATTGGCATCCCACTAAACCCTCAAAGAACAGATGCTGCTAACTTGAGCGAAACCCTTGCAGAGCATAGAAAAAGAAGGAAAACATCTGAATGTTATTTATTTATTTATTTATTTATTTTTATTATGGTAAGAACACTTAACGTGAGCTCTACCCTCTTAAACTTTTGTGTATGATGCAGTATTGTTGACTATAGGCTATGTTGTACAGCACATCTCTAGAAGTTAATCATCTTGCATAACTGACACTTCATACCTATCGAATAGCAACTTCCTATTTCCCCCTCCCCCTAGCCCCTGGCCACCACTATTTTACTCTCTGCTTCTATGTGTTTGACTACCTTAGATACCTCATATAAATGGAATCATGTAGTATTTGTCCTGTGACTGACTTATTTCACTTAGCATATTGTCCTAAAGGTTCATCCATGTTGTTGCATATGGCAGGATTTCCTTCTTTTTAAAAGCTGAATAATATTCCATTGCATACATATAACACATTTTCTTTATCCATTCATCCATATACTGATATTTAGTTTGTTTCCAAATCTTGGCTATTGTGAGTAATGCTGCAATGAACATGAGTGTGCAAATAATCTCTTTGAGATCCTGATTTCAACTCTTTTGGATAAATATCTAGAAGTGGGATTGCTGGATCATAAGGTATTTCTATTTTTAATTAAACAACTGTTTAAATGAAGCAAGTATAGCATTGATATCTAAATCTGATGAATATTGCACAAAAAATAAAACCACGAACCAATCTCATTTCGATTCCTCATAGATCTTAGAAATGGTGAATGATATTAACAGATTTTCTAGTACTGAACAAGGCTTTCATATTTAAAATCAACCCTACTTGTTCATGGTATAGTTTTTTGGGGGAAAGGCTTGGATTCTGTTTACAAATAGTTTATTTTCAATTTCTACAAAGGTATTCAAAATGAGATTGGAGGGGCCGGCCCCATGGCTTAGCGGTTGGGTGCACGCTCTCCGCTGCTGGTGGCCCAGGTTCAGATCCCGGGCGCGCACCTACGCACCGCTTCTCCGGCCATGCTGAGGCCGCGTCCCACATACAGCAACTAGAAGGATGTGCAGCTGTGACCTACAACTATCTACTGGGGGTTTGGGGGAAAAATAAATAAACAAATAAAAAAAAATAAATAAAATAAAATAAATGAGATTGGACGCTGAAAATACCTTCACAAAACTCAATAAACATTCCTGATAAAAGCACTTAATAAACTAGGAATCAATAGGAACTTCCTTAACTATGGATAGAAAGATGATAAATACATGACATAGAAGATAGATTAGGTAGATAGATAGATGACAGAAAGAGAGAGAGAGAGAGAGAGAGAGAGAGATGATAGATGGATAAACAGACAGAGAGACACAACTCATCACAAAGCTAGCATCTTACTTAAGGTTGAAACAAGAGAGGCATTCCTGCTAAAGGCAGAAGAAATATATTGATGCTCACACCTATGTATTAACACACTTGATCTATAAGCCAATGTAATTAGAAAAGAGAAAACAATTAAATCATAAGAACTGAAATGAAGTGATAAAACTCTCTATTTGCAGATGATATCATTGTGTACCCAAAACACCGAGGGGATGCAATGATAAAACTAACAATACAATGCAAACAATAAGTTAATTATTGGGATATTAAATCAGTATGGAAAACATGATAGCATTCATATATATGGATAATAGTCAATTAGAAGTTATCTTGGAATAAATACGCACTTACAATAGTTACAAGAAAGGTGAAGCAAAGTTTAAAAAGATACCACTATCAAAACCAAATATGTTCAAAAATATGTATGAGGGAAACTTGTAAATTTTCTTGAAAAACTACAAAATACATTTGAACAAGTGGAAAGACATCAGTTCTTCTTGTGCAAGATGACTCAACATTATGAGGATGTCAAGTCTCCCAAAACTGATATATAAATTTAACACGAACCTAATAAAATTAACAACATTTTTTCTTAAACTAGACAAATTGATCTCAAATTTTATATGAAAAGTAAATATGCTAAATTATATAGGGGCAAGTGGGAGACACTAGTCTTATAATATATGAAAATATATTATAGGAATTCCACAAATAAAACAGTTTGATATTGGTATATCAAGGGACAGACAGAGCAATGGAGCAAAATAGTTCAGAGGGAAGTTTTGAACATTTTAATAAATAGAGGTGTAGAAGCTGGATAGCCATTCAGAAGATGACAAAATTGGATCCATGCCTTATAACACACACATCAGAATAAACTCCAAATATTTAAGAGATGTACATTTGAAAAAAAAAAAACAGAAACCATATAAATACTGGAATAAAACGTGTTAATTTCTTTATAACTGGAAATTTGCCAAAATTTGTCTTTTGAGCCACAATTTAAAATCTAAAACCAATAAAATAAAAGCTTGAAAAATTCAACCACATAAAGATAGAAAAATTAAAGGACAAGACAAAACACCATGAACAAAATAAAAAACAAATGACAAACAAGGAGAAACTATCTGCAACCTACAACTTAGGCAAAGGGCTAATTTCTAGGCTCTCAAAAATGGAGAAAAAGACGACTCCACACACAACAGAAAATTGGAAAAAGACATAAATATATAGTTTTCAATATATAATAGTTGGCCCTTAAATCTATGAAAAAATGTTAAGTATCACTCAATAACAAAAATGCAAGTTAAAACCACACTGAAATCCAATTTGTAACTTGTAAAAAAATCCCAAAGCACACTGGCCGTATTAAGACACTGTTGACTTTGCTAATGGGAGTGCAAAATTGTAGAACCTATATTGAAGGTAATTTGGTAATAAAATGAAACATGCATTCAACTCAGAAATCCTACTTCAAGAAACCTATTGTGAAGATACACTTCCACTAATGCATAAGCAACCTATACACAAGATTATTTATTGTGGCATTATTTATAATGATAAAGTATTGAGAACAACTTAAATGGCCATATAAAGAAGACTACTTGGATAAACTATGTTACATCCACACAATGAAATACTATGTAATACTAAAACGAAATGACATGTGCCTCGATGAACAGATATATAGTGATTTATAGGATTAAGCACGGGGTGGGGAAGCTAGGTGCAGAGCAGTGTATATAGTAACCTCCTTTTTGTTTAAGAAGCAGGGGAAATACTAATATTATGTATTTGTTTCTTTTTTTTATTTTTATTTTATATACATATATTTGTTTTTGAGGAAAATTGGCCCCAAGCTAATATCTGTTGCTAATCTTCCTCTTTTTCTTTTTCTCCCCAAAGCCCCAGCACACAGCTGCACATCCCAGTTGCAGGTCCTTCCAGCTCCTCTACGCGGGATGCTGCCTCAGCACGGCCAGGTGAGCGGTGAGCAGGTCTGCATCCAGAATCCTAACCAGCAAACCCCGGGCCGCTGAAGCAGAACGTGGGAACTCAACATTACACCACCGGGTGGCCAGCCCCTGTATGTTTATTTTTGCAGAAAGAAATACAGAAAGAATAAAGCAAGACTTCATGGACATGTTATCACAGATTTCAGGCAATAGACTGGGAGTGTGATATATGAATGTACCTTTTTATGTTCTTTGCTTTTTGAATCATGTAACTAGTTCACATATTGAAATATGGAAGTAAATAAAAAGCTGAATAGAAAAGAAACAATTGAGTGTATATCAAATTGATTACCTAACTACACAGAGAAATTAATTATTTCCTGTGATTTTTTAGCACAGTAGTCTAACTGCAAAAACTGCAAAGAACATTTATGTTAGTAGTGACAGCAATTTTGAAACAATTTTATAAATATTACAGTATAAAACAAGAAAGTGAATATATTAGAAATGAAGATTTTCACTGTAGGGAAAAAGGAATACAAATATAAAATATAATATTTTAAAGAAACCCTTGTAATGATAAATTTGAGTGGGAAATATCCACATGAACACATAATTTTGAAACATATATAAATAATTTCCAGCTTGTCCCTTGAAAGTACCTAGAAGAAATGACATTGCAGTAGCTAAAGCTATAGAAGGCCCCGGGAAAAAAATCTTCATTTTAGGTCTGCCAAAGGGAAAGTACAAGGTAAACCTGGACATCTTATTGTGCCAATATGCAAGGAAGCACTAAAAACGCTAATGGAGTCAATAGGACACAGGGACCAGCTTGAAGAGTTCAGAAAGGTCAAGTTGGGAACAATCTGATCATCTAAAAGAATGACTTTAGTTTATTGTAATTAAATATGTTACAAAACACTGAATAAATAAAAATCATGAGTACAATGTGATACACACAAAAATCATACAAAAAAACAGAATGAAGGGGAGTTTCAAGTTCTTTATAGAAGAATGATGCCTTAAAAATGTACAAGGAATGAGATAATTGGAAAAATCATAATTTTATAACCTCCGTGGTAAAGATCATCAAAGAATGCTAAAATCACTGGGTTAAAAGTTCTTGAGTTAGCCAAAAGTATTGATATGGTGACACACACACACACATAAAAGATTTCATATTAAAAGTATATTTTATATCCTTTCTCCTTCATTCTCTAGAGAAAACATGAACTATTTTTGAATTTGTGTGGATGTTGTGGAGGTGATTATTACATTAGTCTTCTAAATTATCATTTTAAAATTTTGAATGTGATAAATTTGGGAAAATATACCATTTATAATAACAACGAAATATGGTTAATTCCATTATAGGTAAATTTTTAAAAGAGAAAACATTAAAGAAGACCTAAATAAATAGTGACATATATTACATTCATGGCCAAGAAGACTCAATATCAGAAAGATGTCACTTACTAATTATTCTACAAATTCAATATAATTTCAACATGGATTCCCAGAGGATTTTTCATTGAAACTGACAAGTTTTTTCTAAAATTTATGTAGAACTAAAAGGCCCAAGAATGGCCAAGACGTTCCCCCAAAAGAACAAATGTGAGGATGTGCCCTATCATAAATAAAAACTATTTATAGAGCTATCACAACAGAGATTATGTGGATTTGGTGCCATGGAAGCAAATAAACATCTCATAAACAGACACATGCTTATACAGAAAATTGATTTATGCTACAGTTGGCGTTGAATATCTTTGAGGATATATGGGTGGTGGAATAATCAGTGACCCACATGGAAGAATGCAATTTGATCCCTTTCAACCATTTAAAAAAAATCAGTTCCGTCATTATGAAAGACTTAATTTTGAAAAGCAAAACATAAAACTTTTTTCAAGTCAATATAAGAAAACATATTTAATACATCAGATTAGAGGAAATTTTCTTAAGATATAAAAAGCATTAACTACAAAGAAAAAGATTGGTAAATGTAACTTAATACAATTGATAACTTTTGTTAAGCAACCAGAAGGAAATCTTTGCAATGAGTGTGACTGACAGAGAATCACTGTAACAAATTTAAAGAATCACTAAGTACCGAAAAGATGAAAAATCTCAAAAGAAAAAAAAAAAGATATAAACAGAACCTTCACAGAAGAGGAGATACATGTGACCCACTAACATAAAAAATATACATATTTTCAACCTAATTAGTAATGAGGATAACAAAAATTAAAATCACAAGAAATGTAATATTATATCCTATAAATGTTAGTTAAAAATATGTTGGCCAATATGAAGAATAATAGGTAGTTTCACCCACTGCTGCTAAAAGTATACATTCGTACACCTACTTGCCACTTCTGAAACATTGTGACATCGCATAAGAAAGTTGAACATGTGCATATACCAAAATCAGCAATGCTGTTTCCATCTGTATGCTCTACGGGTTGACTTTTTTTTCTAAAGGACTAGATTGTAAATATTTTAAGTTTTGTGGGCCATAGAGTCCCTATCACAACTACTCAACTCAACTCTCTTCGCTGAAGCATGCAACAATTGAAGATGGCAGTATTCCAATAAAACTTTACTTATGGGCACTAAAATGTGACTTTCCTATAATTTTCATGTATCACAAAATATCATTCTTTCTTCTCTTTCATTTAAAAAATATAAAAATAATTCTTTGCTCGTGGATGATACTTATACAAGCAGCAGGCTGGTCTTGGCTCATGAACCATAGTTTGCCAACCCTACTACTTTCTATTCAGGGTGGTCCAAGGACCAGCAGCAGTGAAATTATCTGGGAGTTGATAGAAATGCAGAGTATTGGGCCCCACCCGAGACTTCCTGGATAAGAGTTTGCACTGGCCAGCACATTTAATGTGAGTTATATTCACATTTAAATTTATGAAACACTGCTCTAGGTAAAATCTTGCACAACTGAACTAGGAAATACGAACAGACTTGTTCATAGCAGTATTTGTTACAACTGGAAACTGATTTTAAAAACCCTATGTCCACTAATAAAAGAATGAACAGATCAGTTGTGCATATTCGTAAAATGGAATACTATACAATAATGTGTGAATCAACATGGATGAATATCAAATACACAGCATTGAGAAAGAGAAGCAAATCACAGAGTAAAGTCTGATATGACTTGATTTATATAAAGTTCACAAAACAATACATTGTTTAAGAATATCTAATGACCTAAATATCCGTGAATGAATGAATGGATAAATAAAATGTGATACACACACACCACACACACATACTGCAATATTATTCAACCTTTAAAAAGAAGGAAATCCTGCCATTTGCGACAGCATGGATGAAACTGGAAGACATTATGCTAGGTGAAATAAGGCAGACACAGCAAGACAAATACTGTAAGGTATCACTTATCTAAATACTCAGAATCTAAAACACTCAGACTCATAAAATCAGAGTGCAATGGTGGTTGCCAGGAGCGGGAGGGAGGGGGAAATGAAGAGATGGTGGTCAAAGGGTGCAAAGTTTCAATTATGCAGTATGAATAAGTTCTGGAACTCTAATGTGCGGCAAGGTGCCTATAGTTAACAATAAAAAATACTGCACGGTATACTTGAAATTTGCTAAGAGGGGATATCTAAAGTGTTCTCACTACACACACACACACAAAAAGCAAATGGTAACTATGTCAGGTGATGGATATGTTAATTAACTTGATTGTGGTGATTATTTCACAATTCGTACGTATATGAAAACATCAAGTTGTATACCTTAAATATATTCAATTTTTTTGTCAATTATACCTCAATAAAGCTGAGAAAATGAATATTTAGACACATGGGAAAACTAAAAGAAAAGCAGAAATATTATAATGCAAAAATTAGGGTTGGGCTGGCCCCTTGGCTTGGCGGTTGAGTGCGCGCCCTCTGCTGCTGGCGGCCCGGGTTGGGATCCCGGGCGCGCACCGACGCACCGCTTCTCCCGCCATGCTGAGGCCGCGTCCCACATACAGCAACTAGAAGGATGTGCAACTATGACACACAACTATCTACTGGGGCTTTGGGGGGATCAAAAAAACAAAGGAGGAGGATTGGCAATAGATGTTAGCTCAGAGCCGGTCTTCCTCAGCAAAAGGAGGAGGATTAGCATGGATGTTAGCTCAGAGCTGATCTTCCTCACAAAAAAAAAAAAAAGTCTTCCTTAAAAAAAAAAAAAAATTAGGGTAAATTTCTGCTCCTAGCCGTGAAGAAGCAATAGGGACCAAAATAATCATTCCAATTTAAACATCTAAAAAAATGGACAAAACATACAAAACAACAGTTTTCAGAAATTGGACAACTCATAACACAGGACAGCAATGCCTGAGAAACAGGAGACAAATTAGGTGGGCCCTATGATTGCCCCAGTTTACTGCCTGGAGCCAGTGTCCAGGCTGCGGTTCTTGGAGATACAGCTGAGGTTGAGCCCTTCAATCACCAGAACTTGAGGAGAAATACCTAAGAGCCAGAGAAGCTAGCAAGGCTAGAATTTGCAAGTCAGAGTACCAGAGAAGAGAGAGCTGCATAGAAAGAAAAGAACCGCACAGAGAAAGAGCTCAAAATTGCAGAGGGTTCCACTGGAGTCCTCAGCTGTGGACAGACCAGCGTGTGAATGGGAGGAAACTCCCCAAGGCTGAAGAAAGAACCACTGGAAAAAAGCAGACAGAACTATCATGGAAGCTTACAGAGGGCCAGCGATAGTTTGTGTTCCTCAATAATAAAGAGAAAAAAATCTTGAATATTAAAAATCTAGAACACTAAGAAGGATATGTCCTCAGTAGTATTTTAAGTTGGGTGGTTGATTTTATATGTATATAAAATTTGTCCTTTTAAAATTAAATGAATTCATTTTTAGTTTATTATTTTCATTGATGAAGATTTTTGTAACTGAATTTGACAATTAGGACTTGAGAATGACGTTTCATTAATCTGACGCCAAGGAAATAAGAAAGTCTGTAAGTTTCTCTTACAACCCTGTAATTCTTAGCAAATCAACAGAGAAGAAAGAGAATCTTAAGCAAAAACAGCTTAAGCTGTAATTGTCTCAAATTATCTTTTTCAGTCTCTACCTCATTAATTTTGAGGAAAAAGCAATTCTATGTTGGAAAAGATTTCCTTTTATCTGCCCCTGCATCCCCTGTCTCTAATGTCTCCTTCATATTCTGGCAGGGAAAAGAGGATCCACAGCAAACACAACAGCTAGGAGGACCTATTTCCTTGGTAATGATGACTCCGTAATTCTGTGGGTTTGATTGAGGCTATCAGTCAACAGCTTCTAGATACCTTTGGATTAAGAATATTTTAAATGCCTAGTTTATTCAATGTCAATTTTCTGTGTTTAATTTAAAACTATAAAGGGGTACTAGCTTTTTTTTTAAACTAAAAGCTGGATTTCACTCAGGTAGCAGATCACACACAGGATTGCCATCATTCCAATAATGGTGTGTCACGCTAACCTTTGAGTTTGAGAGGGCAAAAACAATTTCTACTATATTCCTTTTCTTAGCCACTCTTCTTTTATCCTTCACATTTGGATTGCTTGAGAAAGAGAATCATATTTCTTAGATTTTTCGCTTGAAAAATCAAGGAATACAATAACCAGGTATTGAAAGAAATATCCGTAACAATTCAAATTTACAATCACACCAGAGTCTGGTTATGCCTATGTTATAAAAATCTACAGAGGGTTTTTTTTCCCTTAAAGAACAAATCCTGTATTTGCCTGAAATACTTGAAAAATTATGTTAAAATAAAATACAACCAGAATAAGACGTTTATTTGTTCTGTGTTCCAAGATACTTCCCAACATTTACTGTAATCTTTGTCACAACTGAATTTGTAATTAATTTGAGAAAGCAAATAGTACAGAAAAATTGATGAACGTAGTCATGCATTGCATAACGACGTTTTGGTCAATGACAGACCACATATACGAAGGTGGTCCCATAATATTAGTACCACGTAGCCTAGGTGTGTAGAGGGCTATACCATCTAAGTTTGTGTAAGAACACTCTATGACGTTCACACAACAATGAAATCTCCAAAGGACACATTTCTCAGAACTATCCCTGTCGTTAAGCCACACATGACTGTATACTAAAGAATGAGGAAATGCAAATCAATATCTGAAAGAAAAACTATATTTTTGCTTATGCCCTTATGAGTTTATGATTTTTTATAAACTCAGTCAAATTCAGTTACAAAAATCCACATTGATAGAAATGACCAACTAGAAAAACAAGTGTATTTAAATTTAAAAGAATAAAGGATAAAATACATTTTTAAATAAGGAAATGGCACAGTTAACACAATCTATTTGTAGAAATATGCAGGACAATGTGTTGAAAAATCCCATTGGTACCAATAAATCTGGGACAGATATTTCATGAAGTGTGTATAGAGTTAAGTTTTCATAACATACAGTTACATGTCTCTTGTATTTAGTAAGTGATGAAAAAGTTGACTAAAGAATAGTGTTTTAAGAATAATGTTTTAATTTTTTCAATGAATTTTGCACCAAAATAAAAAGTAATCTGGGACATTATGAAAAGAGATCATCATATTTGAATTAAGTTTTAGAAAACAAATAAGTAAACTCCAATATCAGTTGATAATTGCTTTGTCTGGATTTTGTGGGCTCATCTAAATTTAGTAATGATTTCTTCATAACTTATTTTTCTCATTTCTTCCCCTTTCTGAGACCATTTCACTATATAGTTTCTAAAAGAAATTATAATGTTTGATATTTTTTCTTTCAAATGAAGACAGTATGTTCTTTGATATTTTCTTCTTGATTAAAAAATGAATTAGCTAATCATGCGTACCTTAACACCTTAGACTTATGCCAAAATTAAAATTAAGTATGCAAGGTATGCAGGATGTTTTTTCGTTAAGCAAAAAGTAATTTTGTTCTGAAGTAAAATGACTGGTTGTTCTAGAAAGAAGTGTAAAACAAAATCTGAATGGAAGGGGAAAGTTGCATAAGGTTTGTGGAAAAGGAACTTTGTCTTGATCAAAGCTAGCTGAGATTTGATGGATTTATTTATAAGAATTTTTAAAAGAGCTTTAGTATCAAATCTTATACTGATACAAAAATATTAAATTGGTACAAAATATTCTACTGATACAAACAAACAGAATTTGGTTTTCTCTGTGTTAAAATTGCAAATTTTTCTAGGGTTATTGGTCTTCTTTTCATCAGAGGCTGTAAGAGCTTCCTCTGTACTTTCTAAATAATTTTCCTTGAAGGCAAAGATTCTGTGTTTTATCAGAATAATATCCTGCACTTTGTTGACTTTATCATGCCCTTGATTATTTAAGAAAACAAAGTCTTCTCACTTTTGAAAGAGCTAAGGTTTTATAAAATCATATTACCTCCTATATTTAGTTTTAAAATCTTTTATAGTCACTTTGGCTAAATAGGTAGCCAAATATTGCTTCTCAGTGACCTATGATCCTATGTAATCAAGTATTCAAACCTCCTGACAACTTTTGACATTTTGCATTCCGGAAAACAAATCCTAAATAATATCTCCTTAGTCTCAAACTGCTTTAGAGATTTCCCAGAGGACCCATGGAAAACCACAAAGGATCTTTCACCTTGTAAAAAGAGAGGGCCTACAAATAATTAGGTTTTTTTGATACATTATGAGTTGCGTGGGAAGTTTTATCAAATCAGAAGAGATGCTTAACCTTCCCCGGCTTAAATTTGCATGGGGAAAATGTCACTAATATAATTATTTCAGAAATTGTATGAAGTTTTTAGAGATTTGCCAGTGTCTTTGCTGTCCATGATATGTCTTGGTGCCACTTTACCTGATATCGGACAAAAACAGTATAGTGTTATTGGTTACAATTCAGTTAGTTTTTTTAAAATATTGTATGACATGGAAACAGCCAAATTTCTTTGTCAATTGCATTTATTTTTGTAATTAGATCTCATCAGATACTAAACTATGGCTATTTTAAGTCTTTTGTCATCCACAGATAGTTTTCTGGGTTTTTTTTAAATAATTTTATTTATTTATTTTTTTCCCCAAAGCCCCAGTAGATAGTTGTATGTCATAGCTGCACATCCTTCTAGTTGCTGTATGTGGAACGCGGCCTCAGCATGGCCGGAGAAGCAGTCCGTCGGTGCGCACCCGGGATCCGAACCCGGGCTGCCAGAAGCGGAGCGCGCGCACTCAACCGCCAAGCCATGGGGCCGGCCCGATAGTTTTCTGTTTTACTTTGAGGTTTTCTGAAAATGCTGGCAATCAGGCCAGGATGCCTGTCTTCAACAAAAAGGACTGTCTATGAGACCGGTAGAAAGGACTATGTCAAGTACTTTGGAGCACAGACTTCTTAAAAAACTTTGCCTTGCTTAAATACCTTGGAGGCCAAACCACTGGACCGAGTTAGGATTTGCAGAACTTTAGTAGAGAAGCTGATGAGTTCATGAGACTGCTGATTCAAGATGGAGCCAAACAAGAATTAATTGCATAGGACTGAATGAACTTATAAAGGATGAGTATGAGTTTTGTTCGGAATATTGCTGATGCTTTAATGTTCTATTTTCTGAATATAAGGAAGCCTTTTTTTTTTTTTCCTGAGGAAGATTTTCCCTGAGCTAACATCTGTTGGCAATCCTCTTCTATATTTTCGTACATGTGTCACCGCCACTGGTGAGTGGTATAGGTCCACACCTGGGATCCAAAGCCATGAACCTGGGCCACTGAAGTAGAGCACGCCAAACTTAACCACGAGGCCACGGGGACAGCCCCAGGAACCCTTTTTTCTTAAGCTAGTTATAATTTATAACAATTTAGTAGATTATAATTTTATAAACAGAGATGAAATATTTATTTTTTTTATTTATTTTTTTCTCCTGGCTGGATTCTTCTAGAAACTCCTGTTGAATATTCTTATTTTCATGACAAAATAATTATTTGCATGGTTTTAATAAGAATCTGTTCTCCTTATTAACAGAACCTAATTGGAAATATTGGTTATGTAACTAAGGCTTTGACTGGAATGTCATATATGAGAATGATACTCATAGAATCAGATATGATCAGATACTTTTAAAGAGCTAAGATTGACTTTTTGAAGCCAATGCTTACAAAGCCCTCTTGGGAAAGCCAGCCTGGCACCTGGCTTACACGATCCCCAGTATTTCAGGTGAGTAAGGAAGGTCGCTTCCTGGTGGGCCCAAGAATCTTAAGATATTTGGGGGACTTCGAAAAGAGAGGAATTTACCCAAATTAATATGTACTGCAGGCGAAATCTGGTGGTGAGTTCTTGGCTTGGCTTACTGGCCTCAAGAGGCTTTAAAAAGTCCAATCTAAAATTCTTTATAAAAACTTCCAGCAAAGCAAAATTTAAAAGGCCTATTTAGTAAATTACCATTCTTGTTGCACCTATTTAAATAAACAGCACATATCTAATAAGATAGACTTATTTTGTGATCAAGAATAACATTTCTTTGAGATTATCTTTGATGAAAAGGGCATGACTGTAGAGAGAAATATGTTTTAATTGTAAATTATAGCACGCTATTGTGGGTTCTCATATTCTGGTCCTGTTAATTGTCTTTGAGCTATTTCGTACCTCTTTCTAAACTGCATGGTTTTATTACTTACTTGCAAATTGGACTTGATCCTGTCATCTTGCACGCATAGTCAACCATTAGCAAATTTTCAGTTCTTGCAGTTTCCTTCAGTATCTGGCTACAACTCTCCAA
The DNA here is from genome assembly GCF_020826845.1 of Diceros bicornis minor. NCBI lineage: Eukaryota > Metazoa > Chordata > Mammalia > Perissodactyla > Rhinocerotidae > Diceros > Diceros bicornis. The sequence goes on from NC_080781.1 coordinate 22,551,722, forward strand.
ACTAAAGTTTCCAACTTTTCTTCCTCCTTCCTGACTTGGCATCACTAAGAACTGAAACCTGATTTCCCAGGGCCTTATTGAGACTCTAGGTTGCCCTGAAGTTGGCCCATTCTCCCAGAAGCTGAAGAAGCACTGAGAGTTAAAGCCCAATGACTTGAAAGAAGTCATCCCTGTAATTGACTACACATGGGCTGGATTTCTTCCTGGACAAGCTTCTGTCTGGGTCACTAAGCAAGTCTGGTAAAATTCTCAGATCATGCAAGCTCTTATATGAGAGGTAACCAAGACTGGGCAACATCACCAAAATCATTGCTATCTTAGCTCCAAGAAACTCAATGAGCAATGCTGCATAATCAAAAGATTTCCATCCACCAACCTCTTGGGTGATTTAATGTATTAATATTTAATACAATATTTTATATTAAAATTTCTCTTTTTCGTTATAGGTATCCCTCTTTTAAGATGCCTGACACTAAAACAACTGACCTTTGCTACTACTCCTCAACAGATGGTTCAACTGATTTTGCAGGAACAATGCTCAGAACAGACCTCAGTCCTCTTGTTTACCCATGATGAGGCCGGATACAGACACTCCAAATTCCCACTTTTTGCCTCATAAGTAATTAGCTAAACTTCTACCTCACTGATCAATAGAAAGAAAGCTTTTTCTCCTTTCCTCAGGCCTCTGAATTTTGGCCCACCCTCAGCCTGACTCAGCGTACAGCCCCTCTTTAGTGACTTCTCCAGGAAAATAGGTTGGCCTTAGGGTAAAACATTGTCTGATCTACTATCTGATCAAGCCATGCTTTCATCCCACTTCCCAAACCCAGTTCTTTCTAGCCTTGTTTACTCCTCTCGATAAAGGAAAAACTCTGTTTGCCTAACTCTTGAGATCCTTGCAGATCCTGTTGTCACAGCGTTCTCCCTAATGCAATAGTTCCTTCCTTCCCCTCTTGCAATAATGCTTTTGAATAAAGTCTCTCCTTACTAAGAAAAAATGTCAACTGACCATATATGTGCAGTTTTATTTCTGTACTCTATTCTGTCCCATTACACTATGTGTCTATCCTTTCACAAATAAAACGTGGTCTTGATTCCTGTAGCTTTATGTTAATTCTTGAAATCAGGTTGTGAGAGTCTCCCAATTTTTTTCTTCTTTATTAAAAAAAAAAAAAACACCTTTAACATGTCTAGGTTTTTTGCTTTTCCATATAAATTTTAGAATCATCTTGTAAAATTCTACAAAAACACCTGTTGGGGTTTTGAATAGTGTTGCGCTGAATCTTTAGATCAATTTGGGGAGAACTGACATCTTGACATATTGAGTCTTCCAATATATGAACACAGTCAGAGCTCTCATACATTTTTGGTGAGAATACAAAATGGTACAGCAACTTTGGAGAATAATATGGCAGTTTTTATATATTTAAACACACACTTACTGTATTTCCACCCATAAATGTTACACAAAGAAACATAAATTTGTGAAAAATTGACAGGACAAAGAAACTTAGGTTTGGGGTATGTAATTAGTGAGGAATTTATGCAGAGTTTAGGCTTGAGGTAGTAAATTAGCGAGGTTTGTTTATTCAGATTTCTCAGCCTTGAATTCCCTAGCTCTGGTGATAAGGATGCAGAGAGAGCACCTTTCACATGGGAAATTTATTTCCTGCTTCCAGGGGAACAGAGACAGGAGGGTCAGAATGACATTTTTGCTTCTCAAGTAACTTTAATTCTAAATAATTAATATGCTATTGTGGGATATTTTGAGCTGGCCTGCCCTGGGCCCCAACATCCCTCAATGTCTAATGGTCCTAGGGGTCTCTCTATATTTAGAATGAGACTGTCAATGAGTTTTGTATTGGTCTAGAGGACCAGAATGCTTTGCTTTAGAATGAGCAATTCGATTCTGGTCATTATGACTGAGGGTTCCCAAACACCAGATTGAGAAAGGGAAAGCACTCTGGGGTGCTGCCTTGGTTCTCTTGAGTCTCTTCTTTCAATTTCAAAGTTTCCTTTAAGGTTTTTAAAGTAGCTACATGGATTCAGATGACTTTGCGTTAAATTGAGGTAAGGTGGTGTTTAGGGATAAATTAAACAGTTCCATAGTAAAGAATGACATTTGTCTCCACTGAAATCCCCATTCTTACTATGATCTTCCACCATACGTGTGGCCTCCAAGCCCAAATGATCCTAGGGATTTTGCCAGTGGGTCATCTTCTTTCTCAACAGCAAATCCCATTTGAATGACTAAGCTTTCTTCACATGTTCTAAGCTGCTGCTTCTCTGGTGTTCCATATTTTAGAAATTTTTTGAGTTCTTTCATTCTCTATTGGAATCTCTCATTTTTTAAACATTGTTATATATTGTACCTTTCTTCTGATTCCTTTAATATAATTTTACATGGTCTTTTAAGAAGAAGAATTTAAGTAAATGAGCTAAATTTGACATCTTGCATCACTATTTGCTTAATAATTTTGTGTGTGTGTGTGTGAGGAAGACTAGCTCTGAGCTAACATCCGACGCCAACCCTACTCTTTTTGCTGAGGAAGATTAGCCCTGGGCTAACATCTGCGTCCATCTTCCTCTACCTTATATGGCACACCGCCACAGCATGGCTTGACAAGTGGTTCATCAGTGCGCGCCCAGGATCTGAACCTGCGAACCCCGGGTTGCAGAAGCGGAGCATGTGCACTTAACCGCCGCGCCACTGGGCTGGCCCGCTTAATAATTTTTTTAATTGATTTAATTCTACTTTTACAAGTGACCATTATTCTTGAGTATAAAACACGAGTCTCTTATTTTTCACAATCAAGAGCATAGAAACATGTAAACAAGAAAAAGTAGTAAACATATATGAAATTTCAACAGACATTTGCTAGTAATTTTTCAGTGAATATCTTTATAGATTTTTCTCTGGCTTTTTTCTGCCTTTCTCTGCTTCTCATTTCACTATCACTATATGCATTTATATATATATCTATATATGCACATTTATTTGTTTAATGTCTATATATCATTCATTTTATAAAATAAGATGTCATACAGATTTTTCATACACATTAAATTATAAAAGAAGGAAGATCAAAAATCAGTAATCAATAGATTATTTCAAGAAGAAAATCAAAAGCAGAGAAGTTACTCAAAGAAAAAGAAAGTGAAATAATAAAAATAAGAATATCAATAACAGAGAAAGTAAAGAATCAATTGTATGACTCAGTGAAGACAAAATGCAAATTTTTGAAAAGAATAATAATATATATGCTCCTCTGGAAACGCTATATCAAAAAGAGAGAAAAACCACAACAATGTAAAAAAGAGAAGAAAACAAATAAAAAATAAAGAACATAAAAGAGAGAAGAAAACATAAAAGAGAAATAACTATATATAGTACATATTTTAAAATGTATAAGAGAACATAATGACTAATATTCCAGTAGACAGGTAAACTTAGAAAAAATGGAAAATATTTTAGAAAATAAACATTTGTTGATCCAATTATGATTCAAGAGAAAAAGTAGAAAACTTAATCAGTTATAAAAATTGAATACATTTCACCATCCATCCAAAATATACTTCCTAGCCCCAGAACATCTCCAAGTCCTCCTGTCCCAAAAAATTATGCAGGCTTGTTTTATGAGTAAACAAGGGTTAATTAGTGTGCAATCACAAAAGGTCAAACATTTTCTACATGTAAGGTCATACATTCATGTCTATATTTCAACCTTCAACTGTTCTACACATGTACATCATTTCATGGTCTGTATACAAACAAGTTAATGTTTTTCATCAAAGGGAAAAAAAAACCTTCATATTTTATTCAGTCTGTCTGACACAATGGGTTTATTACATTTACCTATATTATTTTATCTGCTATATTTTTGGATTTATCTTCTTAAATTATTTTTATACTTTCTTGCTATACATTTGTGGCATGGGATTTAGACAATACACAATGTATATCTGTAAAGTATATCTGTAACCTAGCACATTTCATGTTTTGTTTTGGTCTGTAGGAATTTCAGAACCAAATTTGCAGTTCAACTTGAATATTGCAAGGACATTATGATGTGCATTTTTTAGAGTTAACTTTATATCTGCTCTTTTCATAGTATCTCCCCACATATATAATTCCCTTCCATGTTTCATTAATATATATTTATTTATATTTATATTTTTTATGTATCATCTTTCTTGTTGCAAGCCACCACATATAGCATTTGGAATAAAAGGAGAAGTAAGTGTAAAATGAAGCCCAAAACCCAGAAACACAGACTCAGCAGAAGCTTAGAAAGAAAAAACTTTTTAGATAAATCCTTATATATATAAAAAAATTTTTTGACTAAATTTTTAACCTACTAGGCTTGTAACTGTAGGGGAGGAAGAACTATTCCTCTATCTTCTAGGTCCTTCTGGTTGGTTTAAGAATTAAATTGACATGAGACAGAATAACAGGAGAAAATCAAAGTTTAATAATATGTATACATGGGAGAGACCCAGGAAAACTGAGTAGCTCACCGAAATGGCTGAAGCCACCACCTTAAATACCATCTTCAGCTAAAGACAAAGGAGGATGTTGGGGGTAGTGGTTTGGGACTTCAAAGGGGAAGAAGGCAATTTACGTGGAGATAGAAAAGCAAATGTTTGATAAACAAATGTTTGCTGGGCCATCTATAGACAATGAGACCCAAGAGAGAACTTTGATAAAAATGGGCTAATCCTCCCAGTCTACCATACTCAGAGTTATCTATGGTGATAGCTCCTTCCTGGGAGAGGCATTCTATCTTAAATTCTTTCAGGCAGTTAGGGGGAAGGTCAAAGTTTCCTTCATAGTCTTTTGTTCTTAAAAATAATCAAACCAAAGTGACACATTTTGGGGTGACAAATTCTGATCCCCCACATAACCTTAGTACATCATCTGACTTTTTTTATTAACAAACTTTTTCAAAACTATTTTTATTTTCCTTACTTTTACTAAAAACACTATTTAGTATGAAATGATGAATGCTTTTCTCTGTGATTTTTGTGTAAATTTTAAAAATGTATCAGGAGGGCCCCATAGCTTAGTGGTTAAGTGTGCGCACTCCGCTACTGGCAGCCCGGGTTGGGATCCCGGGCGCTCACTGACGCACCGCTTGTCTGGCCATGCTGTGGCAGTGTCCCACATACAGAAACTAGAAGGATGTGCAACTATCACATACAACTACCTACTGGGGCTTTGGGGAGAAAAGGGGGGGAAAAAAAGGAGAAGGATTGGCAATAGATGTTAGCTCAGGGCCGGTCTTCCTCAGCAAAAAGAGGAGAATTAGCGTGGATGTTAGCTCAGGGCTGATCTTCCTCACATACACAAAAAAAAAACTATCGAAAATCTGCTTATACATTATATATGTGTGTATGTTTCTGCACATGTGCATTTTTATATGAGCTATTTCCATATAGTAGAGATAGTATTTTTCTAGTCTTATGACATTATGGCTTAGGCTTTTGGCTCTAAATTTCCCTGTTTTTGCACTATTAAATTTGAGCATATGCAATTCAATGAAATCATCTCAATTACTTGACACTTCCTTATTTTTAAAGAAAAATGCTTATACAAATTACTTACTACATACAGTAGGCTGCCAAGAAAAATCTAAAAGTTTTGCTGCTCTTTTGCTTGATTTATGTAGCATTGTTCTTTTTACCACATCAAATTTTTCAATGATGTCTTTGGCAGAGTGTTTTACTAAATAACACATGATTCACAGTGACGGAATGGATGCTCCACGTGTAACTATACTCTCTGATGTGTTTGCTGATTAAGGATGTTTCACAAACTGTGTCTCAGCTGTGGTGCAACCCACAGGCATTTCTGTTGTGAGAAGCAAATGACAACATCTCTAACAGTAAAAAGGCAACATGGTGCCTATGTTTCCCCAACAGTAAAGCTTTTATCACTAACACTGAGAGGTCAGAGAAAATGACATCCCAATTCAGCATGTACAAACTTTCAGCTTTCCCAGGGCAGAATCCACAACAAATAGGCCAATATATGAAGCACCATGGAATAACATAAAAACTGCTATTGGGCTCTGGAAAATTATACGTTATCTCCAGCTGTTAATTGTAGGTTTGGTGTCTTTTGTTTTAATTCCAGAGATGTGCAGAAGTGGAACCCTTTATTAAGCTCATCCAGTATCAATCTATGAACATCCCAATTACATGTTGTTTGTTGGTAGGAAGTCAGGTTGAACTAAGTAAGGAACGTTCACCAGTAATGTGTCACTGGATATAAAAAGAGATGCATGCCAAAAGCGTGATCCCCCTGTCGCTGCAGGGATTATTTTCCTTATTTTATTTCTTCACTAAATAAGCAACTGCCTTAATTATGTCCTAAATATGAGTAAACTTTTTATATATGTTTAGAGTCTAAGCCAACCGCTATTCTGTGATTGGAAAACTCCTTCCACTGTTTAATTCCTAAGATATAAGAAATAATTCTAGTTTGCTCATTTTAGTGCCTTAAAGAGCATTTGAATTTAAAGAATTTTAATTTCCATTGGCCATCCAGGGACTAACTCACTAAGAAGCAAAATGAATAACTTCAACTTCTGCTTCCAAAATATGTAAAAATATTTTTGAGCTTCAAAGAAGAGTACACGTTTTCCCTCCCATATGTTGTCTTTATCATCTGCTGAAACATTAGCCTTTTTAATGTGAAAACCTGTTGTAGATTAAAATATAAACGTAACTATCTATGGAATTTTGTCCAGTAAAAAAAAAAAAACAAACCACACAACGTTAATGTTAATGTGTTTATAGATTTAAAGGATCAATGAAAATACTTGCCAGGGAAATAAAACGAATACAGTGTGATTCACTGAATAGATTAACTCAACAGTCTTTCCAAATTGTTTTCATGAATTTTATACAAAGATTAAATTTGTTAAAATAAAATTATCTAAAAAACAAAGTAGAATCTATAAAGAAGTAGTTCATCAAGTTGGTATAATAGTGCCGTAAGCTCTGTCTATTGTGTTATATTGTAACTGCTTGATCCTGGTTATTACACATTTATTGAGTGCCGTACATTTCAGTTATGTTTGGGGGCCTATTTGTAAGCCTTATTCGTTTAATTTTTTTATTTCTTAATTATTGAAGAAATGTCCATATTTCATTGATAATGTTAAAAATGGTAGGAATACATTTCCCTAGGATTTGGATTTTTAATATATATAAAATGATATCTCATCCAAGTGTACTGTAACAGAGTTTTCATGTATATGTACATAGTTTCCCAGTTCAATCATTAACAATTCAATCAAGCTGAGGAGGGAGAATATAAATGGGATATAAGCTTGATGTGCAATGAGACAGACTGGATTATACTAACACAATCTGAAGCCAAAAGTTAGTTTATCACATGCATATTTTTCCATTGGGAAGTTATAGGAGATGAGATCTTACAAACATTATATTATAAGAAGAATAAATCCTCAAGAGAGAAGATTGCTTATAGGCCTTCACATGTAGCAAATTAAATAGTTTTTTCTGAGACCTGTAACTGTATTTCCTATGTACTATTTTTTAGCAAGATTTTCATTATTGTCCTCAGTTTTCTTACCTGGTACTCTCTGCATTTGATCTGCAGTTCAACAGCTCCAGAAACAAGCTTTCTCTGGTCTCTGCTAAATGACAATAAGTCTGAGTCTTCTCATTTTCATCATTCTTCATTTTTGGCCTATGAAAACAGACACAGGACACTTGACCAGATTCTGGGTGGAAGCTGTTTCTTTAAGTTCTGCAGTTTTCACTTTCTGGGTCTTTTCTGAATAAAAGGGCTAGAGTTCAAGCCACAGAAAAGTTGACTTAGGACCTTATAACATAGCATGCAAAGACTATTAAAATATCTGATGAGGTTTCATGGAAAACAAGATAAAATGTCAGGAATTAATTGTTCTATGCACTTATGACAAAATGCCAAATGGATATAAAACTGTATTTACTTTTTACTTTAGCAAAAGACAGAGAAGAGAATGGTATTTTCAGATACCAGTCAGTTAGATTTTGGATCAGCATAACCAAAAAAGTTTCTTAATAATCTGAACTTTTTAGAAATGAGGTGAGTTCTATAATAAGTGAAAAATTACTAGAATTGTTCTACTGGAAATTATATATCCCACCTCCAGGGATATTATTGTACATGTGATTTCTGTTTGGACATGGAACATGAGCCGCTCTCACAACTAAGATTCTGCAATGACATTCATTCGTACATTCATTCACGGAACAAACATTTCTTAAGTATTTCCGATGGGCCTGGTGCTGTGATAGGCATTGAGGAGACAGAAGTGGCTAGGACATAGTTCCTCCTTTTCAAGTACTTAGATCTGGGAAGGAAGATAAACAAAGAGAATCCCAGAAGAGTTTGAGAACCATCATGAGAGTAATTATTAAATAGTGGTAGGAAAGTACATGAGAAGGTACTCAACCCAGAATGAATAAAGGCTCCACAATGTAAGATTGCACAACCCATTTGGGAAAACACAAAAACAAACAAAACTACGTTGCTCATGCACAGAACAAGAGCCAAGCTATAGGAAAACACAGATGAGTAGAGTTCTCTCTTGGTGGAGCTGTTAGTAAAATTGCATAGGACTTAAAGTTTGGCTAGCAATGGAGAAAAATCATTAAAGTATTTCATAGCAAATAACTTTGAACAGCAGAGGGCACTGAATATTAGCAATTTTACAATATATAAGTATATATTTAAGTGGCACTAAATGATCTCATTTTTTACTTACAACATTTATATAAAATTTCAGTGTGAACAATCATTGTGTAAGTTTCCTGGTAGACCTGAATTTCACACATATTTCTGCTATTCACAATTAGTACTTACATCATGTAATACACTTTGGTTTATAGTGTTGCAATAAGGAGATAGAATGAAGACATGAAACAGAAAATAAAATTAAAATTTGAGAAGTATTTTAAAAAAGTGAACATAATTGGTATAAAATAAGACTTTTATTCTCCAGGTTTGCACAGAGTAATGAAAAATAGCTAGAACAAAATAGATAACATGCTGCTACTTTCTGTTATCAAAAGCATTGGAGTAGAAGGCTTAAGAGATTCCTAGAAGTGTGAGTGTTGGGTATGGAGTCGAGGGTCAGCTTTGTGAAGACTTAGTCTCCCACATAGATGAAACAAATTGGAATGCTAGGGAGATGGTGACACTAGAAATAGGTCCTCTATGTTATTTCACATTATTTGAGAATCCATTATGAAAAAAAATTAATTTCCTGGGCTGGCCCAGTGGTGTAGTGGTTAAGTTCATGCTCTCCTCTTCGGTGGCCTGGGGTTCGCAGGTTCCGAACCCCGGTGCAGACCTACACACTGCTCATCAAGTCATGCTGTGGCAGCATCCCACATATCAAAAAAGTAGAAGAAGATGGGAACAGATGTTAGCTCAGAGCCAATCTTCCTCAAGCAGAAAGAGGAGGACTGGTAACGGACGCTAGCTCAGGGCTAATCTTCCTCACAAAAAAAGAAAAATAAAAAATTAATTAATTAATTAATTTCCATCTATAAGTATTTTCAATCAGCAGACATCCTCCACTGAAGGGAAAATATCTGCAGAAACAGAAATACCTTATCCTATTTAGTCAGAATCATTGTCTACAGTCTAGTGGTTGGGGAGGTGCAGAAGGAGAGGAAGGGTGGGTAGAAATAGATTCAAAGGACTGTGGTGGGGCAAGAGGATTTAAAAGAAAACTTCTGCCTCCTATTTCATTAATAATGATACCATTTGTTTAATACTTAATACATACTAGAATCTTCGACATGAAATTTTGTTATTTAATCTTCTATGTGTTCAAAGTTGGCAGTGTTGCCTTCTTGTAACAAATGAGTAAATTGAGGCTTAGAAAAGTTATATAAATTGCCCAAATTCACAGAGCTAACAACAGCCAAAGGTGAGATTCAGACCTCTTATCTTTTTGCTTGCAAATATCGTGGCTTTCCAATATGCCAAGCTTAGTAGGAATAACACATGGGTATCTGTCCAGATCAATTTCCTGGTTTAACTCATTCGTCCCACATGCTCCAAGGATCCCTAATCCCATAGCCAGCCTGGATTACATTTTCCTTGCTGGAATGTCTGGCGCACAGTGCTGCTGCAGTTCAGTTGCATCATGACATAACCTTCTGAAAATTACGAAAAAAAGCCAGGCTCTTACTTTCCCAGACCTGTGTCGTGAAAAGTAAGACAAAGCGTAACCTGGGCAAACAGTTTGTAGAAGTAGTCAGAAAGCAAACTTCAAAGTGACGAGTCCCAAGATAGAGGATTCTGAGTCACTGGGTCAGAAGAGACCTCCAAAGAAAAGCCTTATGGCATCTAGATTATTCCACCAAAGTGAAAATGCTCTAACAGACTCGAAGGGCAGCTGGGTGGTGTTGATTCAGGTATCCATTCCTGTTTTGTTGGCTCTATCATCTCAGTAAGCATTACCCAAGTAGAGGTCAGTGGAACTTTAGTTCTGCCAAATTCTCTGAAAGAAAGAAATAAAAATCCTATGGCCAATAAATAAGTTTGGGAAATTTTCCCCTATTCCCCTTTTGAAATTCATAGAAAGGCAAATTATTTGTTTTAAACACAGCATTTCCTAAACATTTTCGACCATTGAATTATTTTCATTTGTTTCTAGTAACACCTATTAACCTACAGAAATAATTTTCTGAGTAATACACATTGGGAAATTCTATACTAGAACAATGACTTCCAGTTCACCAACTGGAGCCCTCCTATTATTTTTCCCACTTGGACTTGATATTTTGAAAATGATTTTCACTAGTGTCTTTAAAAAATTTATTCAAAGACTACTGTTAGACTTTTTGAAATATTGGCAGGGAAAAAATCCCACAGACCCTCATTATTCTTAATAGAGTTTCCCTGAGTTAGAGATTTGAAACTGGGAATCACTATTCTAAGAAGAAAACTGCTTGTTAAGAAGATTCTGTTCATTACTACCATATTGAGTTCTTTCATGGTTAGAAAATTGTTGCCGTATCCTCGGCATGTTTTGCTAAGTCCATAGAGACATGGGAAGACTGCAACTTTTGGTTTGACTAAGAGTTCCCCAGGGATATCCCTGTTCTGACGAGGTGTATCAATGTGGACACGAGGGGTTGCATTTTAATCTTCATTGGGTAATTCATATTCTAGGCTCTCTGTCCTTCCTGCTAGAGCCCAGGTTCTTGCCTGACATCTGGCACAAGCGAATCATACACAAATGATCAAGAGGACCTTTCATTGTATCCAATATCAAAGTTTAAAGAAAAATCTTTATCTTGGATTTGAATGTTCTTACTGAGCTCTACATTTTTCTGTGTCCCAGTTTTGAAAATAGGAACAGAGTTTCCAAATTTGAAACAATAAATCATTAATACATATTTAATATCATACCTTAATATATCTCTACCACAATATTATTAAATTCTGTTTTCAAACATTTATTTAATTTATCATTACACAAGCTTTCTAATAAATTGTTTGAACTCTTCATAAGGTATTTTTTAAATTGTCGGAAGCTACAAATAACACACAAATGAAAAATATTATATCCATTTTTCCCTCTTCACTGGTATTTGATATTCATTTATTGCCACTCAAATAGGCATCAACAAGTTATTTTCTGTTAGGATAAAATTTTCTTTACTTAAGTTCTAAATTGTTTGGTTTGTCTCATTTATTTTCCAGATGCGTTATATCTTGGTTATAAGAAATGAGACATATTAGAGAAAAATTGTCTTGCTGCCCATCACTGTGTACCATTAGGGGTCCTTTTGTTTGTTTGCTTTTGTTTTCTACCTGCCTCTGATTTTTGGCTTATGACTCAAGAGATATAGTACTCGCCCTTCTTAATTGCTATGAACAGGATACACACCCACACATACATATCCTAACAATAACTTTACTATACTTCTCACAATGTTCTAAAATAATGGAAAATTTGTTTGGCTAATTAAAATATCAATGTGTCGTACAAATTCAATCCAGGAAATATTATGTAGGGATTTTAAATCTGTAAATACATAAATACCTTTTGGAACATATGTCTTGATGGGGTTCAAGGCAGGCCATCCGAAGATGTACCTCTCTGGTATGTGGATTTTTTCGAGCTGAAGACAATAAAGGCTCAGAAGACTCAGGAATAACATTTGACCTTCCCCCAAATTGCCTAAAAGAATTTAAGATAGAAAGCCTGATCCAGGAAGGAGCTGATACCACCAAATAACTATGGTGTAATGTAAAATAGGTGTGATAAGAAAGGCCATCTTGTCCAAATTTGGTCTCTTGGATGGGCCATATTCTCTATAGGTGGCCCAGCAAACAGTTGTCTAACAAACATTTGCTTTTCCATCTCCATGTGAATTGCCTTCCTCCCCTTTGGAGCTCCAAACCACTACCCCCAACATCCTCCTTTCTCTTTAGCTGAAGATGGTATTTAAGGTGGTGACTTGGGCCATTGTGGCGAGTTGCTCAGTTTTCCTGTTTCTCCCATGTATACATGTTATTAAACTTTGTTTTATTTTCTCCTGCTAGCTTGCCTTTTTAATTATTTGACCAGCCATAAGAACCAGAGAGAAAGGGGGGCAGAATTCCCCCCCTTCCCCTACAGTCATATCTATGTCCTCCAAAAAGAAGGGCAATAAGCCCAATAGTTAAAGCAAAGCACTGAATGGTAATGACCACACACACATATACATACTCTCTAGCTCCCTTAAACATACACACGTGCACACTTTGGCTAAAAGTCAGATGTTTCCAAAAAGTGTCACTAGACTCCTTTGCACCTTTACTAGTTGCTTGAAAGACTTGTTGAGTATTATTGAAAAGCCAGAGTGAGGATATGAGTTGGTGACACCTATTCAGAATATTCAAGCTGGAATACTGTTTAAACAGAGATCAAGAGGCCAATATGTGGACTGGTTTGGTTAATAGTCTGGCTGTTTTAGTTTAATTTGGGGAGGCACTAATTGTTCATTTAACTATGTCAATTGCCAAAATCACCTTGCTTTTGAAGAATGCTGCCATATGTTCTCAGCACTTTATATTCCAAGACTATTTTGATAACCTATGCAAATATGTTTTATTTGTATTCTTTATTTTATCTGAATATTTGCCATAATTCGTCATTTTTACACATGAAATGATAAATGTCATCTCTTAAAACTGCCTGTATAAATCTACATTCTTTTCATAATTCTCTTATCATATTCTCTTTGTTAAAAAACTTGAAAATATGACTTCTTGACAATATTGTAAAAGACATAGGGGAAGAAATCTTCCACTGAAAAAGAATGAGGAATACTCTCCCTCTCTCATTCAGGGTTTAGGAGGAGTTTGAGAAAAGAAAAATAATTTTCAGAGGCCAGCCCAGTGTGTAGTGGTTAAGTTTGCGTGCTCCACTTCGGTGTCCCAGGGTTCAGAGGTTCGGATCCTGGGTGTGGACCTACGTACCGCTTATCAAGCCATGCTGTGGGAGGCATCCCACATATAAAATAGAGGAAGATGGGCACGAATGTTAGCCCAGGGCCAATCTTCCTCAGCAAAAAGAGGAGGATTGGCATTGGATGTTAGCTCAGGGCTAAGCTTCCTCACCAAAATAATAACAATAATAATAATTTTTAAAAAATTGCTTCTCACAATTCTTCACATATAATCTATTAAATTTCGATCAGATATGTAAATTTATATACAGGTAATTATTTTCATTAAAGTCACACTTGAGGGTCTCAATATTGGAATTCTGTATTATTTTGGTTTCTTTATATTTTCATTTCCTTAACGTTATTTTTCTTTTGTTAACCATATCTTTTGTAAAAATATTAAATACGTATGCAGATTGAATGATCTATTTTGAACCCATTTTATCCATGAGCACATTTTCTTAAATAAAAAGAAATCATTATTTGATATTGAAGGGAAGCAGAATTTGCCACCTCAAAATATGCCTCTTTGGCATAAGGATTATTTTATGCTGATTATTTTTAAGAAACAGCAGACACAGGAGAAGCTCTGAAAACTGAGTAGAAGTTACCCTTTTGTAAGATACATTTACATTTATAAAGGAAATCTCCATTTGTTTAAGGGTGTCTCCCTCTCTGTACCAGGAAGAGAAGGATGACTCTAAATTTCTAGAAACTCCTATCAATGGAAAAGGCAAGGACTTAAATCTGCATAACAATCTTACCCTTATTTACTGTGCTTTTCCTGTAACTGTCTCCCCCCACCAACATCTTCTTTTGTCTTTATCTGGAGATGGTATCTAAGGTGGTGGCTTGGGCCATTTCGGAGTGTTACTCAGTTTTCCTGGGTCTCTCCCAGGCGTACAGGAGGTATACATGTTATTAAACTTCTGTTTGTTTTTCTCCTGTTCATCTGTCTTTTATTACAGGGGGGGAGGGAAGTCTCAGCCAGGAACCTAGAAGGGTAGAGGGAAAATTATTTTCCTCCCCCACAATATCAAATGATTACAAGATACCTTACCAATGTTTGGTAAGACTCTGAGTTAAACAGTCGTTAGTGAAAAAGGCATGTCCACGAGTTTACAAGTCATTCAAGTGAAGGCACAAGGCACCTGAAAATAAATCATCATATGCATTATTCACTATCTCTGCCTAGGAGAGAAAAAGGGGAAACATTAAATGTTGACAAAGAACAAGATTGGTTGGTAAATTTAGGCTTACAATACTCACGGCATTATAAATCCTAATTCTTTGCATTTCAATATCTATATTCATATAGCTGTATTTTCATTCACAATATCTATCTGTATTTAAAAGTATTTAAGTATATAAATATGTGCTTAAGCATAAAAACACAGCTAGGTTGTTAAATTTTCTTAGCATGACTAAGAATTCCCAATTCTGTAAAAAATAAAAGTCTCCAAATGGCAACAATGCTTCTGTTAGAAATACTTGATGGAGAATAACATTTGTTCTCTTAATAACTATAATACCCAATCAGTGTATTGGTCTATTTTTTCAAAGCTGCATAATAAATGTGAGAAGTGGCCGTGCAGTACAAAAGCATCCCAAGATATTCTTTTTACAGACAATTAAATATTTCCTTGTAGTTTTGCCACTAATGTAATTTGTTCACTCTGTTACCTGTCTATCCTCCTCTAATTCAAGATTAGTTTTAAAATAGGAGAAATATATTGAAACTTTAAATGTACGACTCATGCTCTATTACGTTAAATAAAAGTCAAACATTTTGTGGTAGGCCATGTTGACTATACTGCCGAGACTCTTCACGTGAAATATAAATTAACTTGTTACTGTAAAATCGGGTTGACATCATTTTTAAGGGCTACTTGAACACATTAGGGAATGTGAAATTAAAGCAGATCATCAGACTAAAATCTCTGAAAAAAGTATGCTTGTGTTTGATAAATGAAACATGCTTTTCTTTTTTCTTCAAGAGAAAAACAAAATGTAAGGTTTAAGCAATTCACCGACACCCCTGAATTGAGTTTTAAGCTTAGCATCTGTTTCTTGGATGACTGTGGGCTTACCACCCAGGGTGTTGAGCTACTCACAGGAACTGACTAGCTTCTCTTTGTTCTGATCTCTATTTATCTCCTCAGGCCCAATTCTCTCCTCCTTCTGCAAAAGACTGAAATTAAGTAATGCTGCATGCACTCTCTAATTTTAGTCATAGCATTCTTCTCAGGATGGTGGGGTGGAGAGACTATATTGTGACAAATATTTCACCCTCTTCTTCAATCTAAGGATGATAATTTCAGTGTCGTTTATAATAGATATGGGAGGTTTAAAAATGTCTCCTTCTTAGCAGCTGTAAAATTGTTATCATAAAATAACATGATTTTAGCCATTTTATTTCATTGCTTCAGAATCAGGAGGAGGAGTTATTTTGATTAGAAAAAAAGAGAAAGATTCTGTGAACTTCTATTCATCTGGAAATAAAATTTAAGGTTAAAGCTACAGTTGTTAAGAGATATTTAATTTTATATTATTATTTATGTTTCTGATTTACACATTTATTATGCCAACTTGATGATCAAAGACGCTTTTTTTGTGTGTGTGTGTTAGGAAGATCAGCCCTGAGCTAACATCCATGCCAATCCTCCTCTTTTTGCTGAGGAAGACTGGCCTTGGGCTAACATCCATGCCCATCTTCCTCCATTTTATGCGGGACGCTGCCACAGCATGGCTTGACAAGCAGTGCGTTGGTGTGCACCCGGGATCCGAACCCTGGGCCACCGCAGCGGAGCGTGCACACTTAACTGCTATGCCACCGGGCCGGCCGCTCAAAGATACTTTTTGATGAGTGAAATTATAAAAAGCTTCAGGGATTTTTTTTTTTTTTTTTTTTTTTTTTTTTTTTTTTGTGAGGAGATCAGCCCTGAGCTAACATCCGCCAATCCTCCTCCTTTTTTGCTGAGGAAGACGGCCCTGGGCTAACATCGGTGCCTATCTTCCTCCACTTTATATGGGACGCCGCCACAGCATGGCTTACCAAGCAGTGCGTCGGTGCACGCCCGGGATCCGAACCAGCGAACCCCGGGCCGCCGCAGCGGAGCGCGCGCACTTAACCGCTTGCGCCACCGGGCCGGCCCCAAGCTTCAGGGATTTTTATATACTAAATCTCAATTCCAAATTCTCCATGTGTTGAGATTTATGTTTTCAATTCATGTTGTCCGATAGCATTAATTTTTAAGCTCCTCTCTGATATAATTCTGACTTTTAGGTAGCGATAAAACCATTTATAAGGTGCTGATGGTAGCTTGTTTTAGTTTGACCCAGTCACAGATTCCTTATTATTCTTACTGACACGTACGCTACACAGTAATGGTGGAATGTAAAAGCATTTGAGTTGACAGAATGAAATAGGAAAATGTAAATACACAGAAATGATAAAGGAGATCTGAGGGGACCCGGGAGAAGCCCCGAGTGTGGTCACACATTGATCTAAATAGACTAATCTTCTCCCAGTTCAGTCATTCCACAAATACAGTATTTACAGCACTACAAGCTAAGTGCTTGGGATTCACTGGCCATAATGGTAGAAACCTTCGCAAAGACCTTAGAGTCCACAAAACAGCACAGACAATTAAATCAAAAACTCTAGTATGATATGTACTATAACTAGGGTTGCAGATATTAGGGGAACATGGCAGAGGAAAAGTGCCTTATGTAGATTGGAGAACTGGTCTGAGTCTTTCTGGAGCAAGAGACATTGATGTTGAGACCTGAAGGATGAGTGAGTATTAGGTAAAGAAGAGGAGAGAAGGGGTCCAGAGAGAGGATACATAAGGAGCATGATGCATTGCCCAAGCTGAAGGAGATTCTGTAGGAAGGGATCTGTTCTGATGATGCTGGGAGAAAGAGGCAAAGTGAATACCTGTGTTAGTGGAAGACAGTTTAACTGGGCCAAATTCTGAAGGTAATCTTGGCTAAGTGGCCAGAAAGTATTCTGTAGAAGTCCTTTGCTATAGCTGTGGCTTTTTGCTACTTCACTGGAACATTAACCTTATATTCTTTTGTAAAGTGTTCCCACTTCCGGAAAACACATTCACATACCCCAAACAAATCTCAGTCTTTTACCAGCCCACTCTCCTCCCAATTCCTATCTCCCTGTCTAAGAGCTTTCTGCTTGGCCAAACTCATTTCTTTTCTTTGCAGCTGAAAAGGAGAACTCTCTGTCTTTTCCTGGTGGAAGCCCAAATTAGACTAAAATTTACCTTATAAACCACTTGCCACTGCAAGGAATTTGTGCAGCTTTTAGAAGTTAGCATTGATTCAAATTTGTATGGATTTATTCTCAGCTGTATGTGTTGACCTCTCCTCTAAAATTAACTTGTGTTTGCTCTGATGTTTGCTCGATTGTATATGAAGGTCTTTGCATAGAGAAAAGACTAAACATGTGGAAGACACCTATCAGCTTCACCAGAGTCTCCAGAAATCCTAAGATTAAGATTTTTCAATTGTCCCAAGGGAAATTTTTAGATACAAATGCAAAAATCAGAATTATTCAACAGAAAATATTTTTTCACTATGCTAAGAGGAGTTTGAATGATAAAAAAGGGAAACAACGTAAACCATCGTTTGCCAAAGAGATACATTGTGTATTTTTAGACAAAATGTTAATTTTACAACTTAAAATTAGCTTATCCTTTTTCTTCTTAGAAAAATCATGCCTAAAAAAATGATCCATTAAAAATGAATAAGGTAGGGCCGGTCCAGAAGCTTAGTGGTTAAGTGCGCGCGCTCTGCTACTGGTGGCCCAGGTTCGGATCCCCGGGGGCGCACCGACGCACCGCTTCTCCGGCCATGCTGAGGCCGCGTGCCACATACAGCAACTAGGAGGATGTGCAACTGTGACATACAACTATCTACTGGGGCCCTGGGGAATGGCCCTGGGGAATAAAAAGGAGGAGAGTTGGCAATAGATGTTAGCTCAGAGGCGGTCTTCCTCAGCAAAAAGAGGAGGATTAGCACGGATGTTAGCTCAGGGCTCATCTCCCTCACAAAAAAAAAAAAAAAAAAAAAAAAAAATGAATAAAGTAAATAAAAATATAATTGGCACTTAAACATAAGCAAACAAAACTTATTTATTGCATAGCTAATAGTAGCACTGCTGAAATTGAGCCATCTGTTCAACCTGAAAACTTTATTTTGAAATTGTTACTAAGTATAGCTAACAATAGCATTGGATATCCCATTAGCCAAAATTGGTTCTCCTAAGACTATTCATGAATTATTTTTATGGTTAAGACATTTCTCTGAAGTTTTGCAGAGGGCTTCCTGGTTTGATTTTTATTTCTTTGATTTTTTTCAAAATCACTTACTACAAATTTCTTATGTTTTTAAAATATTTCCTATGTTTAAAGGTCATGTCTCTATGGCTGTTTTGTGGGTCACTCAGAATACATGATTATTACTTTGATTGTTCTCTTCAGTTTTAGATATTTCTACCTTAAGTTCCTAAATGAAGAGAGCAAGGGACTCCTCAATACAATGCCTGAGGGAACTCTATAGAGAATAAATATAGTTCTGAATCAGTAAAGAGTTATTAGGAAAAGAAAAACTATTAACCAGAAATGGTAAATAAATGCATGGCACCATACAGTGCATCAATATATTACTTCTGTTAACCCATATAGGATGCCATAGAGCAAGAGGCGGAGCTTACACTGGAATATGCTCCATCAGAAGAGGGATTATTGTCTTTTGATTACTCAAGTACTCCAAGTGCCTAGGAGAATATTTAGCATGTAGTAAATGTTCATTAAACATTTGTTGAATGAACCAATGAGAGGGAGAGAGGAAATAGGATATAACGTTTATCAAATATAGGCATTGTGATGAGCACTTCACATAATGACATTTTACTGAATCCTTATGCAATCTTTATGGAGGGAACGTAAATATCACATTCTTTTCTTTTTAACAGAAGAGAAAAGTAGTGCTCAGAATGGTGAGTTTAATTATCCAAAGGTTCACAGCTGGTAACCAGCAGATCTGGCAATCAAGATCCATCAATCTATCTATCTATCTATCTATCTATCTATCTATCTATCTATCTATCCATCCATCTATTTATCTAATAGGCTGCCTAAATAATACACAAGCAACAGTATCAGACTACTCATAAAATGTACCGGAAAGAGTAACAGTTGAGTATTTCAGTTGTCCATGGGTGCCTCTACCATGGAGAACCTGTGATCGAGCAACGGAGATTAATTACTGCGGAGGGGAGACACACAGATCTAATCAACTGCCAAGATTCACTGCTAGGAGCCACCAGTAAAAGACAGTATTGAGATTATCTGTTGATAGGTACAATGTTTAAAGAAAACTTTACATTGCCATGTTAGGGAAACCGTTATTTCTAGGTGGTTACTGTATTAGTTTTCTATTGTTGCTATAACATCTTATTCACAAACATAATGGCTTAAAACAACACAAATTTATTAGAGTTCTTTAGGCCAGAAGCCCAATGCAGGGCTTAGTGGATTAAAAATAAGGTAATGGCAGGGCTGCATTACTTTCTGGAGGCTCTAAGGGAAAATCTGTTTCCTTGCTCATTCAGAAGTTCGCAGAATTCACTTCCATGAGAGGTCACCATTTCTTGCTGATTGTCAGCTGAGGGCTGCCCTTAGCTTCTAGAGGCATTTCTCTGGTCCTTGCTACATCTCAGAACCAGCAATGGGACATTGAGTCTTTTTTAATGCTGCCATCTCTCTGACCTCCTCTTTTGCATTTCTTTTCCACCTTTTAGGATTCATGTCATTAAATTTGGCTTACACAGGATAATCTCTGCATCTCAAGGTTCTTAACCTTAATCACTTCTGCAAAATCCCTTTTATCATGTAAAGTAACACAGTCTCAGGTTTTGAGGATTACAGCACTAGCATCTTTAGGAGGCCATTATTCTGGCTACCACGGTGACCATACTGACATGTAGTTCTCCTAACATTTTGATAGGCATAGAGATTGCTGGTCTTTTAATATATCTTGCAATCAAGAGATAAAATAATTCCTTACCAAAGAACCTAGATGGCTTTTTAGTGATCTCTTAAATTATAAAGTTCTTTTTTATTCAAATATATTTGAAATATAACATTGTGTAAATTTAAAGTGTACAACGTGTTAATTTGAAACATTTATATGTTGTAATATGATTGCCATTGTAGCAATAATTAGCACCACTATCACGTTACATGATTATCATTTCTTTTTAAAATATAACCCAACATTCAGAATGTAGGGAGCAAGATGGCTTTGGAAAAAGCATTGCTCTTATTACCTATTAAGTCTTTTTATTTTTTCCTTCTTTGAATGTAGTCTTCTCCTTTATTTATGTCTAAAACTTGTTTTCTCATTGACTTTAGATTAGAATCAAGGTCTGTAACTGATTTTCTTTTTGTACAGACCTCGAAAGTGGTTTCTTTGCAGTCACTGAGTAATGACCGGGGTTTGACATGTGGCAAATAGAGCTGGATTTGTTCCCATAACCACATATCCCAAACTAGTTAACTACCATCCATATATCAGTTTGGGTTTGGGGAAAAAACAAGGGCAGGGAATTAGAAGGAAAATAAGAAAGGAAAAAATGAAAGGGATATTTCAGAATGTATTGCCTCTGTGCTAAATGAGGGGTTACATAATAAAAATTCTAATAAAATAAATCCCGTTTGACTATCTACTCAAATACTTGTAACAGAATGATAAAAATGTTCTTTAGACTTCTGACTGAGCCCCAAAGCTGACAGCAACAGAGGGTAAGAGTTCAAATATTCCAAAAGGATACCCTAGACACATGAATGCAGAGGGGAAGAAGCAGTAGCCAAACTGGTTTCATGACCATCAGCATGTCTACTGTATATAAAAGAAAGCTGAAAATTCCTTAATGATATTTTAAGGAATATCCTAATGATATTCTTTAATGAAATTCTTTTAAGAAGAATTTCACAGGAGTGGAGAGTGCTATGACATTTCCCTCCATTCCCCAATTCAAGTCTTAGAGTCCCCAAGTGACCCACTCTGGATTCTCACTGAAGTGCAGAATTTGGAAGGCTCCCTATATAACACTGCTGGAGCAGAGGACTAACAAGATCTTGGACAAACCTGACATTTCCTCAAGTATGCGGGAGAATCCAGGAAGATGTTTGAAACAGTGTGAAGGCAAGAGGCAGAGGAATGCTACCTGTGATGGGAACCACCATTAGGCAAATTGATTCCCGTAGTTTGGTGGAGTAAGACAGTATGAGTTTTCCTGCTGGCCAAATGAATGCCTGTATTATCCAGGGTAATGCTGTCATACTGTGGCTTAACAGAATGACAATTTATTTCTCATTTATGCAAAGCCTTTATGGATCAGGTAGTCTGGTAGCTCTCCTCTATCTTGAAGCTATGCCCTCTGAACACATGGCTTTCTAGGTTACCATCTAGTGTAAGAGTTACATGAGGTACACACCATTCTCTAACCTGGACAATGTTCCTTTTTGTGACCTTTTGCAGCCCCATTCATTCATGCATATAAATAAAGAATGTGACTACTTCTAAGTGGGATTAAAAGGGTGATACTTGTCTAGAAGCAATCCTAACACCTAAACATTGAATGCTAGGTTACAATTTAAGAGTCAAGAGATAAATTGAAGACATATCTAAGTTTCTTGGTAAGAAATTTTATCCTCTTCCTGCTAGATCCTTTATCCATCAGGCAGAATCTTTTTCAAGGTGATTCAAGTGGGCCACTTTATCAAGCAGTGCAAGTAGAGGCAGTTCGTACTCAACACATATTTCTTGAGTTCTAAACTTTTCCTAATTTCTCTTGAAGTTATTTTGGAGCCTTGTGGCTTGTTCTGACAAATGAACAGTGAGCAGACATGGTACGTACCACTTCTGGAATGAGGTGGATGATCTTCGGGGGGTGTGTGTATGTGTGTGTGTGTGTGCATGTGTGTAATGTAATGTGTTTTCAAATATAGTGTCTTTCTACTTTCACTCCATTTGGTTATAATATTTAATATAATATAGGAATAATTTGAAGCCCAGATGTGACTAGTTGTGACTTTAAGCTATTTAAACTTCCAATTGTCAGTTTCCTCATCTATGTAATTGGAGATTATATTATACCTATTGGCCTCCAGTTTGTGATGGTAAACTGAGAACATTTACGACTTTGCCTTCTTCTCAGAGTACCAATGACATTAGAGAAAATGTATGCAAGTCATATTGTAGGTCAGGAAAAATAGAAAGGATGCGACTAGGAAAATTTTTTTTTTTAAGAATTTCTGGAACATAGAGAAAATTTGGGAATAGATCCGCATGGAAAGGGTAGTGGAAACTTAGCTGAACATGCAAGATCTTCCAAAGAGACTTTTGGAGATCCTTCAAAATAAGAGTATATCGCTACATAAAAAAATAAATACCACTCAAAAACTTAGTAGCTTAAAAGAACAATAGTTGTGTTGTTGTCATTGTCATCATCGTTGGGTTTTTGTTTTGTTTTGTTTTTTCATGACCTATGAGCTGACTGGCCCAGTTAGGCAGTCTGTCTGCTCCATACGATTCCAGCTTGGGCTGCAAACATCTGGAGGCTCAACTGGGCGGGAATATCTCAGATGCCTCATGTGTCTGGCGCATTGATGGGGACAGCGGAAGAGCTGAGCTCAGAACACTAGGATGCTTTGGTCTCAGAGCCTCTCCTTCTTGTGGCCTCTCCATGTGATCTCTACACAGCATCTCTCCAGCAGCACAGTCAAATTCCTTACACGGCAGCTCAGCACTCCCAAGAGCACAAAAGCATAAAGTTGTCAGGCCTTCTTAAAGCTTAGACTAGCTGGAACTGGCCCAATATCCCTTTACCAAGCTCCATGGTATTAAGTGAGTCACAGAGCCTGCCCAGTTTCATCGTGGAAGCAGAATGCACAAGACTGTGAGTACCAGGAGACATGGTTCACTGGGGGCTGTCTTTGAGACTACTTACAACACTTACTCGTTGGAGCAATTCATTAAGAATTAGCATTCTGAAGAGCTGTCACCTCCTCCTTTCCTGAGCAGATGGCTACAAGGAAATGTCTTCTTGACCCAAGATCTTAGTATTGGAAGAATGGGTGTGACCCTCAAAAGAAGAGATCCTACTTGTGACATTTGAGCCTGAGAGAGAAGCAGAGCAAAATTTAATGTATGTCCAGTATTTTTACAAGAGACAAGTGTAAGGATGTGGAATCAAGGAAAACTCCTTTTAGCCAGAAGTAAAATATTCTAATGTGTTCCACTCTCAGAATAAAGTGCCTTCTAGACACTGATGTCTACAATCCAAATCAAGAAAAAAAATATTGAAGAAACAATTCTCCATAACTGCAGAGAAATCTAATATGAGATGCCTTAATTAATTAACCTATTCCTCCATCCATGCATATAGAACAGAAAAACAGCCAACCATAAAGTACTGGAAAAGCAATGTCATGGAAAAAGCAAATGAAAATACAAACCTGAACTACACACATGCATGTGCACACGCACACACACACACACACACACAAAATGTACACACTGAAACCAAAATTAAGCAAACAAAATTTAGGTAAAATAATAAACTTATTTAATGTCAAATAATTTGAATTCATATAGTAATTATAAACAAAAACAAATATTTATGAAAAAACTAAGAGAAAGAAAAGAAGTCCAGGAAATTAATATATTATTTATGAGATTAAAAAATAATAATCCAATGAGCAGAATAAATACTAACTAGATAGCGATAAAGACCAATTGGTGATCTCGAAGGTAAAATTGGGGAAATTATGCATGTTGTAAAACTAAACAAATATATATGGAATATCAGATAGATGTTAAGAGGAATGAATAATCCTTCCAGAAGGTGTATATATAACAGGAGTTCTAAAAGTCAAGAGCACAGATAATGGAGAGGAGGGAATAATCAATTATGAAAAAAATCATATTAAATCATATGTTTTAAGATTTAAATTTATATTCAGAGAAATGAAAAAGAGCACAAGATATTTTTAGCAAATAGGCATTGGACTCTGGCATTTGAGCATTCTGATTTAACTAATAGTCCTTTAGTCAATAGAGGGCTAGTCATTCAATTTGCTTCTTGCTTTGGGAGAACTTCAGAAACTTCCTTGAGTGAACTTGAGATCTTCGACACAGCCATTCAAAACTGATTCTTTTACACAAAATTATATAACTAATCAATATGTTAATCATAGTTAAGCAATATATTTATACAGTCATGCACTGTATAATGACGTTTCGGACATTCACAGACCACATGTACGATGGTGGTCCAATAAGACTAGTACCACATAGCCTAGGTGTGTAGTAGGCTATACCATCTAGGTTTGTGTAAGTACACTCTATGATGTTCACACAACAAGAAAATCACCTAACGATGGGTTTCTTAGAGTGTGTCCCCATCGTTAAGCGATACATGACTGTAATAATGGCTAACATTTCCTACCTGTGTGCCAGGCGCTTTTCTAAGTAACTAAAACATATTACCTCCTCTAATCCTCACAAAAACCCTGGGTGGTAGGCAGGGGAGAGTCCAGATTTTGTGGTACCTGAGATTAATGCAAGGCACTCTTTATAAAAATAATGCAAAATTAGGAACACAAAAACTGGTATGAAAACGAATATTTACTTGAGTGGGAAAAGATACCCTAGGGGCTGGCCTGGTGGCACAAGTGGTTATGTGCACGTGCTCTGCTGCAGCGGCCCGGGGTTGGCCAGTTCGTATCCTGGGCACATACCGATGCACTGCTTGGCAAGACATGCTGTGGCGGCATCCCATATAAAGTGGAGGAAGATGGGCATGGATGTTAGCCCAGGGCCAGTCTTCCTCAGAAAAAAAAAAAAAAAATGGAGGAGGATTGGCAGATGTTAGCACAGGGTTGATCTCCTCACCAAAAAAAAAAAGAAAAGAAAAGATACCCTGACAAATTACTGAGGTGTTGAAGCTGATCCTTTTCTTTTGAGGAATTTCAGTTAATTTTTCAGAAATGACTTTGACAAAATGCTTCCAGTTATCCCTAATTTGTAAAAGAACTCACACATGTAAGGAGTCCTGAGCTGTAAGTTTCATTGGCTTCATGGTAAATTCACCTTGGGAGATGAGTATTATTATATTCATGAGGAAATGGAGGCACAGAACACAGCTGTTATTGGGTAGCAGAATTCAAATCCAGGCTGCCTGGTTCAAGAGTCTGCACACCTGATCCCCATGTTATACTGCCAATCACTGGGCCCTTTCCTGAGACACTGTGAAGGTCTTGAACACAAGTTTGCATACCACCTGATTAAAATCATGTTTTTTTGATTAATAACCTTATTTTTTTATGTTATTGATATATTCATCTCCATTGATACAATCAGGAGTAACTTGTGGTTTTTAGTCCCAAATATGACAAAAGGAAATTGTGCTTGCATTTCCCCATAGGCCTGCACATTCTACCCAGCTTGACTATCATGTCTGGAACTGCTTGCAAGTTATTCCCCACAGGGTCCTTAGGTCTAGATTGTTCAAGACATCAGCCGCCCAGGCACCAAGTTAAAAAGTTGATGCTGAGCCAGCCCTGATGGCCTAGTGGTTAAAGTTTTGCACACTCCACTTTGGCAGCCCGGGTTTAGTTCCTGGGCACAGAACCACACCACTCATCTGTCAGTAGCCATGCTATGGCAGTGGCTCACCTAGAATAGTAGAAGGACTTACAATTGGAATATACAACTATGTACTGGGGCTCTGGTGAGAAGAGAGGAAGATTGGCAACAGATGTTAGCTCCGAGCAAATCTTTCCCGACAAAAAAAAAAAAATTGATGCTGGAGATCATAAACAGTAAGATCATTGGAGATTCTGAACCTCGGACAGAGTGTTTGAATGAGGGTGGGTAAAATGAAGAATCTGGCCTCATACTCAAGTGGGAAGCAGGAATAGATGAGGTTTTTTGACTATAACTTTTGTTTACTGAAACTTCCACCTCGCTGTGGTCAAAAGAATACGTGTGACCAACAAGGGAGGTTTAGCAGACCTAAAATAACTTTTTGTCAATATCATTTATATAACCATAATACTTTTTTATTCTGTTGGGGTTAATTTTTTTTTGATTCAACTGAAGGCAAAATACAACATATTTATTCCAGTTTCTCCTAATGTGAGATGCTTAGGTCAGAGAGAGAGCAGGGACTCAGAGGATATAGGCCATTTTAATTATTTTGGTTTTTATACTAAGAAAGATAGGGAGCCATTGTCATGTTCTGAGTAGAAGTATGATATCTTCAAGCAAGTAAGAAATGAAATACCTAGGCTGTTGTGCTGAGAATAAACATTAGGGGTCAAAGGGCTGAACAAATGAGGTTTATTAAGATAATATTACAATAATTTTGGCCAAAGATTTTGATAATTTGGACCAGAGATGAAGGTAATTGGTATCTGTACAGATAGTGAGGAGTGGTTGCCTTGTTATATACTTTGAAAGTAGAGAAAATAGGATTTGTTGGGATAAAATATGGGGGGAGGCAAGAGCAAAGGAATAAGGATGACTGTCTGTTTTTGACTAGTAATGCTGAGAGGATAGAGCTGCTGCTACTTACTGTGCTGGAGAAGACTGCGGCAGGTTGGATGGACGAGACAGGAAAATCTTATTGAGATGGTGAGGTTGTGATTGTTGGGGCAGAGGAAGGAGGGGTGGGGTTCTCGCAGAGATCACTGGTCTCCAGGGCCTGTCTTCCTTCTTGTCATCACATTGTGAAGGTGGATGAGAGGTGGTGTTACCAGGAGCCATCTGAACACTGGGTGACTGAGACCTATTCCTTATCCTTTAGGCCATGATACTGGGACCATTAAGAGTTCTGGACTCTCCTCTTCTTCAAGCAGATGGATAATTTCAGATTACTCTCTTCTTTATTGAATTAAGAAAACAAACAATAAGCATGCTCTTCGTTTTGGAGATTCAGCATCCAATTACTTAAACAACAGGTTTTATTTCTGAATGATCATTGCATTCAAAACAGCCAAACTTTTGATTTTTATTTTGATATATACACCTAATTTGGATGCAATCTGACTTAGATAAAAGTGCATTATTGGGCCGGCCCCGTGGCTTAGCGGTTAAGTGCACGCGCTCTGCTACTGGTGGCCCGGGTTCAAATCCCGGGCGCGCACTGACGCACCACTTCTCCAGCCATGCTGAGGCCGCGTCCCACATACAGCAACTAGAAGGATCTGCAACTATGACATACAACTATCTACTGGGGCTTTGGGAAAAAAAGGAGGAGGATTGGCAATAGATGTTAGCTCAGAGCCGGTCTTCCTCAGCAAAAAAGAGGAGGATTAGCATGGATGTTAGCTCAGGGCTGATCTTCCTCACAAAAAAAAAAGTGCATTATTAATGCATGTATATCATTAAAGTTGATCAAGGTCAGAATACACTGAAGAATAAATAAGAGATTAATAAGTTTTATAAGCATTTGCTCCTTTCTGGACTATAGATCAGAATATTTTAGAAAAAATGATCAATAAATGATTAAGTGATATCAGAGTAATATAATCATGTTAAATACATTCAAGCTCTTTTAAATATATTATTAGATGAGTAACCAGAATGGAAACCAAAAAAAAAAACTCAGGAAAACGATTCAAGATACATAAAACATTTCATCTGAGGAAAGAGAGATACTTTGGAAAGACTGATTTTATATGACATACCACTAGAATGCAGCAAATGCATAGTGGCCCATAAATAAAAAGCTACACTTAGAGAGTTTTACTTTAAATGTGACTGTTTCAAATGAAACAATCCACGATTTAATCATTTTATGTTTGACAGAGTCAAATGATAATTCACAAACCATAATGAACACAACTGTGCTTAGCACTTTTTGTCATACTTTGCCTAAAAGAAGCTAAAATGTCTCACAGGTTCAGCTAGCCTTTAAGGTAGTTTACCCATATATGGATATCATTCAGATTTGGGGTAATTAGTGCACTGATATTGAATCGCCATTACTT
The DNA here is from genome assembly GCF_020826845.1 of Diceros bicornis minor. Lineage (NCBI taxonomy): Eukaryota > Metazoa > Chordata > Mammalia > Perissodactyla > Rhinocerotidae > Diceros > Diceros bicornis. The sequence goes on from NC_080781.1 coordinate 22,580,275, forward strand.
TTGGCTTACAGAGTCCTCTCAGTGAATGAAATTGATTGAGATGCCCTCGTTTGTACTCCCAATTCATCTGGTGTATACCTCCATCTTTGTCATGCTCCACGTCAGGGTCTGCAAAGTTTGTATGTAATGTGCCAGATAGAAAATACTTTCAGCTTTGTGGGCCATGTGGTCTTTGTTTCAAATATCCAAGTCTGTCCTTATAGGGTGGTAGCAGCCATAGAAAATACATAAACAAATGGGCATAGCTGTGTTCCAATAAAACTTTATTTAGAAAAACAGGTAGCAGTCCAAACATGGCCCACAGACCACAGTTGACCATCCACTGCTCTACGTTAATCCTTGGTGCATCTGTCTATCTCCTCCATTAGCTTTACTTAACAGCAGGCATCATTTGGGGTTTATATTTTTATTTCCAGAACATGATGTAGTATCTAGAATGGAGTAGGTATGCAATAATGTTGAACAGAATATTAATTTATTATTAAAATTAATTATTATAAATTTTCTTTATGACTGCTATGACTCATTATATTAGAATAGCATTGAGAATGATTCTGAAGTACTCTATACAAACTCTACAGCCAACTTAATAAATATAACTAATGTTTACTGACTTTTTAGTAAATATTTTTTCACTGGCATAGTCTTTCCTTCAAAGTAATATTTTTTCTATTTTTAAAAGCAATACGGATTTATTGTAGGAAGTTTAGAAATTCAGTATTTTTTTAACGTGTGATTATCAATAAGAAGGACAATCTCATATATTAGTCCAATGATTGCTTTAAGAATGCACACATGTCCATTGGCATGCTGGAACTAGCTCACAAGAGATGATTTTGCACATCTCTTCCTTACTCTGTTCAGCGATGTAACATTGGTAGCTTGAAATAGCCATTATGGAAGCATTTACACAACAGAACTTGGCAGAAGTGGCTGTATTTTGGTCAATTTACCACCATACCACCGCACTGCATATGATCCCAATACTGACCAGCAAGATGCAAAGAAAGGTTTATTGGTGCACACTCTGAAATTGTTTTCTTACTCTAAGGAGAGGTCAAAAACACCTTAATCTTGGACTTCTAGACTCCAGAACCATGAGAAATAAATTTCTGTCGTTTAAGCCAAAAAAAAAAAAAAAGAGAGAGAGAAGTCAAAAAGAAACACATTTTCTTTCACCTGGATAGGAATGTACAAACCCTTTTCATAGTTACTAACAGAAATCCTATGCCTTGATATGCCTGTTGGCCATCTGTATATCTTATTTGGAAAAATGTCTGTTCAGATCCTCTGCCCATTTTTTAAACAGATTGTTTGTTTTTTTTGTTGTTGAGTTGTATGATTTCTTTACATACTTTGGATATTAAGCCCTTATCAAATATATGATTTGCAAATATCTTCTCCCAGTTGGTAGGTTGTCTTTTCACTTTGTTGATGGTTTCCTTTGCTGTGCAGAAGCTTTTTAGTTTGATGTAGTCTCATTTGTTTATTTTTTATTTTGTTTCCCTTGCCTGAGGAGATATATTCAAAAAGACACTGCTAAGACCAATGTCAAAGAGCATACTGCCTATGCTTTCTTCTAGGAGTTTTATGGTTTCAGGTCTTGCATTCAAGTCTGTAATCTATTTTGAGTTAATTTTTGTTTATGGTGTAAGATAGTGGGCTACGTTCGTTCCTTTCCACATGGCTGACCAGTTTTCCCAACACCACTTACTGAAGAGACTTTCCTTTCTCCATTGTATAAAAACATGTTGAACATCACTAATTATTAGGGAAATGCAAATCAAAGCCACAATGAGATATCACCTCATGCCTGTGAGAATGGCTATTATTAAAAAGACAAGAGGGGCTGGCCCGGTGGCATAGTGGTTAAGTTCACACGCTCTGCTTTGGTGGCCCAGGGTTTGCCAGTTCAAATCCCAGGTGTAGACACACACACTGCTCATCAAGCTAGGCTATGGTGGTGTAACACATGCAAACTAGAGGAAGATGGGCTTGGGTGTTAGCTCAGAACCAATCTTCCTCAGCAAAAACAGGGAGATGGGCAACAGATGTTAGCTCAGGGCCAATCTTCCTCACCAAATAAATAAATAAATAAATAAATAAATAAATAAATAAATAAAAATAAACTAAAAAAATAAAAAGACAAGAAATAACAAGTGTTAGAGAGGATGTGGAGAAAAGGGAACCCTTGTATACCGCGGGTGGGAATGTAAACTGGTGCAGCCACTATGGAAAACAGTGTGGAGATCCCTCAAAAAAATTAAAAATAGAGCTACCATATTATCCAGTTATTCCACTTCTACATTTTTATCCAAAGAACATGGAAACACTAATTCAAAAAGATATATGCACCCCTATCATAGCATTACTCACAATAGCTAAGACTCGGAAGCAACCTAAGTGCCCATCAATGGATGAACGGGTAAAGAAGATGTGGTATATATATATATATATATAATGGAATACTACTCAGCCATAAAAAAGATGAAATCTTGCTGTTTGCAACAACATGGATGCACCTTGAGGGTATTGTGCTAAGCAAAATAAGTCAGACAGAGAAAGACAAATACCGTATGATTTCACTCATAAGTAGAAGATAAAAACAACAACAATAGCAACAAAAAAACACATAGATACAGAGATTAGATTGGTGGTTACCAGAGGGAAAGGGGAATTGGGAGTGGGCAAAATGAGTAAAGGGGAACATTTGTACAGTGATGGGTGGAAACTAGACTTTTGGTGGTGAACACGATGCAGTCTATACAGAAGTTGAAATACAATGATGTGCACCTGCCATTTCTATAATGTTATAAACCAATGTTACCTCAAAAAATAATTAATTAAAAAAGAATAAATAGATGCTCTGTTTTGAAAAAAATTATGAAGGCAAAGCTAGCACATAGGGAATCACAAATAAATGGAGCTAGAGACCTTTTCGAGTTCAGTCTAAAACTCTTTCCAACTTGGAACTTCCAGGTTTATGAATTCTTTGTTGTTGAGTCAATTTGAGACAGATTGTAATTACTTGCTAACTGATATATGTTCAAATGTTTGAATTTGTATTCCCCTCTTCCCGCCCTCACGTTTTCTTCTGTGATCTACGTCTCCTTAATTCCTTTGCTCTTTCTTGATTCGGCATAATATTAAGTTCCCCCATGATCCTGTTTGTTGGTATTATCTCTCATATAATGATTCCCAGAAATAATTATAATATTTAGTCTAGCATTTCCAGCACAAAGAAAACTATTCACTTTTATGTTTGGATTATATTCCTCTATTAGTTAAAAAAAAATGTGTATGGGTCAGCTATTTCAACAATGATGTTGTTTAACACTACCCTAAACAGATAGTGACTTAAAACACACAGCATTTATTCTTGTCCACATGTCTGCTCGTCAGCTGGGTGTTAGTCTATGTAGGTTGAGCTCAACTGGACTTGGCTTCAAGTTGCAGGTTAAGTTTGGATTTGTTCTACATGTTTTTCATTTTCCATTGACCAGAGAACTATTTTGGGAGATGGAAGAAGCTCAAGGGGAGTGAGAATAAAAATAGTCAAGGCCTCTTATAGTCTAGGCTCAGAACTGGCACACCGTCGCATCTGCATGCATGTCATTGCTCAAGGCAAGTCACAAGGTCAAGCCCAACATCAATGAGAAAGAACTGTAGTCTGCCTTTAGGACAAGGGGAGACAAAGTCACATGACAAAGGAGGTAAATACAGGGAGGGATGAATGGCCGGTTATATATTACTTCTTGGATTTTCTTTATAATCTGAATTGTTAAAGTTGATCATATATGCCAGATATACGAGCCCCGGATATATTACACCATTTTGATGATTACAGTGTCACTTCAATAAAACAAGGCAAATAAGAAAGGCAAGTAAGCAATGTTAAACACCTTTACATAACCAAATTCTTAAAATGTTGCTTTAAATATGACATCGTTCTGCTCAAAAATCTTCAATAATTTTCCATTATATACAATATAATTCCAAACCTCTTAGCTTCAAGAATATTTACAATTTAGCCCCCAGTTATATTTTCATCTATATTTCCACAAGCCCTCTTGTCTAAGCAAATTCATATCATCATTCTGTACTTAAACATTTTCTTATCTTTGACTTTACTCATTATTTTCTCCACCTGGAAGGCCTTCCCTTTTCCTCTATACTTTCTGATTTCTAGGCAGAACAAGATCCCTGATAACCTAGTCTGGAGTAATCTCTCACTTATTTAAATTCCTGTAGAGTTTATAAGCTGCAGTACTGATTTGGCACTCACAGTCATAAAAGGATTAGCATGGACTCTCGGGCCACACCGGCCATATGGCATGCTGACAGTAAGGAGGGGCTGAGCTACTAAGAAGAAAGCAAGTGGGAATGAAGCCAACTCCAAGGACAGAAGTTAGAAATAACCCCAGGTGATGGGACAGGCAGACGAGGTCAAGTAGAGAGAAAGGTAGCGGGATAGCATACAGCATCAGAAAATTACTTCCAAAGCCTCACATTGCTGGTGCAAAGAGAAGTTGTGCTGTATGACCAAGCAGGGCTCCTGCTGGTCTGGGGGCAAGCCTAGAGATCATCGTGGACATGTGTGATAAGGATGAGACCAAACAGACCCTGACAATGATCATAACCTGCCTTGACCATTAGTTCTTTCATATTTGTATTCATAGCTAAAACTACATAAATCGTTCTCCACAAATTGACTTCAAGTTCCTAGAAGGCAAGTTTTAGGTTTTATACTTTATACCCACAACACCAATAATATTTTTAGCTTGGTTGACTCTAAGTGAGCATGATTTATTGATACTTTTGAATCTATGCTTTTTGAATAGCAAAAGTTATCTTCTTTCAAAATTCATTCTTGGCTAAATCTGGCATGAATAAAGAAAAAATAATGTCCTTAATTTATACGCCCAAAGAAAATATACAACCAAAATAACTGGACCAAAAAGTACCTTCTAATATGCATGCCAATGATTTAAAAGATGAGACAGTACAAAAATTCTATTATTTAGCTTGTTCTCACAAAGACTGGGTTAGTTTCACAAAACGTTCCCACACATCCGTTGCTTTCAGTGTCATTTGGGACTGTGGACATCACTGTCAAGTATTCTTCAGTTTAAATTAAACCTTTCCTCCATTCAGGCAGTATGAAAGACCAGTATAGCCATTAAAACTAATGGAGTAAAAAATCAAGAGCCATCAACAAAAGTAGAGGAAATATTGGACATCAGGTCTACTTGGCAAGAAAACAAGGAGGAGACAATATGAAACTGACAGCATATTCTAATTACATTTGTACATTTTGAAACCTGCATTATAAAAGTTTGGTTTTAGATTAGAAGTGGAGAAGAGCAAACTGTATCCCAAGAAATAAGAGCTGGGTTAACTGGACTGTACACTAGAGAACACAGCCCTATAGAAACCGTGAAAAGCAGAATTTGAGGGGCTTGACACCCAGCTCTGATTGACAACATTACACCCGTGAAGTTTAGTGTGAAAATCTGCAAAAAGAAAATGTTGCAGAAAAACAAACATCACAGTTGTGGTTCCCAAGAGAGATGCAAATATGGGAATGAAATGGTCCTCTGTTTTTTTTTTTTTTCTTGAACGAAATTGTCATAGTATTTGGGAAAATCTTGGCAGGTCCTGGGCAGGCAAGTGATAATAGCAGCAATAACTACCAGAAATGATCAGGTATAATTGCTTTCTAGCAGCTAAAGCCAAGCAAGTAGAACCATGCCAAGAGACCACAATTACACCTGAATAATGGAGCAGGGCAGATCAGGAACGCATTCACTGGAATAATGTTAAAACAGACTTAAAACTGTCACATGGAGGAGGAAATTACCAGAATAGCCAGGCAATGGTTTGGCACTTTCTGTATTTATTTATTAGTACTTTTTACTTTTATTTTAAAAATCCCGCTACATTAAATTGTATTCTTATGTTATCGATATTAGCCATATTAATATCTAGAAGTATTTATAAATTTGCTTTATGACATGAAGTGAGTGATGTAAAGTGTTATTTATTGTATTTGGTTTGCAGCATGTGCATTTTGAAAAAATATCATAAAACAAAGTGTAAATAGAAAAAAAGAAGATTGACATCTCCAAAGTAGAAATAAATTCATCCCGTAATATAATTGACTTAATCCCACAATTATGCCTCTCAACTAGTTAAACATATGAAGTACTTGCTGCTTTTCCAAAGGAATTTCTAAAGAAATTCATAGGTTTAATATCATTAGGTGATGCAATTCTTCCCTAGTAGAATTTAATTACATGTAATTAATACCCTTTTCAAAATATGACTTCATTCCTCCTCCTCACTATGGTCCACTTTTATTTTATAAAAATATGACAAAATAATTTCTCATCTATTTTATTAATTACTCATAAAGTGTCAAGTAGTGTATTTGTTTGTTAAGCTCAGGAAACACCTACTTATCTCCTCGCCAAATCTGGTTCCAATGCTGCCACCAACCTGATTCGCTGCTCCCGTGTAAATGTTCCAAGTTCTTTAGACCTTGTTATCTTTTGGCTTGTTTGCTTTTAAACATTTTGGGTTTAGGTTTACCTGTAAATGTGCCAAAAGTAATGATCGAGATTGATTCCTATTTAAAGTGCCCAAGACAGTTGTGTTTAATTTGTTTAACATAAGTAGCATTCTCAGAAGCTCAAGGTCATGATTCAGAACTTTTTCATGCCAACACTTTGGAACCGGTGAGATGCCAATTGTTATATGAGTCTGCTTAATTAAAATTAAGAAAGTGAGCTATGTTATCACAATTAACCCTAGGTGGCACTTTAAAGGATCAAGGACAATGAAAATATAAAATATTTCCTATTATAAATACCAAGGGACAAATTTTATAATCGATGCGATTTCTGGGCTAAAATAGATGTATGCACAGATAATTTATATACATAAAAACAGAGGTAATTCTTTTCAGTCCTCTATAGAAATAAGAGATAGGAAATTACAGAGATGTCAAATGCATCATTGATCCAAATATCTCATTTTAACCATTGTTTTAAGCTTCCACCTATTAAATTTAATAAGCAGGAACATTGCAAGGTTCTCCTTTTTTTTTTTTTTTTTTTTGTCCTAAAGGGGAATGAAGACAGGAAAAAGAAAAGGATGATGATTAATACACAGATGAGATAATCATCTTTGAGATAATTAAGAACTGCCTGTCATGGCCGTTTATTGGATGAATAGTTTAACGGCATCCACTGATCCCTGTCCTGATGCAGAGCACCTGAAACAGTGAGGGGGCGTGCAGCTGCATTTGCCCACTCCTCGCCCAGCTGTAGGGGCGTCTGAAATTATTGGTATTTCTCTTCTCTAGTGAAAGGCAGACCTTGCCTCATGAGGATAGTTACACATCAAACACAAGATGGAGATTCAGTTGCTGGGTGGACAAAAAGCATGATGAATATTCGCTACAAGAACCAGATCCTAAACAGTTTAATAACATATTACAATTACCTGTTGAAGAAGAAAAATACCTACTTCAAATATTATGCTTTCATTTTTCGAGAATAAGAATGACATACTACAATATAATAACAAATTCTAAAACATTCATTAGACACTTGACTATTCATATCTGATTTATGTTCTTCATAGGATTTGATGTTTTGAATCCCTTTTTATTGAAAATATTCTGCTTTGGTTTCTAAGGCACTACTCTCCCCTGATTTGCCTCCTAAGGATCAGTGCAATAAAATCATTCTTTTTTTTTTTTAATTCAATGATTACTATGTACCTCATACCGTTAGACATTAGAAATAAAGTGTCAATTAGAAATGGACACAGAAAGATGTGCCATTTAAGGGAAGTGACATAGAAGTAAATTGGTGATTACATTGATATTATTTGTGTTATAAATACAGGGCATTATGGAAATTTTGCCTTTGGGCATTTAAATCAGCCTGGGAAAGGGTGTTTTTTGATGAAGTCAGAGTAACTGATGCCTGATAAACTACACATTGCTTCTATGTTTACTTTAAATATTGGTTTTACTAGGATTCTAACTCTGAGCTTAGTTTTTCCTCATTTTACATATTCTATTTGGCTAGTACACCTGAAATTACAGCTTTATCTTTCAACTGACAACAATGATCCCTAAATTTATAATACCTGCTACAATCTCTCTCTCTCTTAGCATGAGCCTGGCTTTTTTTAATACCTATTTGAAAACATCTGAATATGCCATAGAAATCTCAAAATCAACTTGCTAAAAACTAAGTCATCCTCTTCTTGCACCAAAATTCTTCTTCTTATTTTACATATTTCACCTCATAACACCAAATAATTCTGGACTTCTTCCTTAAGAACTATATCTAATTAATCAACAGCTGTAATCATTTCTTCCTTGTAATTATCTTACCAATGCAGTTGCGCATATCTATTTCCAGTTTATCTTCCTATATTTACACCCTCATAATTTCTTATCTCCAATATGATGTAACAACTGAACTCTCTACCTAAAACCTTGTCTTTTGCATTCAGTGTACCACACAGCTGTCAGATCAATTACGGTAGAATATAACTATGATCAAGTCACTTGTTGACTATTATGCATAACTCGCTATTGTCCACAGGGTAAATTTGTCATCGTTCCTCACTTGTGCAGCACCTAGAATAAGATATACTCTCTTCAAGCTATCTGTCTTTGCTCAAATTGTCCTCCTTAACTTCACTTGTGTGCTCAGTGATTTCTTACTCTTCAAGAACTAGCTTCCATATCGCCACCTCCATGGATCGTTCAAAAGATGTTTCCTATCCTACCTCCATCTGGCATATACCACATTAGTGTGTTTAATTTTTTTGCTTCAGTCACCAAAATGCGAGTTTCTAGAATCCAGGAATGTTGTCTTTTCTTTAGTCCTCTGGGAGTCTAGCATTAGTAGATGGTCAATAAAGGTATATGGAATAAATGATCCTTGATTCATCTCTTAGAGGTCAATAAAGGGAAATTTAAAATTTGTGGTCATAAATGGAGAACAATCTATGCGAAGCATATCTTTACAGAAATTATTGCCTAAAGGCAAACCTAGTAGATCATAATGAGATTGTAAATTTCTATTATCATTACAGAAATTCATATTCTAATACTTACTTCAATGTGCTCTTTAAAAATTCATATTTTGTTGAAAAGTAAAATTCTATTATTGGTTTTGTTTTCCTTAAATATCTCATACCAGAGTTTACTTTACCTAGATGGAGGTTTATACTATTCACTATATATATATGGAACAGAGGAGTGATGGGTACAGTGGAAGAAAGCCATTGTTTTTATGTATAAAAAGTATTTCCATCTAAATACTACATTATAATAGATGACCTAAGATGTTATGATGTGTTCATCCTGACGTTTTCTATACTGCCTGGCACAACCCAAAATTAGGCATAATTCAACCTGAGAGACTTTATTGGATCAACACTTTACTATTTTAAACTATTTTTTCCTGATACAAAGAATAATGTGATCTATTTAACTTATCTCTTAAAAATCTACAAATACCAACTTCCTCTAGTAATAAGAACAAGAGTCCCATACATTTCTCATTTAACTTTTACCACAATTCCATGAGAGATTTGTACAAGAGACATCTTATTTTCTTGATCCATTATTTATTCTTCTTTATTAGTAGAGTCCCAGACAATGTGCTCACGCATTTTTCATCCTTTTAAAGATAGAAGTGGTTAATAAGATGAAGCGGAAGTTTGTGGGACATCCAGGAAAGTACTTGATGACTATATGAACATTCTCCTTCCTGCTGCTGACTAGATGGAGCTCTGGAAGCCATTTGGGGATTATGAGACAGAAGTCAGAAGCATATCACAGACTTGGCCCTGCCATCCTTGAGCAGTTGAACCCACACCATCCATCACCTACTTCCATACTTAGTATCTATTACATGAGGATATTACACCTTTATTTAAGCCTGTTTAGTCAGATCTCTTTTATGAGAACCAAACACAATTCTTAGCCGATTTAACAAATTAATCCTTACAGAGGTTATAGAAATAACCCAAGGACACATGGATAACAAGTGTCAAAGTAAGACTGTGAGCTCCCATCTGGCTTGTTACCTCATCCCCACTTTATTACACTGTACGGCATTACATTTGTCCTAGGAATTGTATTCTCTTTCAGGGCTCTGTAGCAGTTTGCTTAAGGCTTATGAAATATCACACATAGTAAGTTGAAATTGAATTAGACAGAGGGCAAGAATATGTACTCGTTAACATTTTTCTCATTTTCAACCCCAGTCCCAACCTTTGCACTTGTCTTAAACAGAGGATATTTTCAATCAACAGATCATCAAAAGGCTGACATTTGCCTTTGTAAGAACACCTCTATTGATGCGTATAATTAATGCAGGAATATCCAAAATTGGAGTAGTTTTAGTGAAAAAGAAATAAAGGAGGGAGGGAAGGAGATAAAGAAAGAAGAAAAAAGGAAAATAGATACACTCTGCTTTGTGTCTGATATGTCTCCTTTTTTACATACTGATTCTTGAAGCATGGAATTGCTTCTATTGAAAATACAGAAGTCCTTTGTTTATCTCCATTTTGAATATTTAGAGAGTAATTTCAATATGAAAGTGTACCAAGAAAGTTTTGTTGTTTTCTTATTTTGCTTCATTTTTTCTACTCATGATGTGAGGGCCACATGATTTTGTACATGGCCTATTAACCAAATGCTAAGTATTAAGGCAGAAATTATTGGAGAGAAGCAGTAAATTATTCTTCTTTTTCCTCTGATACTTCTCCAACTGGAGAATCCTCTTCATTTCAAATGGAAGATCTTTCTCTTGGTAAGAGTGCTCTGACCTCTGTAAACTGCCTAGCATAGAAGCCATATTTTTTCTCTTTCAAATTCCACAGAATTTAACCTCCACACCTGAAAGTCTTATGCTGAAAAATAATTTAAAATGTTACCTATTTTGCCTTCAGAACTCATCTCAAATACCAAGTAACTATTTGGCTAGATAAATAACCTTAAGAGTGAAAGCTCTACTCTTGTGCTTTCTCTTTTAAAATATCATAATCTCTTGACTTATGTTTGTTTCCTAATGCTGTTGAAATATAACTTATTTTAAAACTGTACCCTCAATCTTTTTAACTCCTCATATTATTATAAAATCTATCAGGCATGTTTCTAAAATTTTCCTTTAGTCGGTTATTATTACTGTTACTCTTTTTTTTTTTTTTTGTGAGGAAGTTCAGCCCTGAGCTAACATCTGTGCTAATCCTCCTCTTTTTGCTGAGGAAGATCGGCCCTGAGCTAACATCTATTGCTAATCCTCCTCCTTTTTTTTTTTTTCCCTTTTTCTCCCCAAAGCCACAGTAGATAGTTGTATGTCATGGTTGCACATCCTTCTAGTTGCTGTATGTGGGACGTGGCCTCAGCATGGCCGGACAAGCGGTGAGTCCATGCGCGCCCGGGATCCGAACCTGGGCCGCCAGTAGCGGAGCACGTGCACTTAACCTCTAAGCCCCGGGCCAGCCCCATTACTTTTACTCTTATTACTTTTCAATGTCGCATCAATAGTTATACCAAGCAGACAAGTTCCGTATTAATCCTTGTGTATGGCATCAGATCTGCATACGGCAATAGTCTTCTCCATGGGTTATCTGCTTCTGGAATCTCTCTCTTTCAACTCATCCTGTACATCACAACAAATTCAATGTTTGTAACATTCAACTTCATTACCCAAAAGATATTCAGTATCTTCTCATTGCCTAGAAGGTAATGTGCAAAATTTTTAGCCTAATATTCAAGGTTTATCACCATTTACATTTTGAAAGTTATCACCATCCACATTAGGCCCCTACTCAGTCACTTTGATTTGTTCAAAGTCTTCTGAGTAGATCTTGATGTATTCTCTCCATCCAAATTGAATAAGGTATAAACAGAATGCATAAATAGTATAAATAATATAACTAGGGTATAACTAGTATAATTAGAGTATAAATAGAATGCATTGTCGATCTATATAAAATTGTTAGTGCCTAACACAGTTCTCAGTATGTATGATGTGTTTTTGAGCCCGTAGAACCAAGTCATGATGGGTAATCTCATTTATATTAAATTAATCTCTTCCCCTACCCTCTTCATCCCCACTCTCACCCTGTGCTTGATAGAGATAGTAACCTTAGTAGGTATTCATAATGTGTTTGAAGAAGGAAGGAAGGAAGGGAGGGAGGGAGGGAGGGAGGAAGGAAGGGAGGAAGGAAGGGAATCAAAGAAAGAATCATGCATAGATTACTGAAGAAATTTGACTAGAATACTCTACACATATATGTCAGTTTGTCTTTAATGGTATTAAAAACAACTTCAATATTTAATTCAATATATTATGCATGGACAAAATATGAAAATATGACAATAGGAAAATATATGTCAATAATTATTTATCATAAGGATTAGGAAAATAAAAGACTATGTAAAGTTACCCTTCCAAAATCAGGAAGAAGCATTAAAATCAGCAATAATTATTGATTCTTCGTATTAATTGCAAGAGAAAGCAAATCAAGGTGGGTAATTCTACTTTGGATCAAAAGTGAAGGATTACTATATAGATGGTTGACTGAGTATCTTGTGAAGCTTGTCAAATGTCCTCAGGCACAGTTCCAAAAAAGAATCCAAAAGTGTGTTAAAAATATCAGCATGGAAGCAAAATTACATGTCATTTCAATGATTCAAGCCACATTCTCCCAAATTAGCCCGGACTCCTGACATTATATTGCACCTCTACATGCCCTATGATTCCTGAATTAACTGACAAATATTCTCCTCTAGGCAATCTTCAGTCATTAATACCCTCTTTGGAAACAAATATAATAAGAATAATGTACTTCTTAAGTGAAATGCAAATTGCTTTAGAGATAAATAATTTGAATATAAAATTGTTTAGTCTGAATTCAAACCTTGAGCATCATCCACTGTATTAAATAAAGTTTTCTTATGAAATAAAATCAGTGTTCCTCAAGGATGACCTGAGAGTGACTCTCCTTCTAGATGCCAGCACCATGCCTAGGAAATAACTGAGACTCATGGCTCAGTGAGGCCAAGGATCGCTTTTGAAACAAAGGTTAAGAGTGATAAAGTGATACCCGGTCAACTTGTCTTTCTCTGACATGATTACTTTTGTTAGGCACAGGTTGCATTTCTTGGACAAAGGATTCACAAATTCACCCGTTTTTTTCTCTCAGTGCCTTTACCGGACACTGTGATGGACACAGAGATGCATGGTCCAGATATCCTTTTAATGAGAGATTTGTTGCCTCAGCTGCTGGGAGTAATAACAGCAGGCATCCTTTCATGGTCAGCCCTTCGGGGCCTGCCTCACCTGCAGAGATCCCATGTCCAAGGTTATGCCTTTCCTAGAGAGACTTTCATGCAATGACAGGTTGATCAAGTTGGTACTCGAGGTGCCCAGTGCACAACGACTCTGACAGGCCGTGTTAGTTACAGAGTTCCCTGTGGGAGTTAGCTGAAGCTGTTGTATGGGGCTGCCATGCAGTTTGACTTCTCCATCTGCCTTATCCTGCTTTTTCCTTCTTTTTTTCCACAGACGTCCTCAAGGGCACTCTCTAATATTCTGAGATCCAAATTCAATCTCAGAGTCTACTTCTCGAGGAACCCAACCGACAAAAACCATCTGAAGTACCACTTGATTTATTTCTAGAATGCCTGACAGGATAATGGGTATTAACTATGTTATTTTGGCTTTCCCGGTCACATCCTTTTTAATCCTTGACTCTTACTCCAATTAGTGCCCTTTTTTTCCAGAGCTGACAAGGTGAGCCAGCAGGTGAGTGACAACCTGTGTGAGCTGCGACAGGGACTGGTGCCTTGCACTGTGCTTCCAAGTGCAAAATGTGCGTTCTTCACTTTCACCTTCCAATTCCCAAAAGGTCTCTATTAAGGAAAGGGAATCCTGAGAAACCGAGTTCCAGCTCAGCTAAGTTGATGTAGTACAAACTCATGACACATGTGTAACATATGTAATCCTCACCCTAACCCTATTATTATCTGCATCTTATTGATGAGGAAAATAAGGTACAGAGAGGATAAACAAGTTGCCTGAATACATGCAGCTAGAGTCTGGGTCAGACTAACTTTTTGTAGATAACAATTATAAAATCTGGACAAAATATAAAATAATGATAATTTCAAGGCCTAGAAGAAAAAACAAAGGCAGGCAGAAACTAGAGGGAAATCTATCCTTGAAAGAATGTAGCTGTACGTGGTGAAATTTGTTTACGTCTTTTTGCCTTGTAGTATGCCCAAATCTCTATACAGTATGAGGACACGAAAAGCTGCAGCCTAACAGAGGATAGAGTTTGGGAAAGCAGAGCAGGCAGAAAGTTAGTAATCCTGCAAGTGAGAGATTGCTATTTGCCAATATCAGAAGGAGCAGGTTTTGTGGATACAAGAGAAGGGAGGTTGAGTTTAGATATTTTAGGTTTGAGGCAATGCATTGAATGGTGCTTAGTAAACAATAAAATTTACTTAGACTATAAAGCATTTTACACTTTTTTTGTGTGTGTGTGTGCGGAAGATCAGCCCTGAGCTAACATCCATGCCAATCCTCCTCTTTTTGCTGAGGAAACTGGCCCTGGGCTAACATCTGTGCTGATCTTCCTCCACTTTATATGGGACGCCGCCACAGCATAGCCTGACAAGCAGTGCCTCGGTGCGCCCCCGGGATCCGAACCCGGGCCGCCAGCAGCAGAGGGCGTGCACTTAACCGCCACGCCACGGGGCCTGCCCCAAGCTTTTTACACTTTTAAAAATCCATCCAGTCACTGAGAATTTCTGCTCCTAGAATGTTCAACCTCTGAATATAGAGAAATACCTGAACATTAACAGTCACCTTTCCTCAGCCTTTTTATACCATATCTCAGGTGAATGGTCAAGTTTAGTCTGTTGAATGGTTCTAAATATTGGGGGGACATCTGCAGGAAGTAAAACCATTCAGAACAAACTTCTGATTTGACTAGAAAACGTAGTGTGGAAAGCCAATTCAATAGAGTTTTAAATCAGTTGAATTTTTTCCCTAATATTTATGTCTATTCAATGGAGGGATATCAACACCAATACAAAATCATCAATGAACATTTGCAATTTTATTTTAAAACTTTTCTTGGGATTCACTTATGCATTCAACTTTCAAACTGCAGCAAAATTAATTTCAGCATTTGTCAGAAGAGTCTATGAGTTTATCAGGACGCTCTTGCTGAATCGGCCAGGCATCTGCTCCCAGGTTCTAACCCACGCAACCCACTGTTTATAGAGCTACCCAGAAAGAGCATATTGACAAAAAATACTTGTAAATATAACCAGAAAAATAGTTGTGCTAATTCCAATATTGATACAACAATGATAGGAATTCCACTATGTGTAAACAAAGCATCAGCTTTATGTAAAACCTCTGGGTCATTTAGACTCTTTTGAGAAAAACTGATAATAAAAGAAAATATTGAAAACTTATTCAAAATCCCACAGTCCACAGAAAGCCATCAAAATATTTCCAGTTTTTCCATGTGGGTGTGTAAGCATATATGGTATATATTTTAGATTTAAAATTAAAAAATAATATATTGTGGGGCCGGCCTGGTGGCGTAGTGGTTAAGTTTGTGTCTCCATTTCAGCACCCCAGGGTTCGCAGGTTCAGATCCCAGGCGCGGATCTACACACTGCTCATCAAGCCATGCTGTGGCAGCATCCCACATACAAAATTAAGGAAGATTGGCAAAATAAAGGAAGATGTTAGCTCAGGGACAATATTCCTCAAGCAAAAAGAGGAAGATAATAAATAAATAAATAAATACATAAATAAATACATAAATAAAAATATATTGTGTGTCTCTGTGTATGTGTGAAGAAATTGTGAATTTTTACCATGTCTTCACATATATCGGCATAAAGTTGTTTACGATAGTCTCTTTAATCTGTTTTATCTCAAGTCGTGCCTATTTTTTAATTTCTAACCATTTAGATGTTTTTGGTCTCATTTTTATCTTCATATATTGAACACCTAAAAAATTAGCTTTCAATAATATTTCCTGTATTTTAATTTTCCTCTAAGTAGTGGTAAACAAAAATTTTTATCTGCAATGGTTTTATCATAATTCAGTTCCAAGTAATTTTCTAATTTTCATTATGGTTTCTTCAACCCATAAGCTTTTATTTTTCTAGTTTTAAAATATGTGTGGTCTATTAGCAATCTTTTTGTTATTGATTACTCAATTATGCTTTTGTTAGAGAATGAAGTCTGTGTGATACAGACTTTGAATTTTCTGAGTCTTGATTTACAATCTAGATTATGATGAAATTTTTAAAATATTCTTTGTGTGTTTGGTATTAAAATGTATACTTTCCTGTTTTTGACTTAAGCATAAGGTGACTCTGATAAGTTTGTTAGTTTCATTAATTGTGTCTCTACATACTCTAAATCCATACTTTTAAAAATCGGTTTCAATTTTTTATTTGGGAAACATTTGAAAAGACTACCACTCTAATTTTGGAGTTGTCTATCTCTCTTTGAAATACTGATGATTTCATTCTACATATTGTGGAACATGACAATATAAGGTTATTAGGTGCATACTGGTTGAGTCTTTTTTTATTATACTAATGAACTGAAATTATTATCATTATATTGTGAGACAATCTAGAAATATTTTTGTCTTAATGTTTATTTTGTAATGATTGAGAGACTATTTAAGAAACACAATTAAAGTATACGGAAGCAAATTGCTAGAAATTAAAAGTATGGTTACATATATATGTGACAGAGAGATCTGTATCATCTATATCTACATAGCTATGTCTATAGCTACAGCTTTACTTCTCTATCTCTATCTCTATATTTTATATGAAGACTTCAGATTATTTGCATTTATACTGATTATTGATATATTAAATAATTTTAATTCATTCATTTTCTATTTGTTCTAATTTGACTGGGTTTTTCTCCTTTTTTGCCTTCATTTATTGCCTGAGTTTTAAGATATATTATTCTCTTTACTGTATTGTTTATTCTGTATGTATTCTGTCACTGAGTGCACATGCAATTTTAACATCCACATTTGACTTAAATTTTAAAGGTAACAGCACTATCTTTCTCTGAAACAATACAATGGCCTTAAAAAATTTACTCCAGTAACTCTTATTTCATATTAAAAAGTATTATCCATTGTTTGTGTTCTTCTTATACATTCATTATTTGTTTAAACTTATCAACATGTTCACTAACATCTTTATTCAGTCATCCTCCTGACCTATCTGTTTTTTCTATCTGGTTTAATTTTCATCTTCAAGTGTATATTTGGAATTTTTTTCTGTGCGAGTCTCTCCTTCTCTCCTGTCTGTCTGAAATGTCTTTTACCGTACTTAATCTTGAATGATAGCAGTAGTATTGAATTGGCTCCTTTTAGATGTTGCATAGGCATTTGCAACCAGGAATCATTTTTTGTGTTAATTTCTCAAACTGGAATTTACTACAGTCTGGAGAAATAGTAAAATTGAAGCAGACACATAGGTGAGACAGGCCTGTGCTTTTGATTTCTCAGGTTACATTTTGCTTTTCTTCTGTCCAAAGGTAAATCAGAGGCAGGCGAGCTTCCTGGTTTCCTTTTGTTGATGAGTGGATTTTTTTTAGTCTACTTTCTCTGAATATGTAACCTTTTAGAATTCTGGATTGATGCACAAATATCAGTTTAAACTGCCTTATCTCCCCTATCTGTGTGGCTATTTAAATCCTTCAGTAACTAAGATGAGTGACTCCCTATCATGTCTTCACAAGGAAGTCAATTTCATTAAAGATAACTGTAATTGTTCCAAAATTCCTCCTTATGCTGTGCAGAAGTTATTTTATTAATCGAACTGCTGTGACCCCTATTTCTCCCAGTTGTTTCTCCAAACTGACTCTCAGGAAAAACCCTGAATGTGTTTAATCCTCCTTTCATAATAATTAAAAATGGCTAATGTCCTGCACACCTGCCTGCCACTTAAACACATGCATGCACACAAACTCAACTGCACACATACACACAAACACAAGACCAGGCTTTCTGTTTCTCAGATGAAACATCTCTATGTCCTCAACCTTTCTGCAAATGAAATGGTTTCAAAATTCTCTTTTTATTCTGGTCACTCCACTAGATTCATCATGGTTTGTCAACGTCTCTCTAAAAATGTGGATTTCTCAAATAAACACAGATCTCCTATATGTTTGGCCATTCAAAGCAGATTAAAACTACTGCCTTGCTTGTTTTCTTTTCCTTTGGAGGGGGGATTAAAAACACATGCAATCTATCCTCAACAAATTTTTAAATGCACAGTACAGTATCAATAACTATAAGCACAATGTTGTACAGCAGATCTCTAGAACCTTTTTATCTTGCTATTTATGGGTATGGAGTTTCAGTCATGCAAGATTGCCTCACTTGTTTGACATCACATTCAATGAAATAAGCTTGCTATATTAACCTTTAAGAAGAAGCCATAGGGCCGGCCCCGTGGCTTAGCGGTTAAGTGCGCGTGCTCCACTGCTGGCTGCCCGGGTTCGGATCCCGGGCGCGCACCAAGGCACTGCTTGTCTGTCCATGCTGAGGCCATGTCCCACATACAGCAACTAGAAGGATGTGCAGCTATGACATACAACTATCTACTGGGGCTTTGGGGGAAAAATAAATAAATAAATTTATAAAAAAAAAAAAAAAGAAGAAGCCATAAATCATGAAATCACAGATTCGCACAACTGAAAGGGACATTAAAAACTATCCAGTTTAATGACTCATTGAAGTCTATACTTTAATATGATTTCCTGTTAAACTAGATATCTAAAAGACTGCATGTGTGTACATGATATTTTAGAATTTATTGATAGATTTTACATCAGTCCCTATTGAATTTCCTTTTTTTTTTTTTTTTGGTTTCATCAATGTATCACCATCTATAGATTAAAGCAGATAATCTGTAATCCTATCTATATATTTTGATTTGAAAGATTATTATATGTATGATTTTTATTTCCAATGTATTTAAACCCTCTTAGATGTTTTGTTTCAATAAGCCAATATTTCTAATTTTTTTAGTTCTGATCTCAGTCTTTTAGTTTTGTGTACTACTAGTAACCTTGGTTATATAAGTCAACATATAAATGACCATCTTGATTACTAGTCATACCAACCCAGAGGAAAAGGAATATTTTATCTGAATTGTCTGATTTATCTTTCATTCTCTACACTTTTGAAGCTACAGCACAAAATCTTAACACAAATAGATGAAGCTTAACTGTCTTACAATTATTCTACAAAGAGCACAACTACTCCAATTTAGTGAGCGTACTGAAATATAATATTACTGTTATCCTACAGTAACTTCTAAAATATTCCAGAAAACTATGAGAGAAAAAAATGAGCTGGGGGAAGGGTTGTCATGAAAAATCTCTAATTGGGAACTATAGAAAGTGAATTCACTTCACATATTTTTTTTGCTTTCACTTCCAGCCACAGTTACAATGTCTTTCTAAGAGAAGGATGCAACATAAACCTGTACTACAGAGCTTCTTTATAAAGAAGATAAATGAAAGTTTTCCTCATGGTAAAAAAAAAAAGAAATTCAGGAGTGCAATTCTGTGAGAAAGAAAACAATTTTTGTAAACATCGATAGTAATCCATGAAATATTGAAATTAAATTTCGATGCCAATAAATGAAGTTAATTTGCACAATCTCTAAAACCTTATTTTGCTACTGCTCATGTACTTTGCCTTTAAATTTTAAGTCTAAAACTTTAAAAAATAAACTCACTTAGAGCTTGATCCAGTGTAATTGGTAACATACTCAAAATAAAAAATTTAAATGTCTCATGAAATCTAACCACTCAGATAGATAGATAGATAGATAGATAGACTTTAAAAATTACCAAATGCTAGAAAATTAAGCTCTGTCTCTAATAAGAAAAGCTCTTCACCTTTGCAAGAGTTCAAGTTCGTTACATGGAAGAAAATAGATTTTGTTTGTACCAGTCAGTATTCTTTTTTAACTATTACTCAGGCCATTCATAAATATAATTTATTTTGTTAAATAAGAAAATAATCATAACACTATAAAATATTATTAAATTAATAAATATTACTAAATATATTTCCCTGTACAGAAATAAACTCTTTCTTAGAATAAATTCTACCCAGTGTCCTAGTTTCCGCCTTTGTAAATCTGATTCATCTTTCACTAGGATTTTTATTGGAAAATCCTTCTAATATTTGTAGATGTAAGGAACTTTAATAAATCTTTTCTTCAGAAATCTAAAATAAATCTCATTTCCTTTTTCCTTTTTTGACATAATATTCAGGGTTCTCACCACAGTGATTGCTGTATTTTGAATTGGCCCTAGTTTATCTAAATTCATGTAAAATCATGGTGTTAAGATCTGAACCCAATGCTCTGGGTCTCAGCAAGTAAGGCAAAAGAGAATTCTCATCTTTGGCATTCTAGACACTGTATTTATAAGGAATTAAGACCTACATATTAACTATTTTTTTTGCCCACATCTTACCATTCATATACTGAGTTTAATAAGTCTAAAATTCTAATCCACTCTAAAAGTACAATCCCTAAACCACAGGCTCCTCCATTTATGTATTTACTTCCATTGTTACAGAGAGATTGAGTACACCAACTTTGGCCTGCTCAAAATAAGTTAACTTCTCTGAACTTCCATTATTGCATAATTAAGGAAAATATACCCACCTTAACAGTGTGGTTAAAAAAAGAAAATTAGGGGCCGGCCTGGTGGCACAAGCAGTTAAGCGCACACGCTCTGCTGTGGCAGCCTGGGGTTCGCTGGTTTGGATCCCGGGCGCGCACCAACACGCTGCTTGTAGAGCCATGCTGTGGCGGCATCCCATATAAAGTAGAGGAAGATGGGCACAGATGTTAGCCCAGGGCCAATCTTCTTCAGCAAAAAGAGGAGGATTGGCATCAGATGTTGGCTCAGTGCTGATCTTCCTCACAAAAAAAAAGAAAGAAAATTAGATAACAAATTAAATTCTCAGTGTTATGCCTAGCACATATCAAATGCACAAAATAATTATGCACAATAATGTCGTATTTTAAACTAGGCAGCTATGGGCATTTTAATTTGGAAGCACATATGCAAGGCTTTTAAATATTTCCTATCAAACTTCCCCTTGTTAGGTGTGGTTCACCATTTGAGTCTATTGACATCTTTTTGAATACAGATTCTGTTATCCAGCAAATTTATTCTTTCCACTTTTGTGTCATCTGTAATTTTGATAATCATGTTTTCCAGAACTTGGCTGCAGTGATTGACAATATTAGGCAAGACAGAGACTCCCCTTCCGTGTGTAGTCAACCGCATATAATTCTGCCTAATTGAACTCATATCCAGGGCTTGTGTCTACAACTTTTCATGGAAATATCATAGGAGAAAACGTCACATGCTTTGCTGATGCCCAGATATACACAGTTCCCTACTCTAATGAGCTGTCATGAAATGAAGGTGGTTTAGTTTGACATGTCTTGTTCTTGTGAACTCTGTCTGACCACTCTTGATAAAGCCTTCTTTTGGAATTGGGATTTTCTTTATTTGAATGTTACTTCACCGGAGTAACCTAGAGCTGGAGACCTTCACATTCTATCAGGTCCTGCATGGCCTGGGGATGTCAAGGGAACGAACATGTTTTGTCATAAAACACTCCATCCTAGCAGACGGTGCAGGTCCATATCCACCTCAGTCCTATCTCCTTTTAATGTACGAAACTATCCCTGCTATACCAACATAGCATTTTCAAAGACTGCCAAGGTTAATGAGCATTGCCATAAATTTCTCATTATGTTCAGAGATGCTTTGTCTGGACCAGGATACTTGAATTATATTTAGGAGCATGGTAAATTTGGAGGCTTATATTCTCTCTGCTTACTATTTGGGCAAAGCTAAAGATCAAGAATACAAAATGAAAACAATGATTAGCTGTCATTTCCCATCACCTGTTACCATAGCGTTATCTGGGAACTTCCTTTCTCATGCTAATTCTCGCTCTAAAGCAGTCCTAGTGAAGGACAGTAGTATCTAGATGGAAAGCTTCCCTGGTACTTCATAGGCGATGTTAAGGATTATTTTTAACTTTTTTATCTAGACATAAAAAGGTGCCTGCAGTAGACAGTTCATAGATGGCACCATAAGATTCCCAGTCCCTGCTGTATGCACACCTTCTCCCAGATATTCATTCAAATAATAATCTAGGTACTGCTGAGAAGGGATTTTGCTAATATACTTAAGATCCCAAATCAGTTGACCTTAAGATATGGTGATTATCTGGGTGGGCTTGATTCCTTTAAAAGCAGACAGTTTTCTCCAGCTGATCAAAGAAAAGGAAGTCAGAGAGACATGCTCCAGTTGGCCTAGAAGGCAAATATACATGTTGTGAATTGCTATGGGGACCACAAAGCAAGAAACTATGGACAGCCTCTAGATTCTAAGACCAGTCTACAGCTAGCAGGAAGACGGAAACTTCAGTCCTATAACCATAAGGCAACTAATTCTAACAAAAACCAATGAGCTTGAAAAAGTACCCCGAGCCCCAGATGAGAACTAGAGCCCCAGATAACAACCTGATGTCAGCCCGGTGAGTCTATGAGCAGAGAATCCATCCATGCCATGCCCGGAGTTCTCCCTATAGAAATTGTGAGGTAATTTATGTTGTTTTAAGCCACTAAGTTTGTAGTAATGTGTTATGCAGCAATAGAAAACTAATACAACGCGTATATCATAAGTGCACAACTCAATGAATTTTCACAAAGAACAACCAGTATCCAGAAGAAATAGTACAACATCCCAGAAGTCGTCCTCATGCTCCCTTTCAGTCACCGCCCCACCCACCACTCACAATTCCTCCATCTCTGCCCCCAGGAGTAACAATTGCTGTGACTTTTAACAGTATAGATTAGTCTGTTTACAAAAATGTAAACAGTCTGTTTATATAAATGGAATCATACAACATATGATCTTTTGGCCTTAGTTTCTTTAACTCAACAATATTGTTGGCAAGGTTTATCTAAATTTTTACATGGAGTTGTAGATACTTCATTCTCATTATTGTATAACATTCTATTGTGTGAATAGACCACAATTTACTTATTTATTTGACTTGTTGATCATATGGGTAGTTTCCAGTGTGGGGCTATTACAAACAGTGACGCATTCTAGCATACGTCTTTGGTATGCATGATATTTAGTTTTAAACTAAGAGAAGTCAAAATTACCAGTCATTCCAGAAGTCTGGATAAAGAGATGAAATATTGAGAAAAGAATATATATTTTTAGTCAGACCCCCCTGGATTTATGTTGTAGACAGCTATATTCTAGATGTGATCTTGATCAAGTTATAGTCTTCTTTACTCAGTTTCCACATTTCTAAAATACAGGGTATTAAAAACATAATCTCTGACTTCTCTTGAGCGTTAGAATCTGTGCTGTTTGATACAGTAGTCACTAGCCACATGTGGCCACTTAAGTTTAATGTAAATTAGTTAAATTAAATTTGATTTAAAACCATGTTCCTCGGTCACACTGGTCATATTTCAATTGCTAAATAACTACATGTTATTGGACAGCACTCTATGCATACGAAGCATTTGAGCCACACTATCACTCTTGAATTGCTACTCAATAAATGATAGTATGTCGCATGCTTTTTCCACTCAATTTCATCAGAATTTTGAGGCACCCAAATAACTCCCTAAATTATTCTGGCATCCACAGAAGTTATCTCCATGATGCCCCTGAAAGTTTTCTCCAATAGTTTGAAGTATCTTTTATTTTTCCTTGTCTTTCTCTCTCTTTTTGGTGATAGAGACAGTGAGATCCATGACATGGGAAAAAGCCACTGCTATCGCTTCCTTTGCCTCCTTTCCCTGCAGGGTTCCTAGAAGGCTCATCATGCCAGACCATAGTGGACTGAGGCCACCCCTTGGACTCTGAAAAAAATCCCATCTATGTTCATCACTAAGCACCCCACTGCCGCAATGCTTGCAGAAGTGTCCAAGTGTCTGGTCAACATCTCACGGAGTCATATGAACAGCATTCTTTTCAGTTTCCCCCTTGAAACCTCCATTTCTCTTTGAAATTCAGGCACAGGGTCTTTGGCGATGACTTAAGGATAATCTTGAGAATCACCAAGCTGTTCTCAAAATACTCTTTCTCTTTGGAATGGATATTTCTTTCCTTTAAATTACCTATCTTCTTATGGTTATTTGTATTTCATTTCGTGATTTTTCTCTTCCATTGCTATGGTAGTTATTATCATAACATTATTACTTATTTTTTTGGTGATGCTTACTATGCGAAAAATACCATACATAATAGGTGCTACGGGAGTTGAAAATGTCATGGCCTTTGTTATTCAGAACTATAGGAAAAGAGAGAAGATCCAATTTCAAATAATTATCGTCTAAGGTAGATAATTATATTGCTGGCAGTAAATATGTTTATCTCCATCACTTTCTTCATACTTATAAGTTTCAAGTACAGAAATGACAGAAATCAGCAAACACCACCATCTGGTTTTATTTTGCCTTTTTATCTCTTTTTTTTCCTCTTCAGAATTATTCATCTGCATAGGCAAGGAAGCAATTGTACATGGAATGTGATTTTAAGGAAAACTAAATATCTCATTTGCATTAATATTTTTTTTTCTCTCCAGGCTACCTGAAACTCTCAATTTCATATGGAGGCCAATTACACCCATAAGACTCTTATTAAAACATAAAAATGTCCTTTGGGAGTTGTCAGGTGAGAAGGTTATTGGATGATCCATCAGTATCTCCTGAACTCCAATCAACAGGGGAGTTTCTCAGAGGGTGTAACAAAGAGAGTGAGTACAGGAAAGGGAGGGAAAAAGTTTAGGAGAGGTGGGTAGCACTGGATGCTCATGCCTGGAAGGTGGGCTGGGGACTTCCCAAGAGCCCAGAGTCAAAGAAGAGGTGAAGAGAGAGGATGAAGGAAAAGAAACATATCTGGATGCAGTGACAGTTTAAGCCCATTGTTTGTGAAAATCCATTTCACTTGGTCTACAGTGTTGTCATGGTCTGTTCCTGCCACATTTCATGTAGTTGCACATCCCTAATTAAATGCCTCCAATTTGAAATCACAGGACCACATGGGAAAGTTGTTTTCAAAGAGCACGACGTATTTTGAACTCCCCAAGACTTCCAGAAATATTTTGCTACAAATGTGTCATTTAAATGTTGGAAAACAATGTGGACCCACATGTCCTATATGCATAGCAAACACAATTCATATTCTTGCATAAGGATTATAAAATTGTACCATTATGCAGACAGGTTGTGAAGGAGAAAAAGACATGTTAAGAGAAGAGAGATTGCTCAAGAAAGAGTTTACTGAGCTGTTCTTATTCAAATAAAATAAATGAAGAGTTTTTTAGGTAAAAGTAGATCTTAGAGTAGTTTATAGTAGCCGTGAAGCTAGAGTCAAGACAATACTAAACCATATCTCTTGAAATAGCAAAATGCTGCCGCAACATCTCTACACGTGCACAGTCAAGATGAAATATCTACACAAATCTTCTATCACATATTATAAACTCTTTGATTCTCTTCACTTCTATCAGGAAGATATTCTTTTATGCTAAATGTAGTACAACTGCACATGCAATGTGTGGAATTTTTAGCAAAACACACTTCTTCATACCTATTTGTTATATTACTATTTAACTGTTTACACAGGTCAGTGATTCTCAGAATTTGATCCACAGACTGACAGCATCAGAATCAGCTGAGGACTTGTCAAAACTGTAGTCTCAGCACCACCACCACCCTCCCCCTCCAACCCGCCCACCCCTATTCTGAGCTCTGCTCATCAGAAACTCTAGAGAGACCTGAGGATTTGTGTTTTAACAAGCCCTACAGGTGACTAATGCATGGCACTGATAAAGATAATGATGCTACTCAGAGTGGTATTTCATCATTGTGAAAAGGAGAGTGTGATTGGGAAAAACAAAATTCTCAATAGTCCTTTTACCATGATGCAAATATGTACAGGAGGTTCCTCATGTCCCTCATGCTTCCTATTAGGCATTTCCCACCACATTTCTGTGCAAAAGACTGTTTAAGGCTCCATCACCATAATCAGTCTTCAATTTAAAAATTGGCTTCTTCTGAAAAAATTAAAAATTGAATTACTATATGATCTAGTAATTCCACTTCTAGATACATACCCAAAAGAATTCAAAGCTGGGATTCAAAGAGATATTTGTACACCGATGTTCACAACACTGTTATTCATAATAAAAAATAAATTAAAAACAAACAAAATTGGTTTCCATTACTTGCCTTGGATCTGCACTCCTTTTTTTGACATTAGCTCCCGATTACCCATTTTATCCAAATTCTCTTTTTCCCTGTTGAGGTTGTGCACATGTGCAAAGCTAGGAGGTATGGAAGGGCAGTGGGCTTGTGGATTTGAAGGCATTACTTATAGTCCTGACTCTGAAAATAGTCTGTAACTCTGGGCATGTAAATGTATGTATTTTGGTCTTGATTTTCTCCTCTATAAAGCAAGAGAGTTGAAAAAACTATGTCTAAGGTTCCTTCTAGCCCTAAATTTATGACTCTATATTCATATTGAGACCTAGATCCTCTGTTTCCTAAAGAAACTAATAAAACCATCTGTCTTAAAAATCAAATATATGAAAGTGTTTTTTAGAAGTTGCCTTTTAGAGGTTAGAACCATCACTTTGCATGCTAAAGGTTCAATGATAGATAATAAATACATACTAACTGAATAATGAACTCACATATGACAACCAAGAGAAATGTCACTAGTGGTAAAAATTCCAAGAAAATTTCCAGGAGAAAACCATGCCGAGACAAGCTTGGTAAAATGCAAATTTGGGCTTGGAAAGAGTGGGTTGCCTACAACGCTTCTGCATAAGGGTAATCAAATTTTTTTCTTTCCCAATACTGTATAATTAATGCACCTTTCACAGGCTGTGCATCAGGTGCCAGCGTGGTCTCCAATCAGATTATTCCATTTCACATATCACTGTAGAAAACTTATTTTTAAACAGAAATATTAAATTGTAGTAGCAGTTATCAAATGTTTACTGTGTACCAGGCACTGTCTGAAATGCTTTAAATGTATTAATTCAGTTGATCCTTGCAATAACCCTTTGAGGTTAGTAAAAATATTATCCCAATTGTCCAGGTAAGACAACTGAAGCATAAACGTAAAAACTTAAATTAAATTGGAAAAAAAATGCTCAATTCAACAAGAAGCAGAGCTGTCAACCACTACCCTATACTATTTATTGAGGTAATGTAATTACTTATGTAAGATTGACTGATTGGATTTAACCATAAAGCAACTTTAGTTTTGTCTCTCACTGTCTCTCTATATTTATTGAGTAGGGATAGTTCTTCACCAGGCTCAGGACGAAAATTCAAAGCAAACCCCATGGCTTCTCTAGCCACACCAAGGTAATAAATGCTCATGTGTTGCTTTTAGTTCCAAAACACAGTTTCAATTCAGTAACTAAGACATCCAGTCTCATAAAATGATTTTTTAAGTGTCTCAATTTTCTCTAAAATTTAGTCTTCTCACTTGCCTGAACTTGGTCCCATTTCAGGTAGAAGTCAAGTTTATTATCACCTAGACTTTTTAATATTCTTGCCCCATCTCACTGATCACAGTGTATGATTAAAACAAAGTTGAATATTGGGGAAGGAGAAGGGGTAGACTGAGCAGGAAAGTTCTTGTTTGCTTGGTAATGAGATGGTGATTTAACCCCAAGACTCTTTGGACCTGGTTGGTGATTCAATTTGACTTTGTTTTTTGGGGGCACAGTGATGGACTAATTGAAAAAATGCCCCCAAATCTTCACTCCTCCCTTATCCACCACCTTTTCCCTGAAACTTGATAATGCTCCTTCACTTTGACTCTGGGGATGGCCACATGACTTGTTTAGGCCAATGCAATGTGAATAATGTAAGCAGAGGCTTGAAAAATGCCTGTGTAAATGGACCTGCCCACACTTTTGTGCCTCTGCCATTGCCATGAGAATATGCTGTGCTAGCTTGCTAGAGGATAAGAGGCACATGTCATCTCAGTTGTTCCAGCCAAAAGCATCTTAGATAAAGCTGAGAGTCAATCAACCCCTAAACATGTATATGAGCCAAGCCAGGATCAGTAGAGACATCTAGATGACAATCTTAGATGCATGAACGGTAAAGTTGTTATTGTATGTGGATGAGGTTTTTTTTGGTTGGTTGTTATGCAATATTTTTGTGAGACTAGGGATCTGGTACAGGCACTCTCATGAATTCCTTTAGGGCTCCTCTAATTATGGGGAAATATCTCATATGCTTTTTCATCGATGAGGAAAAGCATAGGCATTTCTATGCTCGTGAGTTGCCCTTTCATTCTCCAGCCCCTAAACATCTGGAAAAAAATTCCGGATTTTTTATTCTATGAGCTAACTAACATTTCCAGGGGCTTCATTGAACAAAATGTAAGAAAACCATATTCTTACTTTCTCTTGTTTATGGTTGACATTTGGGCCACAGGAAATAGTCATACAATTTTTACTCAAACACTTGGAGTGCAATCTAATTGCTACACAGACAGCTCTCTCTTGCTGCTGGTATGAGTTAAATGCCAGTTTCCAGTGTCCATGAAATTGATAGGGACACATATTAAGCTCATTGTGGCATCTCGTTAAAGCCCCTCTCTTTTGACTTGGGATTTGGAAGTAATAGCACGCCCTTCTCCTTTGGGAGGGACGGAATTCACAACATTATTCCCTCCAAATACGCCTGCTAAAAATATTCTCAAATAAACTTTGTGAAGCTACTATGACTCTATTTGAGGTTAGAAGGTATCGTTCCATCCTTCCCACTTTAGGGGTAAGGAGGTACGTAAGGCACAGTTGTCACAGAAGAAAATGTTCCTCCCAATCTTTCTCTAATCAAACCCACAATTTAATATTCCTTATAGGGATAAGAAGACTAAAATTCTTCTGAATGCTTCTCTGTTACTTTTAACATTTTCACATCTTGGTCTAATACATTATTTTGTAATGTATTTTAATCAATGTTTCCATTTTGAAATATTATTGTACTATGTTTCTTGAACACATACCATATTCCACACTCTGGAAGATAAGTGTAAATCCTGCTATTTTTTTCAGCAAAAACCACTTGGTCAATAAAAATAATATTCAGCTTGACCATTGCCATTGAAGCCGTCCTAACTGCTCCTCCTTATCACAGATCTCCTAAAGACAGAAATTTGCTTACATTACATAAACTGCTTCCTTCTCACCATCCAATCCAAAACTAAACACACACATACACGCACTCTTTATAAAACATGTACCCATATTCATGTCTAAGGAAGATAAACCAAAAAGGAATGCAAAAAACAGGTTTCTACACATATCATATCTTCTGCACTTATTGTCTGGTTTCATTTAGCCTGTTTGGTTGTTCACTGCTCAGTAGCTGTACTTTGATGGTACACATACAGCAATCTCACAAAGGCCTGAAATTAAACCTGCAATTTGGATGAGGCTGCGAATAGCACTGCATCCTCAATTTCAGCCACAGAGAAAGCATCCACTTATGTGAACAGCACAATTTTCAGTGAGTTAGTAAAAAAAAAACAAAAAACTGCATTTGGCATCAGGAGCCCAAGATAAAAAGAAAATAAGCAAAATAAAAAACAAGGAAATTCCAATAAATAAGCATAGCACAGCGGTGGGTAATTAAAAGCAAAGCGACATTTAGGGCCCATGAACAGGCAGGTGTTCAGCATCATGGAAGGCCAGCAGCCATGATAGCATCCTCCTAATTAGGTTTCTTGTTGCAGCAGATGAAGCCCCAATTTTGCAGGGACTGGAATATTTTGTAGCTTATTAAGGAGGATGGCAATGAATTAATGAGCTGCTATTTATTGAGTGCTTATTACATTTGAATCTTGAACTTAATAGTTTAAGTTCATTTAATACTTGTGAGATAGGGTTGTTTAATCCATTATAGAAAGTAGGAAAAAAAGTTTACATAAGTTAAAGTTATGGTTGCATAGTAAGGAGATATTAGAGTTAAATTCACTCTCCTCTTCCATAGTGAAGGGTTGATTATTGAGAAATGACCGCCTGGCCAGAGGCTACATTTCCCAGCATCCTTCGTATCTAGCTGAGTCCATATGACTAGTTCTCACTAGTGGCATGTGAGGGGAAGTGATCTGTGTTTCTTCTAGATCAAAATGCTTAAGAAGTGAATGTGCCTTCTCCATCCTTTCTTTTTTCATTTTCTGATAAGCAAATATCTCCTATGCTGGAGCCACCAGATGGAAGAAATCTGACCTTATCCATCACCAGGTTGAAAGCCATCCTTGAATATTCATACTTAATCACTGTATGAGAAAGAAACATTTATTGTATTAATCATTGAGTTTGGGGGCTTATCAGTTATGGTATATTAACATACACTAATACAGGCCTCTTAATCATTGAGACATACTATCACAATAAAAAAACTAAAACCTATTTAGTGACTACCTATTTTGAGGGGTTGTTGTGAGAACTTAGTTAACACATTTGTAGAAAGCTCTTAGCACAGTGTATACACATAGGTAACGCTTTATATGTTTGGAATTACAATGATGATGATCATTTTGTAGCTTTATTTTAAATGTATTTTCTCATTTTAGATTGACAGATGTAATTTTTAACTGAATTCAATAAATATAGAAACCAAATATCAGAAGAATCAAATAACTTCTTTGTGACAGAGCTGGAACAAATTCAGGTCCTTAGCTAAAAAACCTGTGTGCCGATTTTCTGCAACATCGTAACACTTCCTGGGTAAGAAAATAGAAAACCAAAATTTCCTGGGTTTGTTAACCAGCATGAAGTTTAAAAGGTATGGCTGAAACCTTGAGAAGAATTTAGAAGCTCATTTATTCTAGCTGGGGTACAAGATCAAGAATGAGTCAAAAAGGAAGCTTGATAAAATAAATTACTTAAATTCCTCCAAACATGAAGTTAGAATTGGGATTGAATTGCCGGTATAAGTCAAAGACTACAGCTTTATAAATATTAAGACTCCTGAGGTGGAATCTTCTCCTTTCTTTTGGGCATATACTTACTCCACCTGTGGACTTGGGAATAGCATGGGGATAGGAAATCACCTTGTCAGGAATGCACTCAATTTAAAATCACCAATAAACCTGTTTTTAACAGATGATCTTTATTTCATTTAAATATTTAAATAAAAATTACTCAAGTAGGAATGACATGATTCTAGACCACCATTATCCAATAGAACTTTCTGCAATGATGGAAATATATCTACACTATTAAATACGTTAGCCACATGTGGCTACTTAGCATTTAAAATGTGGCTAGTGCACAGGAGGAAATAAATTCTTAATTTTCTTTAACTTTAAATTTAAGTAGCCACATATAGCTAGTGGCTACTATATTGGACAGGGAATTCTAGACTTAGAGATACCATTCTAGTAAATAAAATGGATTTTTAATGCAAATCTGTGTGTGAATTAGAAGGATGCTTGAAATTTGAGGGGGAGACAGGAACTGTATGGCAACACTAACAGAAATATAAGACGTGGAGAACTGAAGCCATGTCTACATAAATGTAGACAATTCAGTCTAAATGGTCAAATCCATGTCCATGGAGTATCAGAAGCCCAGGCTGAAGGCACTTTGCGAGGGCATAATGCCTGGCTGTGTGCATAGACCTTATGTTCCAAATCTGAAATCAAATATTCAGCTGATTTTTGAGCTTGCAAAGTCTCTATATATGCCTTTATCCATCACCAGACTCCAGCTAATAAATGAAGTTTCTTTCTGCTTCAATAGGAAGATAGAGGTCATAAGACGGGAATTCCTTCAGTTTTCCTGCTGACTCAAAGTTTATCTTTATTTTAATATGCCCCCACTTTTTTTTTGCCAGATAAAAAGGAAGTGCTATTTGATGCCAACTGTATATCTCCTTCATTTACTCTTTTTGTGTGTGTGTGTGAAGAAGATCAGCCCTGAGGTGACATCCACGCCAATTCTCCTCTTTTTGCTAAGGAAGACTGGCCCTGGGCTAACCTCTGTGCCCATCTTCTTCCACTTTTTATATGGGACGCCGCCACAGCATGGCCTGACAAGCGGTGCGTCGGTGTGCACCCGGGATCCAAACCCAGGCCCCCAGCAGCGAAACATGTGCACTTAACTGCTATGCCACGGGACCGGCCCCCTCCTTCATTTACTCTTGACTTCACTAACATTTGCTTTCTCAGGTGCCATCAGGTTAAGCTGGCTCTCTTATAAATTTAGTTTTTATCTTTATTAGTTTCTCTCTAGTTAAGTTTATAAGTATACTCAAAAGATTGTAATCATTAAAACCAACCAACCAACAAACAATATCTTCTTCAAATTATTGCCAGTGGTCACGTGTCCACTGCGTTCATTTCCTTACCTCCTTTATCCTTTAAGTCACGTCTTCATGGTATCTTCTCCCAACATCTAATGTTACCCCTTTCAAAGTTCAAACTATCCTCAATTAACAACTTGGATCATAAAGTACACAATTTCCTTTAATAATATCCATAATTGATATGTGTTGATGATCTCTAGTTTTAGAAATATAGTAATGTGTGCAAATTTGCATAGCTCAGTTTACAGATGGACCAGAGATGCCTATTTATATCAGAGGTGCTGTTATTTTTATTTCCCTCTGAATGACTAAAGAACATGCACATGTATTGATTGATTCTGAAATACCTTTGCTATCAGTGTAGCTATTTCAAAGGACTGTATACCTTTTCCATGGCATTTAACTTTATTAAAAATGTTCTGAAATAAAATAAAATTGCTATGTTACAAAGAAAATAGAATTACCTGGCATATTAACAAAAAGTACTAAACTTAGTTCATGGAAATAGTTTGAAATTTTAGTGACAGAATAAAACATACTTACTGTGGCAGCATAAAAAGATCTGCAAAAAGGAACTCAATCTCCTGTTTCAAATTGTAGTTTTATCCAACAGCTTAAATGTCTTCACATGATGTGTGAGACTTCAGTACATATAATAATATAGCTATAGAGATGCTAAAATAACTCATACTAAAATTTGGAGCATCAGAATATTCATGGAATACTTTGAATCATGTCCATAATGCAGAATAAAGGTCATTTCAACAATCTAAATACTATTTTTTATGCCTTTGAGATCTCAAGTAATTGATTTCTATTGAAAAGTGTCATAAATATTACGTTAGTACTTGTTGGTAAGCAAGAACATTTTTTCAATCATGTTTTAATATTTTATGTTCTTCTAAAAACACAAACTGCAAATTAATAGAAAAGCTATTGAGAAATTGGAAAGTAAGTTGAAATCATTTAAAAGTAAAAGACTCCAACATGAGCCCTATTAGAAATATAAAGAAAACCATAATGAACTTGAATCGATAGTTTAACATTATATCCCAGGAATAGAAGGGTGAAAGGTTTAAAATGATTTGTTCAAAGCAATGAGTAATTTAGTAGCTGAATCAGGACCATAGCAGTTCAAGGACCAGCCAGCCAGGCAGATACCTGTATTCTCTACTTGTATGTAGTACTAACATAACAATGGTGTAAACAGGAAATAGAGTGCTGGGGAGCTCAGGTTTCCAGGTGTATCGCCTTACATTTATCTAAAAGGTGAAGAATATCTTCAAACAGGAATTACAAAGCACTCCTTGTTGGCTGACTTATCCATATCCCACATTTTTGCCATGCAAATAAAAAATTGCAGTATGCAGTTACAGTCAATACCACCAACCGTGAGAACCATCCAGTTGACAGTCCCCTGAAGTCTGCAATCTTAGATAAAACTTAAACATCAATAAATTATCACAGAGTGGTGTTTTATATTATAATCTAAATTCTCATCTGTTTAGTATCACTTCAAATAACTTGCCTGCTTCATAAAACAAAGCTGGAGTGAGGAAAAACTACCAAGAAATGGAGATTTTTAGGAAAGCCCCCTCCAGAACATTCTACCACAGCCCACGTTATTTAATTGAAGAGTCAAACTGCTCTTGTAAAATTGTTTCTTGTGCGATGTGTGACTCACATTACAAATTAAGAATATACAAATTTTCAATGTCTAAGTCTGGTCATGTCCAACACTAAGATTCTAATTTTTAGATTTAAATATTAGGTTTTATTCCATACATATTTTATAAAGTTAAAAACAAAAAGAAAGAAGAGATGGACACTATGTGTTTAATCTATGTTTCTATCAGCCTTACATATAGACACTCATATTGAACATTTTTTTTTTGAGGTTTTAGGAAAGCATTTGTTTTTTCTTTTCTTCTTTTTTATTTTTTTAATTTTTTGTTTATTGCAGTAACATTGGTTTATAACATTGTATAAATTTCAGGTGTACATCATTACACTTCTATTTCTGCATAGATTAAATCATGTTCACCACCCAAATACTAATTACAACCCATCGCCACACACATGTGCCGAATTATCTCTTTCGCCCTCCTCCCTCCCCCCTTCCCCTCTGGTAACCACCAATCCAATCTCTGTCTCTGTGTGTTTGTTTATTGTTGTTATTATCTACTACTTAATGAAGGAAATCATACGGTATTTGACCTTCTCCCTTTGACTTATTTCACTTTGCATAATACTCTCAATGTCCATCCATGTTGTCACAAATGGCTGGATTTCATCGTTTCTTATGGCTGAGTAGTATTCCATTGTGTATATATACCACAGCTTCTTTATCCATTCGTCCCTTGATGGGCACTTAGGTTGCTTCCAAGTCTTGGCTATTGTGAATAACGCTGCAATGATCACAGAGGTGCATGTATCTTTACGCATTGATGTTTTCAAGCCCTTTGGATAAATACCCAGCAGTGGAATAGCTGGATCATGTGGTAGTTCTATCCTTGATTTTTTGAGGAATCTCCATACTGTTTTCCATAGTGGCTGCACCAGTTTGCACTCCCACCAGCAGTGTATGAGAGTTCCCTTCTCTCCACATCCTCTCCAACATACGTTGTTTCCTGTCTTGTTAATTATAGCCATTCTGACGGGCGTGAGGTGATATCTCATTGTAGTTTTGATTTGCATTTCCCTGATAGTTAATGATTTTGAACATCTTTTCATGTGCCTCTTGGCCATCTGTATATCTTCTTTGGAGAAATGTCTGTTCAGGTCTTTTGCCCATTTTTTAATTGGGTTGGTAGTTTTTTGTTGTTGAGATGCATGAGTTCTTTATATATTTTGGAGATTAACCCCTTATCCGATGTATGGTTTGCAAATATCTTCTCCCAATTGTTAGGTTGTCTTTTCGTTTTGTTGATGGTTTCCTTTGCTGTGCAGAAGCTTTTTAGCTTGATGTAGTCCCATTTCTTTATTTTTTCTATTGTTTCTCTTGCCCGGTCAGACATGGTGCTTGAAAATATGTTGCTAAGACTGACGTTGAAGAGCGTACTGCCTATGTTTTCATCTAGAAGTTTCATAGTTTCAGGTCTTACATTCAAGTCTTTAATCCATTTGGAGTTAATTTTTGTGTATGGTGTAAGGTAAGGGTCTACTTTCATTTTTTTGCATGTGGCTATCCAGTTTTCCCAACACCATTTGTTGAAGAGACTTTCTTTTCTCTATTGTATGTTCTTGGCTCCTTTGTCAAAGATTAGCTGTCCATAGATGTGTGGGTTTATTTCTGGGCTTTCGATTCTATTCCATTGATCTGTGTGTCTGTTTTTGTGCCAGTACCATGCCGTTTTGGTTACTATAGCTTTGTAGTATATTTTGAAATCAGGGAGTGTGATACCTCCAGCTTTCTTTTTTTTTCTCAGGATTCCTTTAGCTATTCGGGGTCTTTTGTTATTCCATATACATTTTAGGATTCTTTGTTCTATTTCTGTGAAAAATGTTGTTGGAACTTTGATAGGGATTGCATTGAATCTATTGATGGCTTTAGGAAGTATGGACATCTTAACTATGTTAATTCTTCCAATCCAAGTGCATGGAATATCTTTCCATTTCTTTGTGTCTTCTTCAATTTCTTTCAGCAATGTTTTATAGTTTTTGGTGTACAGATCTTTCACTTCTTTGGTGAAGTTTATTCCTAGGTATTTTATTCTTTTTGTTGCAGTTGTAAATGGGGTTGTATTCTTAATTTCTCTTTCTGCTACTTCATTGTTAGTGTATAGAAATGCAACTGATTTTTGTATGTTGATTTTGTATCCTGCAACTTTACCATATTCATTTATTACTTCCAAAAGTTTTCTGGTGGATTCTTTAGGGTTTTCTATATATAAAATCATGTCATCTGCAAATAGTGACAGTTTCACTTCTTCCTTTCCAATTTGGATCCCTTTTATTTCTTTTTCTTGCCTGATTGCTCTGGCTAGGACTTCCAGTACTATGTTAAATAGGAGTGGTGACAGTGGGCAGCCTTGTCTGGTTCCTGTTCTTAGAGGGATAGTTTTCAGTTTTTCACCATTGAGGATGATATTAGCTGTGGGTTTGTCATATATGGCCTTTATTTTGTTGAGGTACTTTCCTTCTATACCCATTTTATTCAGAGTTTTTATCATAAATGGATGCTGCATCTTGTCAAATTCTTTCTCTGCATCTATTGAGATAATCATGTGATTTTTATTCTTCATTTTATTAATGTGGTGTATTACATTGATTGATTTGCGAATGTTGAACCATCCCTGCATACCTATAATAAATCCCACTTGATCATGGTGTATAATCTTTTTAATGTATTGTTGTATGCAATTTGCTAGTATTTTGTTGAGGATTTTTGCATCGATGTTCATTTTGAACATTTATAATTGTGTCAGACAGAGTAAGAAACACTTTTCTGTGTATGCAGACAGTTTTTATGGGCATCGATCAAAAGCTGTGACCAAAAGGTTGGCACAGATAGGCAACTACATATTACTTTATAAAGCTACTTTGACAGAATGTAAATGAAAAATTAATAAGTATACTAGCGATACATTGAAGAATGTAAAAATTCCTGTATAAGCACAAGTCTTCCTCTGTAGCACAAAAATGTCCATATTCATTTCTTATTTGAGATAAAGAACATAGACAGAATATAACAACCATTTAATTGCTATTATTTAATAGTAGTAGTAGTAGTAGAAATAGCAGCAAAGAATTAGATTGTGCTTGTAGGTTGATTTGGTTAAAATGCTTTTCACACATTAATTCATTTAATCTTTACAATAATCCAATAGTCCTACTAATACTCTCAACCTCATTTTACATTTGAAGAAACTGAGGCGTAGTTCAAGGATTTGCCCAAGGGCATAGAGCTAGTAAGAAAAGAAGATGGGATTTAAATCCAGATTATCTGGCTTCAGATTCAATGCTCTTAACCACTATTTTATATAGCCTCTATTAAAAAAGAAAAGTATATTTTAACTTTGTTATGGATACTCTGACACATGCAAAGCAGCAACACCTGAGAGCCAAGAAGTCCACATTTCAAAAAATGATTCTGAGACTTTAAAGCTGGGTCTATATCTACCGTATGTTTTTGATCTGTACTGAATTTGAAGTCTTCACGAATATATTTCAATTTCCACATAATTTACCACCTTGGTCCTAGACACATTGTCAATATCAAGGCAGGATAGGAAACTAGTTTAACAACAAGAGGCAACTTGTGTCACATAGACAATTCTGGCAAAAATAAAACACAAACGTATTTATTTTTCCTCCTCCAGGGACACACTATTCACACACTTAGTATATTCTTTGCAGTCCTTTGAAAAGGAGAAAGAGTCAGTGCTATGCTAGTGCCTCTCTGCAAATTAGAAAAGTGGCCCAATCTCAAGACACTGTGTTGCATCTATTGGAAATTTGTTACAATAAACTAATTGTTTTAGAGCAAGACACATTGCTTCTATCTGTCAAGACATTCTTGCGAAATACATTCAACTCGTTGACATGTATTATATGACTGTCCCTCCTCCTTTAGCTATGGCACCGTAGGGCACTGCATAATCCATGAGGCTGTACTCAGTGGATCTGAATCCACAGCCATCCAATGATCGTTCTCTGAAAGTAGAGGCAGCAATCTTACAGCCGGGGTGCAAGGATTTAGTTCTGGGAATTTGTTCCCTGGAACTTTAGCTCCCATATTCACAATAACTACATATTCTTCTGGTGGTAATCTATGAGCATTAGTAGTAGTGAGCTGGATTTCAGGCAAATTCTCAATCACCTCTATTAGAATCTCTGTGTGTTCACTTGAGTCCTGTTGACCACGTTTATCTTCCTCTCATTGGTGGGAACTTCTCCCCAGGGGTGGGCTATCTGAGTCCACTGGCTGTTCCCATTCAGCAGGACTTCTCTGGGTGCACTGAGTAGTTTAAAGGGTACCATAAATGGGTTACATTCTAGGAGTGGAGGCTAACTGACTCCCCTCTTAGTGTGCTATTGTCTCTCTCTTCTCCTTCTTCTTCATCATTCAACTAATGTTCTTTAGTCCTTAATGTTCCAGAGTAGTGATTTGCACATACCAACTGGAAAGCTGTTTCCTTTTTCAGTCTTGATGCCTATCAAGTGGGCTCAGTGTTTTTTAGATGGTTTAGTGTTGTTTTTTGTGTTTCCTCTGCTCTTCTGGTACCAACTGAGATAGCTGATTAGCCCAGAACCCCAGTTTGCAGCCATCAATGGCACAGTCTGTGGTCTGCCACAGTCCTGAACTTTCTGTCATGTCTCTGAAGTCACACAATCAACACTTTGAAAATTTCATATTTTTCATTCTTCTCTCTCTCTCTTTCTCAATGCATACATGTTGGTATCACTGAGAGAAAGGCTCAACATCCTTGTTGCTGAGCAGGTTTTATTATTAACACTGATACTAGAGTCAACAAAATCCATTTAGTCTAAGAGTTGTAGGTACATAAATAAGTGTGATATTATCCATGCATGCCTGAAAAAAGATCCACACATCTATGTCTGGCCTTGTCTGTCATGAGGCAAAAAATCTAACTTATGGGGCCGGCCCCGTGGCATAGCAGATAAGTGTGCACGCTCCGCTGCTGGCGGCCCAGGTTCGGATCCCGGGTGCGCACCTACGCACCGCTTGTCAGGCCATGCTGTGGCCGCGTCCCATATAAAGTGGAGGAAGATAGGCACAGATGTTAGCCTGGGGCCAGTCTTCCTCAGCAAAAAAAAAAGAGGAGGATTGGCATGGATGTTAGTTCAGGGCTGATCTTCCTCACACACGCACACACAAAAAAATCTAACTTGTGAATAAAGTATGGAGTATCTATCATATAGCTATATTTTGACTAAAGTTATAATTTTTCCTTTTCTTTCTTTGCCTCAATTTAGTCTGGCCCTTAAGGCCCTCAAATCCAAAATTAGCAATTAAAAAGAGATTTAGAAAGATAAGGAAATGCCAGATCAAGAGTATAATCTGAGTACTATTTCAGGAGTCTATGTGTCTTCTCACATGTCTCTTACCACTGGGTTCTAAAGGGACTGAGGAATCAGAGGCCTGGCTCCCTCGAGAGCTGATGCCTTCTATTTCTTTTTGGCACCACAGCCTTGACTTGATAATTCACTAAATAATTAAAGGTTTTGCAACACTGAAATCGTAATGTTTTTTAACAAACTTGAGATCATAGCCACCTGACCCCTGAGAATAGTTTTAATTCTCTAAAATTTTGAGTGTTATCTGGTGAAGTGGAAGTATGGGTGTTTGATATGCTCCTTATTATAACAGTGTCTGGCCTACATATTTGTCCATCAGAAGTGGCTCTTGTCAAGGGACAACTTTGATTCTACTTCTCAGTCTCTTAAAGATTCTCTGCTAATCCTCCTACAAGATCTTGCAAAATGTAATTATGTTACGTAAATATACAAGGGCAAATGATAGTTGACCCTTTCATCTTCATTAGCGATAGGAATCTGAGAGTAGTTTTTCCAAAATTCAAACACTAAAGGGCATGGATTCTAATATAAGTAGTCCAAATAAGAATTGTATGCACTACCACAGTGGAACAACCACAGCACGTTCTCAAAAAAGTGCCTCAGACTGTGTAATCATTCTAAAATGTGCTAAGAAACCTCAAACACTTTAACACTCCATATGGCTCTACATGAGAACATCCCCCACGTCATTCAAAGATAGATAAAATTAATTTTAAAATTTTAGATTCCTCCTCATGTTCTCCCCCCATTTCTCAGATATTGAAGATATCCTAAAATAAATCCTCTTACAGTGTTTAAGAAGAAATATAAGATGACGGCATTTGGTTCTTTTCTGCCACCAACTTCTGATGGGCTACATATGTAAATTCTTAATAGCGGTAACCAGAAAACCATGCAGGGGCCGGCCCAGTGGCACAGCGGTTAAGTTCGCATGCTCTGCTTTGGCAGCCCACGGTTTGCTGGTTCGGATCCCAGGCGCGGACCTGCTCACCGCTTATCTGGCCGTGCTGTGGCAGGTGTCCCACATGTAAGGTGGAAGAAGATGGGCACAGATGTTAGCCCAGGGCCAATCTTCCTCAGCAAAAAGAGAAGGATTGGCAACAAATGTTAGCTCAGGGCTAATCTTCCTCACCAAAAAAAAGAAAAAAGAAAAAAAAATGGAAAAACATTGAGGGGCTAGCACGATGGCATAGTGGTTAAGTTCAGCATGCTCTGCTTTGGCAGCCCAGGTTCACAGGTTTGGAACCCAGGCGCGGACCTACACAACTCATCAAGCCATGCTGTGGCAGTGTCCCACATACAAAATAGAGGAAGATGGGCACAGATGTTACCACAGGGCCACTTGTCCTCAAGCAAAAAGAGGAAGATTGGCAACAGGTGTTAGCTCAGGGCCAATCTTCCTCACCAAAAAAAAAAAAAGAAAGAAAAACATTCACCTCTTCTCTCTCTGTATAGGCATGACTTTAAGGAGCCTGATCAAAACAACAATCTCCATTTAAACCTCCCAGATCCAGGATAAAACATTTGATACATTTCCCTCTTTTGACCATATCCTTCCTTCAGTAAAGTTTAGATGATTTCAAACTGGGTTATACCTGACACGATATAATGTTAAAATTACATTCAGTTGTGTCTCTTTATCTGGCATCACCAGTTCCAGGTCTTTTCTGTGTTTCCAACCTGAATTTGAGCATCATCTGGGCATTGAGTTAAGTAAGGTTTCTAATTTCCCTTGATGTCCTTTATTTATTTAAGGCTTATAACTAAAACAACTTTGTTTGTTTCCTCTGTTAAATTTTATTTTTTCTGCATTTTATTTTTTTTTCTGTTATGGAAGTAATACGCTTCAAATATAAAAATGATACTATCAATTGCTGGATTAAGTATGATATACATTTTTTTCTCATTTATTCCTCACACATCTATGAGGTTGATTAAATTAATATACCCATTACATAGATAATTAAACTGAAACACAAGGATTATGTGAAGGATGTTTTTCAGGCAGTACATTTTGGTGCTTGGGGTATGCAATCTGGACTCAGATTCTGTGTATTAAAATGCTAGCATAACAACTATAAGTACTATAAGCAAGTCCGCCTTAACTATCCCCTTCATAGTTGTAAAACATAGGTTTCATTTGATTAAAAGTTAATATTTCACATTTTCAGATCCCCAGTATAGACACATAAACATACATACACACATATATGCAATGTTTTTTCAGTTCATATTAATGCCTGAAACAATAAGGATAATTACATGAAGATAAAAATAGAGTATCATTCAAAGTGGTTTGTGCCAAATGG
The DNA here is from genome assembly GCF_020826845.1 of Diceros bicornis minor. Taxonomy (NCBI): domain Eukaryota; kingdom Metazoa; phylum Chordata; class Mammalia; order Perissodactyla; family Rhinocerotidae; genus Diceros; species Diceros bicornis. The sequence goes on from NC_080781.1 coordinate 22,622,161, forward strand.
TTTCCTGAAAAATATTTGTTTTGCATATGGTCATGTAAATATCTGTGCAATATATTGCCAGAATTTCTCAGTACCAGGACCCAGAAGGCAATGGCGTATTGTTATATACCTTGTTAAACATTTCAGAAATAGCTCCTATAGTCTGTGAGGTTATAAACACAAAGTCAGCATTATTATTATATATTGTTCAATCAATCCAACTTGGCAACATGACCTTCAAATTTTGGCATGTTGGCTAAAGTTTCTCACTATTTATTGAACAAAAATTTGTGTGTGAACTTTACGCAAAGGCATTTCCGGAAAATGCAAAGATAGATAACATATGGATCCTGCCCACTACTAGTTTATAATCCATTCATATAGATTTAAAGCAAAATGGAAGAGATAGCTTTAATTCAAGTAGAGATTGATAATCAAATGATAACTCTCATAAAAGTAGGCACAAATAAATTACTATAAATGGGAAGAGAAAGAAAAAGATTATTTCTAGATATGGTAGTCAGAAAAGGATTACATATCCCTCTATTTACATTGAACATTTGTATATAAATTATTTTGAAAAATCTTTTGCTAATACCTATGCAAGAACTTTAAATATATTATTAAATAATTCAAAGTTGTAATCAGTATGATTCTTAGGAAGTCCAACAGGAGATTTTCATTTTGTAAAACCATTCAGATGATCTTTTATAACATTTTATATTGTCTAATGACATGTCTATCTGTAGAAGCAAAGCGAGATTTATATTACTCCACCCTTTTCTTCTTTCAAGAGTATAAGCATATTTGGACTCACATACCAGTCCTTGACATCTTCTTGGAAGCAAAGATGTGAACCATGAGTCATTTACATTTTTAATTCACAAACGTTCAATGAGCTCTTACTATGTGTCAGGCACTCTTCTAGGTAGTAAAGATAGAACAGTAAACCAAAGAAAAATGTCTCTGATCTTAGAGAGCTTTTACTGTAATGGGGAAAACTGACACTATATAAACAAATACACAGAAATAAATATGCCTATATTTGTGTTGATATATGCTAAGGACCATGAAGAAAAATACAAAAGGATAAGGGGATAGAGAGTATGACATGCGGCACTAGTTTACAAAGAGTGGTCAGGGAAGATGTCTATGAGGACGTGGCAGAACATACCTATCAGATAAAGCAGCATATGCAGAAACGTCGAAGTAGACACATTAGACTCTTTGAGAAACGGCAGTAAGTCTGTAATCCTGAAATGAACCATGTAGATTAGAAAGAGGTAGGAGATGATATCAAAAGGTAGGAGATTCAGGACATTATAGGACTTTGAATATCACTTGGAATGAATGGGAAGCCATTAGAGGGTCTTAACAGGAGGGGTCATACGATGCGATTTGAAATTTCAAATGACCATTCCACCTGGTGTTAGGTACAGAATGTAGGTGAATAAAGATGGAGCAGAGAACCTAACACTATAGATAAAAATTAATTCAAATTGGATCGAAGATGTAAATGTAAAAGCTAAATAAATAAAACCTTTAGAAGGAAACACAGGAGAAGATCTTTGAGATCTTGTACTAAACTAAGATTTCTTAGATATGACACTAAAATATGGCCCATGAAAGAAAAAAATTGATAAGTTGGACCTCATCAAAGTTCAAAACTTTTGCACTTCAAAAGACACCATTAAGAAATGAAAAGACAAACAACAAACTGGGAGAAAATATTTGCAAATACATATCCAATATAAGATTTGTGTTCAGAATTTATATGAAAACCAACCAAAACCTTAACACCTCAATAATAAGAAGACAAACAACTCAATCAAAAAATGGGCAAAAGATATGAGCAAACATTTCATCAATGATATACGAATGGCTAACAAGCATATGAAAAGATGCTTGACATCATTAGTCATTAGGGAAATGCAAATTAAAAACACAATAAGATAGATACCATTTCACATGTATTGAAATGGCTAGTATAGATAAGAAAGGATGTGGAGAAACAGTAACCCTCATATATTGCTGGTGGGAATGGAAAATGGTGCAGCTACTTTGGAGAACAGTTTTGCAATTTCTCAAAAAGTTAAACATGCAATTAACATATGACCCAGCAATTCTATTCCTGGATATCTACCCAAGAGAAATAAAAACATATGTACACACAAAGACCTACATGTCAAGCTTCATAACAGAATTATTCATAGTAGCCCCAAACTGGAAAAAAACTAAGTATTCATCAACTTATAAATGGGTGGACAGAATGTATATCCATACAGTGAAATACTCTATAGCAACAGAAAGGAAAAAACTACTGGCACATGCTATGTCAGGGATGACCCTCAAAAATATTATGCTAAGTGAAAGAAGCCAGACACAAGAGACTACGTATTGTATTATTCCATTTATATGAAATGATTCTAGACAGAAAGTAGACTAGTGGTTGCTAGAGCTAGGCTTGGGAATGGGGAATGGGCATGATGGATCTTATTGAGGGGATGAAAAGGTATTAAAACTGATGTATTGTGATGGTTGCCCTACTCAGTAAAGTTACTAAAATCATTACATTATACACTTGAAACTTCGTGAATTTTATGGTATGTAAAATATATTTCAATAAAGCTGTTTTAAAAAGATAGAAGCAGTAGCCTAATCAGGAGGCTCTTAATTGTTGTCAAAGGAAGAGACGATAGTGGCTTTTTTCAGTGAAGAGAATAATATGTGGTCAAAACTTGGATATATTTTCAACTTAGTGTCAATAGGATTTACTCCTGGATTTGATGTGAAATGTGAGGGAGAAAGGAGTAAAAAAAAATCATTTTAAGGTTTTTTGCCCTCAAACCATGGGTAGAATGGAGGTATCATTTATTCAGATGGCAAATAACATGGGTTAGATTTGGTCAATGGTAAATCAAAAGTTTGGTTTTAGACGTATTGAGATTGAAATGCCTATTACATAGCTGGAGTTCGGGGAAGCACCCAGGGCTGTAGTAAAAAAAAAAAAATGTAGTCATTGGTACAGAGATTTTGTTTAAAGCTAAATGAGTTCACTAATAGAGTGGACGTATACAGAGAAGACAAGAAGTCAGGGGATTGAGCCCCAGGACACTCCCAATTTTAAAGATAGGGAAAACAAAGAGGAACTTTCAAAGAGATTGAGATGGAGCAGCCAATTAGATAGGAAGAAATCTAAGAATTTGCAATCCCTCAGGTGAATTTAAGTGTTTCAAGAAAGTGGAGTATCATTTGTTATCTGTTTGAGGAAGATGAGAACTGAGAATCACTGGAATGGCAACGTGGAAGCCACCAGCAACCTTCAAGAAGTGGTTTTGGTGGAGTGTTGGGGATGAGAGTCTGACTGAGTGACGTGATGGTTAATTTTTATGTGTCAAGCTGACTGGGCCATGGGGTGCCCAGATATTTGGTTAAACATTATTTTTGGTGTGTTTGTGAGGGTGTTTCTGGATGAGATTAACAATTGAATGGGTAGACTGAGTAAAGCAGATTGCCCTCCCCAACGTGGATGGGCCTCATCCAATTCATTGGAAGCCTGAATAAAAAGAAAGGCACAGTAAAAGAGAATTTGCTCTCTCTGCCTGACTGTTTTTGAGCTGGGACATCAATCTTCTGCACTCAGACTGGAAATTATACCCTTGGCTCTCCTGGTTTTCAGGCCTTTAGACTCAGACTGGAACTATATCATTGGTTCATTGCTTCTCCGGGGTCTCCAGTTTGCCAACTGCAGATCTTGGGTCTTCTCAGCCTCCATAATCGAATTTTATATATATCCTATTGGTTTTGTTTCTCTGGAGAACTTAAACTAATACAAGCGGATTGAAGCAAGAATGAGAGGACAATAAGTGAATCATAAAGTGTAGGCAACTCTTTCAAGGAGTTTTACTCCAGAAGCGAAAAGAACAATGACAGTAGCCAGAGAGAACCTTAGGATTCTGGTATTATAGATTCTTAAAAGAAAGATTAGGATGATCCAGTTGAGCTGGAGAATGTGGTTATCCAGGAGAAAGAAGGACAATTGCAGTAGCAAAGTCCTTGAAAAAGCATGAAGATATGGGATCTGGTGCACACGTGGAAGATTGGCCTTAGGATTTCAGATAGATTATCAATTGAATGATGGGTAGGCAGTTTACAAGGCTACACAAGCAGATTTGTTGTTAGATTTGGAGGTAGGAGTATGAGACAGTTCTCTTTGGATTGCTTCTGCTTTCTCAATGAAAAAAGAAAAAAGAAAATCAACAGATAGTGAAAGAGGTGTGTAGTGGGGAAGAAGTATTGAGGTTTGAGAAAAGCAGAGAAAGTATGAAATAATTTTCAGAGAAAGAGGGAGTCTTGTTTAACTAGAAAAAAAATCAGCTGAATTGTATGACAATACTAAAGGCACACAATATTTGTGGTACCATGAACATAAAACTATACGGCATATTTGAGTGATAAACTGTAAGAACTGGATAGTCAGAGAATTTGATTTAATCAAATTTCAGGTTTTTCAGACGATTATGGTAGCCAAGCAAGAAGGGAGGTGGGTGAAAGACAAAGAAAAAAAGACAGGTCAATAGATTATGAGTGCCAATGGGAACAAAGAATTGTTGCAGTGAAGGTACTAGAGAGGATGAACTGAAAAGAGAGGAGGTGAGGTTTGGAGAGTGGAGTGTTTGAAGCTGAGATTGTGGAGGAGATGTACATTTTGGGAATGATAATGTTTGGCATGACTGGGATGCTGGTGGCTTATATGGATTGGAGGACAGGATAATTACGAACAAGGAGATGCAAGAAACTGGAAGGAACATACGTTGGAAGAATTCTCTATTTTTAAATCACCATGCTTTATATCATGAATAGTTTGCAAGGGAGAAACAGTCAACCAGGTTGGACTATCTTCAAGGAACGAGAGGACCGATGCAGAGATCTGTAGAGGTTTGCAACAAGGAGTAAAGGAGAGTGGTGAAACCTCAGAGCAAAAGCTTCAGTGTAGATGTGTTTTCTTAGTGAGGAGAGAGATCACAGTTTAGAAATAATGAGGAACAAAGAGGGAACTCTTCCAGCCTTCAGAATGGTATGAGGAATTCAGCACAGAGAACAATACCTTTTGAGAAAAAGCCATGGCATAAGAAGTAGTGGCTTAAGGAGATAGCCAGTTTCACTTAGATGAAAGTGGTAAGGAAACATAAGGAGCAGTGTTTCTCAAACTTAAATATACATGCAAATTACCCAGAGATCTTGTTTAAATGCAGATTCTGAGGTTTGGCCTAAGATTCTGCTTTCCTAACAAGTTCCCAGGTGGTGCCAACACTTTGAGTAGCAGGGATATAGGGAATTCCAGAATAAAGAATGAAATGGCTTGGTAAATCAAGGATTGGTGGAGGTTTGAGTCAGATGTGAGGATGAGGATAGAGTCTAGGTGCTAAGTGATGAACTGAGGTCTCAGGCCTCTTCGTTGACTGAGACAAAAGGGACTTTGTATGATCGAGCTGAAACTAATCATCTCTTCATTAGTTGTAGTCATCAGGCTACTCAAGCAGGGGAAGCATGTGAAGAATTTCTTGCCAGGGGACCCAGAGCTCTATTAGTTCCTAGCTCAGACTCCAATTAACAGTGTCAGAGTCAGAGTGAGAGATGGTACTGTAAGTGCCTGGGACTCTGTGGAAGTCCCCTGTTTGCTTTTGATGGTATACTGAGTTATTCCTATATCATCTTCCAGTATGACTCTTAGAGAAAAAAAATTCCAAATTGACCCGGAAAAAGGAATAGGAAGGTTTACTCTGCTCTAACTCGATTTCCCATTTTCCTATTTTTTTACAACCTTCCATCCCTGAAACTTTGATAATACAGCACTACCCACACATTATTTCTATTCTTGTGAACTATATTAAATTCTTAATGCATTAACATTTACCTCACCTTAAAATTACCTCGAATTGGACATTATTAAAATGAGCCTGAAAATAAGGAAGTTTGCTATTTTATCTATCCATAAAAAAGATAGGTCTTCATTTCAAATTCCACATTTAGTTAGAATGTATAAACATGATACAGTCATACACATTTTTGGAGACTATAAAAATGCCATTTCAAAGTATAATGCAAAGAGAAACTATTTAAAGTAATCACGTAAATATGTTTTAGGGATGCACAAGAGCAAATTTATGAAACATCAGCATCCCACTATAGCTAGTCTTTTCCACTAGTGTATATAGTCAATCATTCTGAAATATTGAACTCAAATTAGTGTAATCCAAAAGCAAGATATTCAAGGCCAAATGTGAATATAGGCACATATTCCAAATCCCTCATCATACAGATTTTAACCATTAATACGTTTAAAATAGAAGTAAAATATACATGTACTTCTTTATAGGGTACACAAGTTTTACAAAATGTAAACAGAACATCATTGGGGAGTTTTAGCTTTGTTCATAAGCACAACTGCCAGAAACTTTAACTAAACCAAAAATCTAGAAGAAAATACAGTGTTAGGATTACTCCATTTGGTTAGTTTACTTTTTTGCTATTAATCATCACAGAATCAAGACTAATAGGATGAACATCTCTGACTTCCAAAGCGAATTATGACTAGAATGATGGAAATACTTTTATGAACAAATATTTGAAGAGCCACTGAAATGAATGACAAAGACAATGGAATTTTAAAATTAACACTGACACAAAGTTCTTGTGAACCTGGAATTTCCTGCACTCTCACAAGATAAGTTGAGCATGTTCATCCTTTTCAAACAATCCACTACGGGGTTGCTCTATCCTGAGTCTGCAGAGGTGTCTTCAGACGGCATGAGAAACTCAGGCAGGCGAATATGGATCATGGATGGTTTCGTGAATGACTCTCTAAGTGGTATCGGTGACTCATACTTATCTTCGAATGTTGTGATGGCCTAAGCATCAGTAAAGTGGGAGCCTGCCGTTACGAAATCCATATTTGCTGCAGAGCAATTCTGTTGAGAGGGCCCTGTGTAGAGAACTGATGATAGCCGTCTTCCCAAGCAGCTGCCATGTGGTTAGGGAACATAAGTTGAGTGGGAGGAAGAATCCTCTTAAGGAGCTACTGAAGCACAACATTCAGATTAGGTGGCATAGCTGTGGACTTCTGGGAGCAAGAGTGGCAGAGCCGATAGCTCTTTTCTCTCTTAGCTGTCAGGCAGGCAGTGAGCAGAAGCAGCAGGGCGACAGACAGCCACTTCAGTTCCCAGCAGAAGACTACATATCATTAAAGACGTGAAAATATAAAAATTACTGTACCGAAACATGCAGCTCTATAGTCAGGAGAGTCCCTTCCAGGAGACCCACATGAAGGCATCTGGTAATCTTTTTACCTAAATGATAGCTTCTTTCTATTAGAAAATGTGATTCAAGGATTTAACCCAGAAAAACGATTTACTACACAAATCACTAATAAATTTTACAAGTTCTAGATATGAGAAAGACCTTTTAAATTAGTCATTTTTCTCTCACTTCTCCCCCCAAAAATATTCTATGTGCTGTAAAAGATGTTTTTACCAAAAACTATAATTTATGGTTAGAGAGAAAAGGTCAGAATCTTGCCAGTGCCATTTACCACCCCTGTGAATCTGGATGAGTTTCTCACTCAGCCTCAATTTTCTCCTCTTTAAAATGGGGATAGGGCCCGCCCCGTGGTTTAGCCTTTAAGTGGGCGTGCTCCGCTGCTGGCGGCCCGGGTTCGGATCCCGGGTGCGCACCGTCGCATCGCTTCTCCGTCCATGCTGAGGGCGCGTCCCACATACAGCAACTAGAAGGATGTGCAACTATGACATACAACTATCTACTGGGGCTTTGGGGGAAAAATAAATAAATAAAATTATTAAAAAAATAAAATAAAATGGGGATAATAGTTAATTTTCATTTTTATTATTTTGTGTATTAACTATTTTAAATATGCCTGGAATACGGTAGGCATTAAATACATGGAAGTTATAATGATTAGTACTCAGAAAAAATATGTATCCTTTATATTTTAGAAAGCATTTTCTCTGTTATGAAATGTTTTTACACTAACTCTCACAAACTAAGCAAAATAAACATTCTTATTAACATTTTATAGATGAAGGATCTAGGGTTCAGCAATAGCGACTTGCATAAGCTTATAAGTGGTAGAGGCCGCACTATAAATCAAGTCTCTTGACTTCAATTCCATTGTTCTTTGACTTGTAATCATTTATAAAACATGCATCTAACATATTTAGAGTTTTATTCAAATGATTTGTTAATTTTTAAATGTTTTGATAAATGTTAAAAATAGAGAGACTGTATGCAAAGACTGTGAAGTAATGATATAAGAAATACTCAAAGACCCACCACACAGATTTTGTTTCAAAACTTTCTCATTCTCTTTCTCTCACTCCCCTCCCTCTCTCCCTCCCTCCTTCTCTCTCTCTTCGTTCCTCCCTCCTTCCCTCTCTCTCTCCCTCTCCCTGTCACCCTCTTCCTCTCCCAAACTCCTCTCAGTTTCAGGGGTGGGTTACAAAAGATATGAAATATTACCCATAGAGGAAGGAGTGGTCCCACTGTCTCCCATTCAATCCCTAATTCCATTTCCCTCCACATGTAGAGGCGCCTAGCATGTATTTAGTGTGTTTCCTTCCATTCTGTGTTTTATATATTTCCATATTTTTTTTAGAAGTGGTGTGCTCAAAATAGTAATGAATAGAATTATATTGAACAAACATTGTACAACTTGCTTTTATCTCTCAACATTATGTTTTTGAGATCTATTCATGACAATGTAGACTAATGGAGTTCAATAGTTTTAACTGCTGAATAGCATTCTGTAGATAGATAGATGGATAGAACTTACACGTTCATGTCTTATATACTCCCTAACCTTCTTTTCATCTGATATAAATGGCCTAATTAAAGCCTCCTTTTCTGAATTCATGCCTATTTAATTGTGTAGTATGTATCAGGAGACTAGAATACTTATCCTCTCTTTATTGGCTATAGTGTTCTCTTCCAATGGCTACAGAGAGAAGTTAATACTATTGTGCAAATAATCTATATTCATACTTATTTATGTTCAATGTATTATATTCTAAGACAACTTTGTTAAAATCTACAAATAAGTTGACACATTTTAAATTTTATTTTTAAGGCTATTTTATGTTATATATTTCAAAGATAAGCTTTTAGGTTTGTACAAATTTATTGCTGTGTATTTCTCATGAATTTTTACCTTTATTATTGGTTCCTCTGGATTCTTGGCATGTGAAATTCTATTTTATCTAATATTACATATTGCTTTATCACCTTCTATTTGTTTAGTTTCTCAGGTATATATTGCCTTCCATCCCTGATCATTCAAGTTTTATATGTAATTTTGCTTTAGGTGTTTCTCTTGTAAGTCATCTAATTTTCTAATTTTCAAGAATTTTGTCTCTTACTATCTTCTAATGAATGAGTTTAATCCATTTACATTTATTGTTTTTATTAGTACAAGCATTTATTTCTAGTATATTTTAAGTTGTCATGTTTTGTTTTGCATATTAATTTTCTTCTTGCATTCTATTACTCTTTTTTAATGGATTAATATTCATATTTAATTTTATGTTTAACTCGTGAATTGAGAGTTGGCCCATATTTTATTCCTCATTCTTCATAAGACAAAGACCTTATTCAAATATTTTCTACCTATCATCCACCTATTGTTTTCTAGTCTTTTCATTAAACTTGGTGTTTTAAACAGTCCCAAGCTTTTATTATAATTTTTTTAAAGCTCACACAACATGTTTAGCATTTACCATTTTCCCTTTTGTTATTGTTTCTTTCATCCAGTTCCTTTCTTCCTGGTTCATTTTTCTTCTTATTGAAGTATGTCCATTAGTGGTTATTTCAAGGAGAATCTGTGAAAAGTTAACTCTCCTTATCTTTAATTAATTATAAATGTCTTCATTTGTCTTAACTCTATGTTTTTGTTCAAGTTTCCTAAGGTTTCAAATAAACATTGATTTTGGAAATAGCTGTTGCCTGTTTGCAAAACAAATGAATACATTATTGAATTATCTGGGACCCAAATACAAGTATTTTTTATAAAAAGCTTTTTATAATAGCAAATAAGTCATAAGTACTGCCAAGAGACTTTTAAAATAATCTCAGTTATGTAATAGTCTCAAACGTTATTTATTTTTGTTTTTAAATGGTTAGTGAAACCATTTAAAAGTTTTTTACAAAAGCTAATAAAATTACTTTTTATTTTATTTCATGAAACCAATGTTCAAAATTGATCATAAAACATAACAATGCATCTGCATAAGCAAATAATTTCTACAGTTCTGACAAATTTGAAGGCTTTGTCCAATGTGCATCACAAAACTTATTCATTGTAGTAGATTAATTTTCTCAGGATTATTGATCTGTATTTTCATTAAAGGTTAGTATTTTCTTTTCATGTGAAAACTATTAAATAACAGATATTTTATTATTTGCATTCATAGTCATAGAAATGTATATTAACATCACTACATGTAGTTGCTTTGTAAGATATGCCCCAAGGCTCTTAGAAGAAATATTTGCACCCAGAATAATATGTTAACTTTTAAAGGTATACATGATTCAGTGACTTTGAAATCTATAGCCATATTTTATGTTATATCACTCATATAGACTATATGGCCAAATACATGTAAAAAGTGTAAGCCTAGCTACTTTATACTGTGGGCACAAGTGTTGCAGCACAAATTCTGCAATACTTCAGTAACGGATGGGGTGCTGCTATATCTGTTTCTGTGAGTCAGGCACCAGTGTGGAGTCTCACTGGCTAGTTGTATTTCTCTTCTGTAATACTAGATTTGAGTGTTACATAGAATGTTTCTTTCTTCATCTCGGAGGCTATCTGGGCCACTCATTGTAACTGTCATTTTTGGATATGTGTAGTACAAGTTTCACAATACAAGAGAAAAAAAGTTAACAAATGACTATAAAAAAGGTCATAATGCATGCCACCTTAAATAGAATGGAAGGAGTTGAAGTTACATCAGGATAACATTGCAGGTTCTTTTTTTTCTTCCCCATGTCTATTCCTATTATCAAGAATCAGTGGATGTCACAAGAAAAATCACCAGAAGTCCTTTGGGCTGCAACCTTTAAAAAGATGAGATTGATTTCAGAATCCATATGCCTAGAACACTTTAGAAACACTCCTCCTCTTCAATTCACTATATATTTCTTACTTTGATACCAAAGATTTAACCAGTTGTCCCTCTTCCCAAATTAAGTGCACTTAGATTTGATGATAGAGTTCTGTCCTCACCATAGGAAACAACTAGAATGTCTCTTGAAACATGACCACTTGTGTCTTCTCTGAGATGATGAACTCTGTGTCAGGACAGTATGAAGTATCTCACATCTAAGAACCCAGCCAAACAATCAAATAGGAGAATATTTATTTATTTACTTGTTTATTTAAAGTGTGCTGAGTTAATGAATATCTTAATTTTTCAATTGACTTCCTTTAGGAAAAACTATACCGCATACCTTCAGAGAAGAGTTTACTTAAGTAAAGGAGGCATGGATAGAGGGTTTCTCTGTTATGTTTTCCAACATGACATGCTGATTAAAAATAAAAGATATGGTGGCTTCAAATATATACAAAATTCACTCACACCTCCTGCAGGTTTACTTCACAGTGCTCAATTTGCCGAAAGAGACACTATTCCATTTTATAAACAGGAACATATGTACATATATGCACATGTGTATTATATATAGGACATATTTTGCCACACTAATCAAGGGGTCAGCAAACTATAACCCACCACCCCGCCACCTGTTTCTGTAAACTTTTATTGTAACATCCGTTCCTTTACATATTGTCTATAGCTGCTTTTCCATTACAACAGCAAAGTTAAATAGTTGCAACAGACCATGTGGCCAGCAAAGCCTAAAATTTTAACTATCTGGCCCTTTAAGAAAGAGTTTGCCAATCCTTGCACTAATTGGTTCATTTTACATAAGTGCAAGGTACATACTTGCATAATCAAAAAGCTTTCAACTTCCTTCCTAACACCCATTTCTAAATATTTTTAGAGAACGTAATACAGTACACTGAGGTCAATAGTCTTTTTTTTTTCTATAAGCGTTCTCTGTGCAATGATCACATGGTTTAGCTAATGAGACTCTGAGGGAGCTAGTATCATTGTCAAGGGGAAGCCTGACTTGACCTTTTCATTCAATAAAGATCCAGTTAGTATCTATACTGAGGGACAGATTTTGAATATGTAAATGTACATATCAACAGCTCATGAGCCTAAGGAAGGCTTAGTTATTGATTAAGTAGGGTGCACCTGACATTCAAGAACCATTGATGAGCTCAGAAATGGGTAGTTCAAATGCCCAGATTGAATTAGGAGGAAAGAATTCAGATGACACTGACATTGATTTATTTTTTTAGTAACTGTTTGCATTATAATATCCATATCTGTATAGTCTAAATAAAAAGAAGATATATAAATGATTTAACTACATAATAGTCTCTTGAAAAGTTTTATAATCTATGATGTTCTTTCATTATTTGATGATAAATCAAATTCTTTTGTTTTCTATATATTTGGAAATCTTTTACTTAAATGAGACATCATTGCAATAAAATACTATGATAATTCCTAAAGAAGGAATCAAGCGAATGATTAAACATTTAATATAATAAAGGGATGTGAGAGGTATAATCAGCTCCACAGTTTAATGTAATTGACATTGACAAAGTTAGCACAGTTTTTGGTTTCTTTGGTGACAAATTCATGCAGTATAATGGTCGAGTTTATTCTAGTCAAGAGTCTTAATCCATTGCATGTAAATAAAATAAAAACGTATGATTAGAATTAACCAGAGATAATTTGTCACCGAGGAGAAGGATAAGATGAGTGTCATGAGTAAGGAGCAGGGCTATCAGATTGGAAGATATTTCAGCATTCTACTTGATTGATGTCACTGGTTGATGGGAATTTCGGTGGTTCAGATCAGTGATTCTCAACTCTGGTTGCACTTTAAAAGCATCTGGAGTTCTTTTAAGAAAACATCAATTATTAAGGGTCTACTCCAAACCAATTAGGCCAGAATCGCTAGTGATGGGACTCAAGAATTGCTAGTTCTTCAAAGTTTCTCAGCTTATTCCAATAAATATCCAGTGTGGGAACTATTGAATAGACTAAAAAGATGAGACAAATGTTCCCATCAGATAAGGGAAAAATTGAACAGAGATACAAGATTTTTTAAGACCTTTTGGTGGTGAGGCTATTAATAATCTGTGAAACAAAGTGATAATTCTTAGTTCCTACTTGTTTGAATGAATTTACTTAAACTAAGTATTCAGCCAACTTCTTCATAGAAGACAAGTAGATATAATGGCCAGGACATGATATACTTGTACTGGGACTCCAAAAATATTAAAATATGAGATTATTAATTGATTTTTGTTCATACATCATATTTGGATTCTCTCCTTTGGAGAGTGATGTGCTAGTACATGGCAACCTCCATCCTGAAAACTTTGTTGAAAATAAACCTAAAGTCAGACAATGTTTCCTTTGCTTTTATGATCAAACAAGGGTAATCGTGGAACATGAAATTGGAAAATATAGCTAGTAAAGTTTTGATTTTTAACAAGATTGATGCATTTGTTGATGTATGCTCCTTAAAGGAGGTCCACATAAACTAAGTTCTAAGAGCTTACCTAAATTTTCATAGTGTATCTTAAGTAGCTTAATACAAAATTTCAGGAAATCTGTTGAGATTATTTTAGTCATGGAAATTGAAAACTCTGGAAGAGAGGAAATTGGGACTTTCCCAAAGTATGGTTTAGTACTCATTTTATTCTTAGATCTCAGAATGGACTGAGTGCAGTCTTGAAAATTTTATATATATATATATATATATATATATATATATATTTTGTTTTCCAAATAGATATATATGTACAATTCTCACGTATCCTCATATAAGGACAAGACAATTCTAGATGACAGTAATCATGTATTAAAATTCCACAAACAGTTGTTGACAGTCTACAAAATAATTGCACTCCTAAGTAAATGTACTCCTAAAAAATTCATGGTCATAAAAGATAAAGAAAAGCTAAGAAATTATTCAACTGAAACTATTCAACTAAGAAACTATTCAACTGAAATTTGAATATGGACATTAGGTTAGCTAATAACATTATCAAAATAAATTTTCCAACTTTACTACCTACACTGAGGCTATATATGAGAATATTCTTAGCAAATACATATATGTAGGTAGAGAGTTAGACAGATAGACATAAATATTTAGAAAAAAGTGATAAAACAAATGTGACAAAATGTTAACAACTAACGAATCTGGTTGCAAGATATATGGCACCCCTTATTCTTTCCTTGCAATTTCCTGTAATTTTGCAATAGTTTTAAAATGAAAGTATTAAAAATGGTTATTAAACAGTGCATGTGGCAGGCACTGTTCTAGATTAACAAGAAAATAATGTAGCTAAAATCATGGTACTTTCATGATACGGGATTAAAACATAAAAACAGGAAACCAGTAAATAAACTAGATAATTTTAAAAAATGATACTGTGATAGAAATATAAAGGGGTAGTACAATAATGTGGTAGAAAGAATTGGGTAGAGGGTGTTATTTATATATGTTGATACCATAAGGATTCCCAGAGGAGGTGATATTTAACTGAGCTAATCATTGGGATATCTTAGAAAAGGGCATCCAAACAGAGGTTCTTGAGATTGGACAATGCTTTGTAACACCAAGAAACAAAGGAAAGCCAGTGTAAATAGAGCTTAGTTCACCTTAGTGAACTACCAGGGAGTTCATAAAAGACTGAAGTTAAAGTGCAGATTATTCTGCTTACCTGAACTGTTTTTGGGTAGGTCATTCTGCTCTCTTAAGAACCTCAGGTTGAGACAATTCTGGATCCCAAAGGCTACAGGTAAAAGTGCTACCATGAAGGACAATTCCTAAGTGAACTTACCAGCCAGAGCTAGAATGGACTATAGAGTTAAGATTAATATGAGTGTTGGTTAAACTTGAGGGTAAATGTGGCTTGGCTTCCCTCTTCTGGAGAACAGGCTACAAACTGAATTATTTCCTTTGAGATAGAGTTTCCTATTCCCCATATAAATTAAGTAAAATAATATGTTGGGCTTGAATTTTAAAAGCCCTAATTAAGTTTTGTAATGCATTTCCTTACAACATATAATTTTGCCCAGAAATTATTTATGGACCAAAAAAAAAAAAAAAGGAGAAAGAATAGGTTTAAATTTTATTCTTTTCTTTTTTCATTGTATTTCTTCCCCACTGTCTCTATTTACCTAGAGAACAGCAACCACAAAATAGGTAATGTAAGATGGGAATATTAGACATAACTTTTTTCTCTGGCTCTTGGATTAAAGCATGATTGATGTTAGAGCCACTTATCATTCCTCAGAGGTCGATGGCTGGAAAAGACAGAGGATCCTCGAGAAATCATGATATGGATGTGATTTTTAAATCTTCTCCATTTGAAGTGGCTGTATCAATGTTTTCACCACTTCATTGAGTGTGATCTGACGTGTGAAGTGATAATTATCAGTCATAGCTGCAAAAAAAAGGACCAGAAGGGTCTCATGCCCTACCCAACCTTGTGGCGGAGCTTTCCACCACCTTCTTTGTATTTTAAGACCCTTATTACAAACTGGATTCTTTTTTAATATGGCATTTGTTATTACAGATATTGGTTGTCCCCCGCACCAACTCTCAAATTATTACTAACACTCCCTATGTCTTTACCTTAAGCAATTTACTGCTATAAAGGTGAATTTCATAAATAAACCATATGTAAAATCTCTTGACAAATACAAATATACTTGTTCCTAATTATTTGACAAGCACAATAAATTCCGCCTATGCAGGCAGGAAGAGGCAGGATGATTAGTAGCATCTTTACAGCAAAAGCTAAAGAGGCGAGGACAAAACAGGCAAAGCCGGGCCAAGGCCTCTGAGAGGGTGGGTGCAGTGGGATATCATCATAGGACTCTGGAAATGTTGATGAAAATTATGGTTTTAGAGTAGGAAAAAAAAAGACCTAATGAGATTTGGTCCTTGACTACCTCTCATCCTCATCTCCTACTCTTTCTGTCTTGCTCACTGTACTTCAGCCACCTGGTCATTTGCTTCTCCTTGTACATGCCAAAGAATTCCTCCCTTCACTTGCTCTCCTAGCAACTCTTTCCCTCCAGATGGTCACAGGGCTACATCTTTCACTTCATTTCAGGCTCAAGTTGTCTCCTGTCAGCAGCCTTTCCTGAGCATCCTATCAAAATTAGTAGCACTATTCCTATAGTGCTATAGGTACTATAGCACCTTCCCTATAAACTTACTCTGCTATGTTTTAATTCAGACTACTTATTACCACCTGGAATTTTACTCATATATTAAGTTTTTGCATCTAGGTCTATTGTCGGTCTCCTGCTTTAGACTGTGAACTCTAAAAAAGCAGTAACTTTGTTAGTTTGATTCACTACTGTATTTCTCATTCAAAGAGCACATTGAATTTGTGTAGAATGAAGAATGAATGAATTCTCATGTCATCAATAATAAAAGGAAATGATAAATTATTTAATAAAAGTAAGCAATAGGATTGTCCATGACTTGAGCCAAATTAGATCTCAAGGAAATAAATACGGCAAGTGGGTTCCAAGAAAGATGAAGTAGAAGTAGAATGGATCCAAGAGAAAAAAGACCTACTTCTCCTAGAAATCAGGGCTCAGTAACATCTTCCAGGCCTGAGATAGATCTGTGTCTTGGTGTGTAATATTAGTAAGAACAAATTTCCTCACACTGTATTACATGCTCATTGTGAACTTTGAGCATTCTGCTCTAGATGGCAATGAGTAGCATTGGAAACACGGCACGACCAATGGAATAGAAAAAGTAGGAATATGTAATTGATTCATCTTTGAAGGAGTACTGTCCTGCTAAAAAAAAATACTGTCCTGCTAAAAAAGCTCAGATTATAAAAGCCAAAGTTAAACTGGACAAAACTAATTTTAAAAAAACGATAATGACAAAATGAGCCTTTTGTTTGGGAGTCTGCCCTTGATGGGCTGGCTTGTTTCATCCCTTAACCTTTATCAGTTGTAATTTAAAGAAGTCCCTACTTTACATACAAGGCTGGGATTATTTTGGAAATGTTTAATCCCCCAAACTAATTGTCGTGCTACTGTGCTGCTGTATTCTGTTGCTAATTTGTCTTCTGTTTATTTAGTGTTAGTTTTGCATGTCATTGTCTACCATTATATTGCACACTTCCCGAGAGTTCGGGACACAGCTTACTCATTTTTGCACCCTTCACAGCATAACTCACATTGATTTTCATATGATAAGGGATCAGCAATAGCTATTGAGCTATAATTGTAATGTATTTAAAACTTTTCCCTTTATTTTAGTATAATTCTTAAATTTTATTTCATTTTTTCATATCAACTACAACCTCAATTCTTTTCAAACATCAGTAACTTGTCTGTAGTTCAATACAAAAGATAAAATACATGTAAAATATACTCATTTTCTATGTCATTTAGGGAAAATCTATGACCGGTCATATAAAAGAAAGCTTTCAAGATGGAGTTGAGCTTTTGGTAGAGGTATAAAGTGTTTGAGTGGCCAAGGCAACAGTTGTTATATCTTCCAGGCTGCTTTTTTTTCCTGCTGGAGTCATGACAATTTCTGTTCAAATCTGTGAAATCTCAACCTCAATGTCTAATTCTTCATCTTTATCACTTACTGAAAATCTGAATGCAAATTCTAGGTGATTTTAAACATCATTTCTTCTTGACAAATACAGCTTTGTCAGAAAATATGATATTCTGTGATATCCTGACTGAGAATATGATCCTTTTTTTTTTTTTTTGCTTAACTGACAATAGCATTCTTGACCCAAATTCCAAATTTCTTTCCAACTCTGATTTGCCCAGTTATGAGGCCTCAAGAATTTTACGTTGACCCAGTTCATATAATGGCAAAGGTAATTGTAAATGCTCAAGCATCCTGCAAGCTCTGAAGATGTTGAAATGCTCTCTTATTTAGGAAACCAAATGTAAGTGCATTCAATTTGATCATCATAATTACCCTCTTATAAGTAACAATAGGTCCACATTTGAAGCAAGTTTTTATTTCACAAGTTTTTCTTTGTCTGGGAGTGCTCTCCATCCTTGTATATTTATGATGAAGCGACTTGGTTTTCTCAGTTTGAATATCTCTGACCTCTTTTCCTTTACCACCCAATTCTAATGGAACTCTTGAGTGCATCTACTGTCCTGTAAAAGATTTCTATAAGCCTTGTTCTTTGGCTTCACTTGGCATTCTAAGACTTGAAAATCACTGGTACTTTCAAAATGAAGGAAAGAAGTAATTAGGAGAAGATTTTGTTTTAATTATTCTGGTAATATTTTTACTGCACACATATTAAGTGTAAGGAAATGTGCTGAGTCCTAATTGCTGCTATAGAGCAATTACTAAGGCTGTAAAGAAGCTAACACAGCAGTGTTTTTGGCTAATAAACAAACTCCATTTTAACTATGCTGAATAAGAAAGTTTCCTTGTGTAGGGGAGGAAAAACTATTCCTCTACCCTCTAGGTTCTTCTTGCTGGTCTAAGAATTAAATTGACATGAGAAAGAGTTACAGGAGAAAATGAAACAAAGTTTAATAACATGTATACATGGAAGAAACCCAGGAAAATTGAGTAACTCACCAAAATGGCTGAAGCCATCACCTTAAATGCCGTCTTTGGTTAAAGACAAAGGAGGATGTTGGGGGTAGTGACTTGGGACTTCAAAGGGGAGGAAGGCAATTTTCATGGAGATGGAAAGGCAAACGTTTGATAAACAAATATTTGCCGGGCCATCTATAGACAATGTGACCTGAGAAAGCACTTTGTTAAAATGGGCCTAGCAAGGTTCCTCCGAGTCTACTACACCTAGAATTATCTGTGATGATAGCTCCTTCCTGGGACAGGCTTTCTATCTTAAATTCTTTTAGACAGCTGGGGGAAAGTTCAAAGTTTCCTTCTGAGTTTTTTGTCGTTAGAAATAATGAAGCCAAAGAGACATATTTTGGGGTAGCAAATTCTGACTCTCACACTTGTTTATTTCCATTTATATTTTCTGTGTATAGAGTCACGCACTCACATCTTGAGTGGCTAACAACCGAACTTCCAACACAACTCCCTACTTCCCTTTTTTGATACATAAATAATACTTTGTTTTCTTATTTGAATTCAAATTTTTTAAATTGGAGGCAAATTACGTGGTTTTACTTGGAGGAGATTTTGTATCTCCCACTAACAGCATTCCTTTACCTACAACACCTGTGGCCCATCAAACCACAAACAGGAGGAGTTCCGTTTGTCTTTTTCTTTTAGACCATATGGGGTGTATGGGAGTTGTGCACTTATTCTATGAAATTATATTTGACAGATAACAAAAATACATTGGAAGAGACAACATATGGAATATGTACTGGGATACAACTCAAATGTAGCCTCTGACTGAACATCAGAGAGTATCATGGCCATGTTGCTATACTAATAAGAAATATTTTATGACTGTTTCCTAACATGCAGTAAAGACTCCAAGAATCAGAAGGAGCCAGATGGAGATGAAAACGAGATACGCAGCTGGCCCATCTGCCAAACACACTGACTCTAGTGCGCAGTCCGAGGAGAACTCAATGACTTCCCTTGGATAATCAACCTTATTCCAGAAAGTAGTCTGTTCACTTGGCTTGCGACACAAGAAGCTCATAAAAACAAGCATTTACTAGGCTTGCTATATATTGTAAAATGCTATACCATCACTTTTATTAGCAAGCAATTGTATTGTTATACAGTTGTTTAGTAATATTTTTCCTGCTTGCTCTTTTACAAATTGAATCTCATTTGTTTTTTTCTGCCCACAGATGTAACTTATTTACAACCAGTTATATCATTTCTCTCTCCAAACTGGTTTTTACAGTACCTTCCAAACTGATATAATCTGTCAGTCTAATTCAAGCTCTATTTATGCTCAGAAATCCATTTAATAGAACGAGGAATTATTTTCTGGTACTTCAAAAATCCCGCTCTCATCTACCATTCTCCACATTTATGATCTCTTAGTCTGTTTTTAATCCACTTTTTTGTGTCCTTATCAAAACTTATTTGACAATTTTTAGTCACTTACTTGAACCACTACATCAACCACCTTATTGAAACTTAGACACTTATTATCCATAGACCTCCCTTCATATGCTAATTTTATAATCTGTCAAAGAAACTCTTAACTTTGCCCAGCATGATTTACTGTTAATGATCCCACTGTGTTTATTTTGCATGGTTTCATCGTTCTCTAGATGTTTGTAGAATTTCTCTCGCTCAGTTTTATTAGTGACTAAGCCACGTTTTGTGCTTGAGGAAAGGCTATGTGCATCTTTTGAGGAACGTGTTGTTAACTCTTTCAGGAAAATTAGACTAATTTGGTGAAAGTAACAATCATAGATGGACACACACACACAAACGTAATCAAATTCTTGCACCTCCCCATAATCCCATGATGTGAATAAAACCACAGTAAGAATCATGAGTCAAGTTTTTATACTTCTTGTCCTCACCTGCACATGTTCCTTTAAAGTAAAGTGCAATTAAATTATTTGGGAGAGTCATTAAGTATTTTATTACATGCGTTCACAAATTAAACAATAGCTCCAGGTGATCCTGCTTATTCCCAAACATGTTAAGTACTCCTGCGTCTACTAGCTATTTATTACATCACAAGAGTCGGAGTTTCATTACCACTTCACCACTATTCTATTTAGCGTCATTTCCACTGCCCTAGAGCACTCAAGGTACGCTAGAGGAACTCTGTGCCATATGGAATTGGAAAAAAAATACCTGGCTTTCTGTATTCTGAACCATTTTGTCACCATCCTGAGCCACTTATTGTACAGAGTCCTTTATGACAGTGTCTCCTTCAGCTTCTGCCTAAAACTTATTTCTCCAAAGGGCTTATCAACTAGATCGCTCCATGGATCTGAATGGGAAACACACACTATTCTCCCCTAACACTGTGCCATTCCTTTTCCCTGGGTCTATGGCACAAACCTTCCTTTTATAACTGCATCAGCAAAAATAATAGACCAGCAAGGCAGTCGGTCAATATAAATCATCTCATCTAGAGTTTCTGTGTTGGTTTTCCAGGCACTTCAAGACATGATTGATTCTCAATTTGGGTTTATGGTAGATCTTCTCCACAGGTACTAAGGCATACATATGCGTTTATAGTTATGTGGATGGGATTAGGGAGTGCTTGGTATTTTAGAAAAGTAGGAGGTTGTAGTATATAGGTTCTAAATCCTGTATTGGGCATTGAAAATTGATCTCCTTGGCCATATTGAACCAAGGTGCAAATAACAATGTTCTGATACAATTTCTATGGGTCTTTGTTACTGTAATACTCCTATAACACCTGACTGGTTAAACTGCCTGATTCTACCCTAATGAAACAGATATTTCTTATGAAATTGCTATGTCCCAAACATGATGCTAGGTATTGGAATCAAAGATGATTGCAATCTAGAGGGCAGCTCACAGATAAGGTCTGTATAAAGTGTTTAATAGTACAGAGAAAGGAAGGACTAAGGCTGCCTTGGGGAGTGTGATTTAAACTAGAAATAAAAGGTAAACACAAATGTATTCTGGGCTTTGATATCCTCACTTGAAACTAGAGTTTGACCATATCAATTCTAAACAAATGGCTGGTAGATTCCTTAAAGTATTTCAAGATATGAAGAAATCATTTGCTCTTGGTGAAATATTTAAGGTAGGAGGTGAGATAAGCTTTGAAGAATAAGAGGATTATATTCATGAAGCAATTGATATCATACTGTGCTATCAGTAAATTCACTCAGAAGACTATTTTTTTCCAATTATTTTATTGAGATGTATTGGCTTATAACATCAAGTGATTTCAGGTGTATATTATTATATATCAATTTCTGTATAGACTGCATCATGCTCACCACCAATAGACTAATTTTTATCCATCACCATACATATGTGCCCCTTTACCCTTTTTGCCCACCTCCCACCCCCTTCCCCTCTAGTAACCACTAATCTGTTCTCTTTATCCATATGTTTGTTTATCTTCCACATATGACTGAAATCATATGGTGTTTGTCTTTCTCTGTCTGGCTTATTTCACTTAACATAATACCCTCAAGGTCCATTCATGCTGTTGCAAATGGGACAATTTTGTACTTTGTTATAGCTGTGTAGTTTTCCATTGTGTGTATATATATATATATATATACACCACATCTTTATCCATTCATCCATTGATGGGCACATGGGTTGCTTCCACATCATGGCTATTGGGAATAATGCTGTGATGAACATAGGGGTGCATAAATATCTTTGAATTGTTGATTTCATGTTCTTTGGGTAAACACCCAGTAGTGGGATACCGGGATCATATGGTATTTCTATTTTTAATTTTTTGAGAAATCTCTATACTGTTTTCCATAGTGGCTGCACCAGTTTGCAATCCCACCAGCAGTGTATGAGGGTTCCCTTTTCTCCACATCCTCTCCAACATTTATTATTTTTTGTCTTGGTGATTACAGCCGTTCTGACAGGTGTAAGGTGATATCTCACTGTAGTTTTGATTTGCATTTCCCTAATAATTAGTGATGTTGAGCATCTTTTCATGTGCCTCTTGGCCATCTGTACGTCTTCTTTGGAAAAATGTCTGTTCAGACAAAAAGCTTTCACAGGGCAAAGGAAACCATCAATAAAATGAAAAGACAACCCACCAACTGGGAGAAAATATTTGAAAATCATATATCTGACAAGGGAATAATTTCCAAAATATATAAAGAACTCATACAACTCAACAACAAAAAAATCCAGTCAAAAAATGGTCAGAAGACTATATTTGACTACTGTTCACCCCATTTGCCTTAAATATCTACAAAAGTATTTTGGATATGAAAAATATGAATAATTCATTTTAAAGCTTTATTATGTGATGAAAAAACAAAAATAAAAAATATTTTATTAATTTATTATTTCACTTCTTTAAATTCAGTGGTGTGGATCAACATTCCTATAGCTTATATTAAAGTATCGAGCAATAGAAAGGAATACGTTGGCATAAAAATGATTGATTCACATTCTGTAAACTCTTTCATAGATATATATATAGATATACAAATGTATAGATAAATCAATAGATGATATAGATACACTTATACATGTATCCATGAACACATAGAATTAAACAAAATGTCACTGTTGTAGTTTTTTTGTCATTCATACGATCTTTACTGAAAAATCTTAACTGACATCACAGTTATATCTTTCTCTTCCTTTCTTTCCCCGTAATATCTGGCTATTGGGCTTGTTTAACTGTTTGTATTAAATGCTGAGGTGTTGAATTATAGGCTAGACCTTGTTTTTACTAAGATAGTACTTACTTTATAGTCTTTGTATTACTTTTATTTATTTGGGAAACATTTATTTTACTCCATTATATGCCAGACATTGTGCTTTGGACAAGATGGCAAAGATAAGTCAGAATCAGCTACTTCATAGAAATATCAAATTAAATACTAAATAGCGATTCAAATAATGTATTTATAATTTTAAAATTAAATAATCTGGTATTAGTATGATCTTCATGTTCATATATTACTGAGTTTAAAATTGTTACTATAGTATTTTCCTAAATATATTTTAAAATTCCCATAATTATCTGACATTTTAAATTACAAATGAAAACACATACCTATATAGAGATTTGTTTTTATAATTACCTCCCTGTTTTGCAAAATGACAGAATAGACAAAATATAGAATATCAAATTGTCTGCAAACGTTCCTCCCTCTAATTAGGATAAATGTTCAAAACATTTATCCTAATGTTACACTTGCATAATTGTTTCAACTACACAACAATTGGCCTTTTCATATATTTATTTTTATATGCACAAAGAAGAAAATTATTAAAATTCTATTTATTAAGCTGAGAGTTAGTATCTTCCGTGCGGGCGTGCACTTGTGTGTGTGTGTGTGTGTGTGTGTAGTAGAAAAGTATGGTGTTTTTTCTTGATTGATCATGGGCACCATTTTATTTCCACAGTCATTCTGAGCTGACGTGAAGCTCATTGGAACTCTTTTGCAGGAACAATTGTGAGGTCACAGAAACCACTGGCATATATGCATAGTACACATTTGCAAATTCAACTATTTCCATTGATTCTATCTCCCCTAAAGTATTTTCTCCTTTATACACCCGCTGTCTCCTCCTTTCTTAATGTTTGATCATGCTTCCTCAATTCTTCTACCCTCCTTTGCAGTGTACGTAAAAATGACCTCAATTTCAGTAAATGAATTAGGGGCCTTATCCCGATGAATTAGGGGCCCTGCACACTGGGATAAGACCACACCCCCCTATGTCTTCTATATCCATCTACACGGCTAATATTGAGCTAAACATGAATCACACTTTTTTCCATCCCAACAATCAAAGTCCTCGACAAAACTATCTTCCTTGAGTCAATCAGAGCCAAAATCAGCTTGTTATTAACTTTGTTTGACAATCACCAGAAGAAGCCCCAGTGACCAGTTCAACACTCAACTCCCACAATCTTTTCTCTATATGACTCTGCACATTCTCTATTCTGTTCCTGTCTTGGTGCTTTCTGGAATTATTGATGCACCATCAGCAAACCCCTTGTATCCTCAACCTGTTATCTTCATGTTCCCTTTACCTTCAGAGGTTCTCCTCTGATGACCCTGCTTCCCCTGAAGCTCCCTCAAGTGACAGCTGTTTTTATCATCTCCCATACAGAGCCCTCATGTCTCCACTGGAGATGAGATGAGAGTCTTTCTTGCTTCTCATTGCCACTTCTCGAATATTCTATCTTCCTTCTTCCTAAAAACTCTCAGTTATGAAGCTTATAACATCAATCTATACTATATCCTACCCTTCTATGTTGCTTCTATGTCCTTCATTCTCCTTCCTTCCTGGCAGATTTTAGTCTCTTCCTCACTGTTACTCTGGTCATTACCAAACCTGATATAATTCAATTATATATATATATGTATATTTTTTTTCTAACAAGTCATCCTTTCCTATCTCCTCTTCTCCAGTGGTCTTGCCCTCCATTGTACCACATCAACACACTTCCATGTTCATTGCTTGGACTAAAGATATTCTGAACTACTCACATCATGCCTGTTTTTGTTATCTATTAATGTTTAACAAACAACCCCAAAACTTAGTGATTTAAAACAAAAACCAGTTTATTTGCGTATGCATTTAGAATCTGGGTTAGGTTCAGCTGGTCTTGCCTGAAGTGGCTGCATTCAGATGTTAAGTTGGTTGTGGGCTGGGTTGGGTTCACCTGGGACCTCTATAAAAGATGAAACAGAAGTATACAGGAAGGGAACCAAGTTCTACATTTGATTTGCCCCCAAAATGTGCAGAAAAACCACACTTATGCACACAGAAATCTTAATTTTTAGTATCTGAAGTTTATGAACTAAAAGCCAAAGCACAATAATTCATTAGGTGAATGCTGTTAACAGAGGTAAATAAAATGTGAGAGACCAAACAACTTTTCTCTTCACTTTGTCTTTTTATTGGCTGTTCTCTCTGACCAAAATTTACTCTCCCACTCCCACTCCTTATCTAATAAGCATCTTGTACATGGTTGTCAAATGTTTAGTGACCTTTTGGCACTTCTACATGTAGAATTATTTGGCCTTTCCTCTGTAGTTCCATTCTGTCTTCTATAGACCTCCACTATAATATTTGCTCTATTAAAATGTTACTTCATGTACCTTTTCCTCCCAATATATTGCAAATCCCTAGAGGAAAATAACTTACTCTTTAAAAGTCTCTGAATCTCTAGTTTTTAGAAGAGTCATTTATTAGGTACCTCTTAGTAGTACTTAGTAAATGAACAATCCATAAATAATTGCATAGAAAAGTGGCCAGATGGCCTTGCTTACCTTCATGGCAGGTAAACAAACAGCCAGATCTTTTTTCTGTGAACAAACATTTGGGAACCTTCTCTGTGTATGGCATTGTGTTAGGTGTTAGGATACAGTAGTGAAAAAGGTGGGCAAAGTCCCTCTCATAGGGAGCCCATGTTCTAGTGAGGATGATGGAGATAAACAAATAAAAAATAAATATACTTTACAATTACAGTTTATGATAAATGCTAAGAAAGGAATAAACGTGGTGCTCTGCTAGATAACAGTGGGCATGTTCTTACATAGGCTGGCTAGGAAAAGCTTCTGTGAAGAGGTGATGGTTATTTCCGGAAAAAAAACAATAAAGGATACATGCACAAAAATATTTGAGAGAAAAGGGTTCCTGGCAAAGGAAATATTAAAAACAAAGTCCCTGTGAAGCAGAAATGTGGCTTGTCCAAGGAATCAAAGGAAGCTAGCAGGACTAAAGTATAGACTGATGAGTGATATGAAATGTAACTTAAGAGATAGCAGAAGCTACATCATACAGGCTTTAAGGATCCTGATACGAAGTTTGAATTCCATTCTGTGCATTATGGGACATTATTGAAATATTTTAAGCATGAGAGTTGCATAAACTGATTTATACTTGCGCTGTATACACTGATGAGCCCCAAGGAAAAGTGCTACAGATACTCTATTGGGGGCTATCCTCACTAGAATATCCCATCACTACCAGATAAACTTGTGGGAAATTTGCCTTTATACACACAGAAATTTCAATCAATTTTTAATATCAGAAGTTTAAATATGAACAAAGAGCTGAGGCACATCAAACATGTAATGAACGCCTTTTACAGAAGTAAATGAAATTGTAAAAGGAAACAAAACATAAATTATGAAAATAATTTCTATTTTTTGTGTGTGTGTGAGAAAGACCATCCCTGAGCTAACATCTGTGCCCATCTTCCTCCACTTTATATGGGACGCCCCCACAGCATGGCTTGACAAGCAGTGTGTCGGTGCACGCCCGGGATCCAAACCTGTGAACCCTGGGCCACCGCAGCAGAGCGTGCGCATTTAACCGCTATGCCACCAGGCAGGCCCCAATAAATTCTATTTTTAAAATATATAAGTAAAAAGAACCAAAGGAAATAGAGGAAATATAAGGAACTGGCAGAAGAAAACATCAAAGTAAGAAAACCAATTAGTGTAATCAGAGGGATAAGGACAGTTATTGCACATATTAAACGAGAACAGAATGCTATAAAAGGAAGAATGATCAGAGAAAAATAAAGAGCTCTTGCAAATTAAAATTGGATGGCTGAAATATAGTAGAAGTGATGAAAGATACACTAAGGTAAGTCTCCTGGAAAGTAGAGAGAAAAAAATTGAATCCTAGAGAGACAAAAAGAAAACCAGAGGATTAAATCAGAGGGTCAAATATTCAAGTAAAAGGTATGCATTACAATAAACACAGCTATAAAAGAGAGTAGAGAAAATTATCAAAGAAATTATTCAAGAGAATAAGTGTTCAGATTGAAATGTTTTAAAAAATCTATAATAAACCATAACTCATATGATGGTGAAATTTCAGAACATGAGTGCCAAGTAGAAAACCATTAAAACTTTTAGAAAAAAAATACTACCACATAATGAAGAAAGAGAGTGGATATCAAAATAACATGAAATTTTTCAAAAGCTACACTGAAAGCTGAAAGGCAGAGGAGGAAAAAACAAAAGTCTTTAAATTTGGAGGGAGTTTATTAACCTAGACTTTAAATTCTAAGTCAAATGATTAATTTCTAATAGTAGAATAAATATATTACCAGGGGGCCGGCCCGGTGGCGCAAGCGGTTAAGTGCGCGCGCTCCGCTGCGGCGGCCCGGGGTTCGCTGGTTCGGATCCCGGGCGCGCACCGACGCACTGCTTGGCAAGCCATGCTGTGGCGGCGTCCCATATAAAGTGGAGGAAGATGGGCACAGATGTTAGCCCAGGGCCGTCTTCCTCAGCAAAAAAAAAGAGGAGGATTGGCGGATGTTAGCACAGGGCTGATCTCCTCACAAAAAAAAAAAAAAAAAAATATATTACCAGATGTAAATACCCTAGTTTGTTTTACTTCCCAAAGACCTTTTATTAAGAAGTTCATGAAATACGTTTCCAGAAAAACAGGATGGAGTAAAACAAGAGAAGGATGTAGGATCTGGAAAACAGGAGATGGAACATGGAGGGACAGCAATGTAAAGTCTTGGGATGACATGCAAATTCAGCTCCAGGATGAATGATTATGAATACGGTATGGAGAGGAATTAGTCCATCTTGAGAGAGGAGAACAGAGGCCTCAAAAGGAAAGACTCCAAGGAGAACAAAATTCAACCCATGTGTGAAATATTACTGTAAGCCCTGTGAGAAAGGGATGCTGGAACATTTGGTGGAAAATGATGCAGTTTAAGGGAAAACAATAAGCAAATGTACAGAAACAAACATCCATGTGTGGGGGATCAGAATTTGCCACGCCAAAATGTGTCTCTTTGACTTGATTATTTTTAAGGACAAAAGACTCTGAAAGAAACTTTGACCTTCCCCCTAACTGCCTAAAAGAATTTAAGATAGAAGGCCTGTTCCAGGAAGGAGCTAATACCATGAGATAACTATAGTGTAACATAAACTAAATGTGATAGACAGGGAGGATCCTAACAAGAGCCTTTTAATCCAAGTCCTCTCCATCTCTCATTGTCTTTGCAAGGCATGGTCAACATTTGTTTACCAAATATTTGCTTTTCCATCTCCATGCGAATTGCCTTCCTCCCCTTTGAAGTCCCAAACCACTACCCCCAACATCCTCCCTTGTCCTTAGCTGAAGATGGTGTTTAAGGTAATGGCTTCTGCCACTTTGGAGAGTTAATCAGTTTTCCTGGTTTTCTCCCATGTATCCATTTATTAATTTGTTTGGTTTTTCTCCTGTTATTCTGTCTCGTGTCAATTCTTAGACCAGCCAGAAGAACCTAGAGGGTAGAGGAATAGTTCTTCCTCCCCTACACATACAACGATTTACTCTAAGAGAAGTAAAGCACCACCCAAGAAAGATATATTCATGCTGTACTACTTGGCAAAGCAGTGAGAAAATATTTGATTCAGTAAAATGCTTTATACACACACACACACACATATTAAACAACTTCACCTTTCCAGTTGAAAAGTTGTGTTTCATTTAAATGCTAAGTAATCCTGTTTCTTTTCACCAATGTATATTAATTTGCTACTTTCATCAGGTTTCTAATTCTAGAAAAAATTTACATCCTTGTCTGTTATTATTTTCATGAAAATAAATAGGAATATTTATTTTCTTCCAGAAAGGAAGACTTGAGGATGTAGAAATCTTCCTACTTTTTAATGTTTTCAAATTGATTTCAGGTTCCTTTAATGTTTTCATAAAGATAATCACCAGCACATGTCAGGCATTTCCTTAAGGAAACCATTCTCTAGATGTCCTTGGAGGAAGGTATAATTTCAGTTGTCTTTGACCATGTAAAATATCCCTTACCCTGATCAATTAATGATGGTGATTTAAGAGTTATCAGCCTGAGAGACACTTACTTGAAAAGGTGATTTGCATTAAAGAAAAGGTGATCTTGAAATCCTTTCTCTTAAACCAGAAAACTGTAATTCTTTATAAAGCAAAAGCTTTCATTGTCTGAAAATAAAATTACATTCCTGCTTGCCATGCCTTTAGCAATGAAGCAGAAACAAGCAATTGGTTTTGCTCAGTTTTAAACAAGTATTACACAATTCCAATAATGTATTACCAGCAAAATGTTCCTTTTTTACATTTCTTTTAATAAATTGTCATGTTGATCAGATGGAGACAGAAATGGCATTCTATAATCTGGGTGATCTAGCATCAAAAAACAAGGGGAAATGACATGAGAAATATTAGTCATTGAGCATGGTTTAAAGGAAAGATTTTGTAGCCATGGCAATAACTAATAGAGATTTTGTATCCTTAATGTCATATGTAAGTTTTTAGTCATTTGTAAAAATAACTATTCCATCTCATTCATAAATATATCTATACAAATATACAAATGTATTTATTATATATAACACATATTAATCAACAAAGTTAGAATTGCTAAAAGTAAAACATCATTAAAAGTAAGTTATTAAAAGATTGTTTTTAGTGCTTTTATTAGATTTATGTGTCCTTAAAGAGACCCTTATATAAAATATGTTTTGAATAAGATTTTATGTAAACAAATTATATATATATATATGTAATTAACAATTATATATATCGTTAAAAATTACATATAAAGTTATTTTGAGAAAGTGCTTTTTAAAGATATTGGTAAATAATAAACCCTCAATTAACACCATTGAAGTCTCAATCTGAATAAGCCTTTCAATCAAGACAATATTTCTTGTAATACTTTGTTACAATATTTAACACAATATTTATGTAACACTGCGCATATGTTTAAAAATGATTTCAGAGGATAAACAACTAGGAAAACAATTAAATACACACTAGATGTAGATCCACATTTACTTGGATGACAACCTTTCTCTATATGTGTAAATACATGAATTTATTCATTGTATGTCTAAGCTAATTATGAGTTTTTTAATAAAAACTTTTATTTTACAACAGTTGTAAATTTACAGAAAAATTGCAAAGATAGTACAGAGAATTCCCATACACAGTCATGTGCTATATAACGAAATTTTGGTCAACAACAGACTGTATATACAACGCTGGTTCCATAAGATTAGTACACTCTATGATGTTCACACAGCGACAAAATCGCCTGACGATGCATTTCTCAGAACATATCCCCATGGTTAAACGATGCATGACTGTACCTCATACCGATTTTCCCCTATTATAGCATCCTGCATTAGTGTGGTACGTTTGTTACAATTAATGAACGAATATTGATACATTATTATTAACTAAAGTCCATAGTTTGATCAGATTTTCTTAAATTTTAACCTGATGTCCTTTTTCTGTCCCAAGATCTCACCCAGGATACTACATTACATTTAGTCCTGTCTTCTTAGGCTCCTATTGGCTGGGACAGTTTCTCAGACTTTCCATGTCTTTGACGACCTTGACAGTTTTGAGGAGCACTGCTCAGGTATTTTGTTGAATGCTCCTCAACTGGGATTTTTCTGATGTTTTTGTCATGATTAGACTGGAGTTATGCCTTTTGAGGGAGGAAGACTACAAAGATAAAATACCATTTTAATCGCATCATATCAAGGGAATAGAATATCAACATGATTTTTCACTGTTGATGTTGACTTTGATCAACCAGCTGAGACAGTGTTTATCAGATTTCTCCACTTTAATGTTAGTCTTTTTTGCCCTTGTTACATACTCTGCCCTTGGGAAGGAAGTCCACAATGAGTAGCTGACACAGAGTCCGAGTTACACCCTATCTCCTGGAGGTCGGAGTATCCACATTAAATATTTGGAATTCATTTGCACGGGAGATTTGTCTCCTCTTCCTCATTTATTTATTTATTAAATTATTTATTGATATTAGTATGAATTCATGGATATTTGTTTTATACTTCGGATTATAATCCAATACTACTTTATCATTCTCCTCAAATTGTTCTAGCTTTTAGCTATTGGGAACTCTTTCAGTTGGCTCCTGGGTTCTTTTGACATACTCCCTTTTTTTGTTACATCACTATCTTCCATTCTGGCACTACAAGATGCTCCAAGCTCATCTTAAATATTTCTTGCCCCAGTCCTAGAATCAGCCCTTTCTCCAAGGATCCTGGTACCTTTTATTGGAGAATGATATTAGAAACCGAGATCTGGACACTAGGTTTACTAATTGCTACTGGGAGTATCAATTGCTTCTAGGCCCTCTCAGCTGACAGAGCAAGGAAACATATATGTGTGTATACTAAGCCCTATATACACATACCTATAAATCATTCTATATGTAACTATTTCTACATTAAGCTAAACTTGAATTTATACTGATGACGCCAACTCTAGTCCATTATCACATTCTAGCCTCCCTCCCCTTGCCTCCTACCAATGCTTATTTGTAAATTTGCACTATAACAGTGAAAAACCTGGCTCCTGCCATCAACCATCCATTTACTTAATTGTTCAATTCCAGTATACATGTACAGCAGTATCATAAATGTTAACCTATAACCCAAGTATCAACTAGGGTATAATGCTTACGTACAGTTTCTTTTGCCTTTAGTCTTACAGACTCCATTCATTTACAAAGTTTCTTAGGTCAGCAACTCCTTCCCACTCCGTCAGTAAGATTGTTTCATATATTTACAAACAATTAGATTATTTTGTCACATTCTGCAATCCATCTTGACCGCTTAAATGATTTTTTAAATTTGCATAAATTAAGATTCATTCTTTGTGCTGTAAAGTTCTATGGATTCTAACAAACGCATAGTGTTGTATATCCACAATTACAGTATCATACAAAATACTTTCACTGTCCTAAAAAAAAATCCCCTGTGCATTGCCTAAACAATCCTCCCCTGCCCCCAGCTCCTGTCAACCACTGATGTTTAACTTTGCGATAGTTTTGCCTTTTCTGAAATGTCATACATTTGGGGTCACACAGTATGTAGCTTTTTCAGACTGGCTTGTTTCAGTTTAGAAACATGCATTTCAAATTCATCCATGTCTTTTCATGGATTGATAGCTCATTTCTTTTTATTGCTGAATAATATCTCACTGTATGGATCTACCACAGTTTGTTTATCCATTTACCTATTGAAGGATTATCTGGGTTGGTTTCAGTTTGGGGCAATTATGAATAAAGCTGCTATAAACAGTCTTGTTCAGGTTTTTGTGTGGACTTAAGTTTTCAGATCAGTTGGACTACATGGTAAGACAATTGCTGGACTAAAATGCAAGGTAAGACAATATTTAGCCTTTGTAAGAAACTTCCAAACTGTTTCGTAAAATGGCTATTTTATTTTGCATTCCCACCAGCTGCTATTACTCTGCATCCTTGCCAGCAATTGGTATTGCCAAATTTTTTTATATTAGCCATACTAATAGGTGTGATGTTGTGTCTCATTATTTTTTCAATTGCGATTCCTTAATGACAAATGATGTTGAGGATCTTTTCATATGCTTATTCATCACCACGTTCATATGTATACACCACACGTATACATTCTTTGGGGAGGTATCTGCTCAGATCTTTTGCCCATTTTTTATGTGGGTTGTTTGTTTTCTTATTGTTGAGTTTTAAGAGTTCTTTGTATATTTTGGATACAAGTCCTTTATCAGACGTGTTTTAAAAATATTTTCTCACAGTTTCCGGCTTGTCTTTTGAGTCTCTTAACACTGTCTTTTGCAGAGCAAAGTTTTTAATTTTAATCAAGTCCAACATGTCACTTTTTTTATTTCATATATTGTGCCTTTAGTGTTGTATTTAAATACTCATCACCAAATCTAAAGTCACCTACATTTTCCCCTGGAAGTTTTACAGTTTTGTGTTTTACATTAGGCCTATGATCAATTTCAAGGTATGTTTTGTGAACGGTGTAAAGTCTGTGTTTAGGTTGAACATTTTGCCTATGGGCATGCAATTGCTGCTTCACCTTTTAGTGAAGACTATCCTTTCTCCATTGATTTGTCTTTGGTCCCCTGTCAAAGATCAGTTGGCTGTATTTATATAGGTCTACTTCTGGGCTATCTATTCTGTTCGATCAATGTACCTATTCTTCTTCCAATAGCACATTGTCTTGATTATCGTAGCTTTATTATAATTCTTGAAATCAAGTGACGTGAATCCTCCCACTTCATTCTTCTTCAGTACTATGTTAGCTATTCTAGATCTTTGCCTTTGCTTATAAACTTTAGAATAAATTTACTTGTATCTACAAAATAGCTTACTGGTGTTTGGATTAGGACTGCATTAAATCTATAGATGAAATTGGAAAAAAATGACATCTCCACAATATCGTGTCTTCTAATCCATGATCATAGAATATTTCCCCATTTATTTAGATCTTCTTTGGTTTCTTTCATCAGAGTTTTGTATTTTTCTGTATTTAGATGCTGCACTTAGATTTTTGGCTTTATACATGAGTATTACATGTTTCTGGCACAATTGTAAAAGGCACAATGTTGTTGTTTTTTTCAATTTGTAATTCCAATAGTTCATTGCTGGAATATAGGAAAGCAATTAACTAGTGTACAATAACTTACAGCCTGCTACATTGCTATATTCCCTTATTAGTTCTAGGAGATTTTTCTCAATTCTTTAGAAATTTCTACATAGTCATGTCATCTGTTAACAAAGAGAGTTTCATTGTTTTCCTTTTCAATCTGTATACATTTTACATCCCTTTCTTCTTTTATTGAACTGACTAGGGGATTCAGTATGATCTTGAATAGAAACGACGAGAAAGGACATCCTTGCCTTGTGGCCCATCTTAGAGGGAAAGTGTCCAGTTTCTCACCATAGGTGTTAGCTGTAGGAGTTTTTCTGGTAGATATACTTTATCAAATTGAGGAAGTTCACTTCTATTCCTAGTTTTTTGAGAGTCTTGTCATAATTGGTGTTGGATTTGGTTGAATATTTTTTCTGCTTCAGTTAATATGATCATATAATTTTTCATTTTTTCGCCTTTTGATGGATGGATTGCACTGATTGATTTTCAAATAATGAACCAAGTTTGCATACTGGGAATAAATCCCACTTGGTCATGGAGCATAATTATGTTTATACATTGTTGATTTGATTTGTTAGTAATTTGTTGAAGATTTTTGCATGTATGTTAATGAGAAATATTGGTCTGTAGTTTTCCTTTCTTATAGCGTCTATATTTGATTTTGCTGGCCTCATAGAATGACTTGGAAATGTTCCCTCTGCTTTTATTTTCTGGAAGAGATTGTGGAGAATTAGTATAATGTCTTCCTAAAATGCTTGGTAGAATTCACCA
The DNA here is from genome assembly GCF_020826845.1 of Diceros bicornis minor. Lineage (NCBI taxonomy): Eukaryota > Metazoa > Chordata > Mammalia > Perissodactyla > Rhinocerotidae > Diceros > Diceros bicornis. The sequence goes on from NC_080781.1 coordinate 22,657,122, forward strand.
ATAAACCCATTTGAGTCTGGTGCTTTTTTTTATAAGGTTAATAATTATTGATTTCTTTAATGGATATAGGACTATTGAGATTATCTATTTTTCTTTTTGTAAGTTTTCATGTTTTGTGTCTTTCAAGGAATTGGTTCATTTCATCTATTTATCAAAATTGTGGGCATAGTATTCCTTTATTATCCTTTTCATGTCCATAAGAGAAGTAGTGTGATGATCCTTCTTTCATTTCTGATATTGGTAATCTGAGCCTTCTGTTTTTTTTTCTTAGTTAGCCTGGATAGAACTTTATCAATTGTATCAATCAATCCCTTCAAAGAATCAGCTTTTGGTTTTCTATATTGTTCTCTTATTTTTAATATCAATGATTTCTATTATAACTTTTATTTCTTTTTTTTCTGTCTGCTTGAGGCTTAAATGGCTCTTATTTCTCTAATTTTTGAAGGTGTAAGGTTTAATTATTGATTTTAGAACTTTTGTCTTTTCTAATATATGCGTTTAATGCTATAAATTTCCCTCTAAGCACTACTTTTACTGCATTTCACAAGTTTTGGTAAGTTGTATATACACTTTCACTTCGTCTAAAATATTTTTTTAATTTCTTTTGAGACTTCTTCTTTGACCTATGTGTTATTTAAAAGTGTATTGTTTAGTCTCCAAATATTTGAGGATTTTCCACCTATCTTTCATTTATTTATTTCTAATTTAATTCCATTGTGGTCTAAGTAGATACTTTATATGATTTCTATTTTTTAAAACTTGTTAAAGTATGTTTCATGACCCAGAATGTGATCTACCTTGGTGGATGTTTCACGTGAGCCTGAGAAGATTGTGGATTCTACTGGTATTGGATAGGATAGCCTATAAATGTTAACTAGATCAAGCTGATTGGTAATGCTTTTCAGGTCAACTATATCCTGATTGATCTATCTCCAACTATAATAGTGGATTTGTCTATTTCTCCCTTCCGTTCTATCAGTTTTGCTTCACATATTTTGATGCTAGCTTGTTAGATACATATATTTTGGGGATTTTTATATCTTCTTGAAGAATTTACCCCTTTATATTTATCATTATATAATGTATCTCTTTAGTTAAGATCATTTTCCTTGTTATGAAATTAACTTTGTCTGAAATCAAATAGCTACTACAGCTTTCTTTTGATTAGTGTTAGCACAATATATCCTTCTCCATCCCTTTACTTTTAACTTATCTGAATCTTGAGTCTTTATATTTAAAGTGGGTTCTTGTAGACAACACATAGATGGCCTTATTATTTTTTTAATCCACTATGACAATGTTAGTATTTTAATTGGTGTATTTAGACCATTCATATTTACAATGATTGTTGGTCTAGTTGGACTAATATCTACCATGTTTGTGTTTTCCATTTGTTCTACGTGTTCTTCGTTTCTTTCTCCCTCTTTTCCTGTCTTCTCTAGTTTTATGTGAGGATTTCATACGACTCCATTTTATCTTCTCTCTTGGCATATAAATTATACCTCTTTTTAAAAATTTTTCGTAGTTGCATTAGAGTTTGCAAAATACATTTTAACAAATCTAAGTCTGCCTTCTAATAACACTATAAAACTTCACATGTAATACAGAAAACATATAACACTGTATTCCCACTTCCTCCTTCTTTTTCTTTATGACATTGTGTCATTTACTTCATTTATATATGTTGTAATCACCTAATACATTGTTACTGTCTTACTTTAACTAAATAGTTCTCTTTTAGATTAATAAAGAGTACGAAAAATAGGATATTTTATTTCACTTTCATTTCTTCCTTCTCCAATTCTCTTCCTTTCTTCATGGAGATCTGAATTTCTGACCTATATGATTTTCCTTCTCCCTAAAGAACTTCTTTTAACATTTCTTGCAGGGCATTCTGCTAGCATTGAATTCTCTCAGTTTTTGTTTATCTGAAGTTTTTACTTCTCCTTCAATTTTGAAGAATAATACATTGAATACAGAATTTTTTTTTTTTTGGTCTTTCAAAACTAAACATTTAACTCTTCGCTGTCTTCTTACTTGCCTGGTTTCTAGTGAGAAATCCACTATCATTCTTATCTTTGTTCATCCAAAGGTAAGTTTCTTCCCATCCCCCTACCTTGGTTTCATTCAGTATTTTCCCTTTCTCGTTGTTTTTCTACAGTTTGAATATGATATGTCTAGTTTTGTTTGTTTGCTTTTGGTTTGGGGTTTTCGCTTTGTTTTGTTTTGTGATACTTATCCTGCTTGGTGTTCTCTGAGCTACTTGGGTATGTGGTTTGATGTATGTCATTAATTTTGTCAAGTTTTTAGCTATTATTATTTCAGATATTTCTGCTCTGTTCTCTCTTTTTTCTCCTTCTGGTATTGCAATTATGTATACGGTACACATTTTGAAATTGTTCCATAGTTCTTAGATGTTCTATTCTGGGTTGGGTTTTTTTTTCCCATTCTTTTTTCTCTTTGCATTTCAATTTGGGAAGTGTCTGTTGACATATCTCCAAGCTCACTGATTGTTTCCTCGGTCAATGTCTACTAATGAGCCCATCAAAGGCATTCTTCATTTCTGTTACAGTGTTTTTGATTTCTAACATTTCCTTTTGATTCTCTCTCAGAGTTTCAATTGCATTCTGCTTATAGTACCCTTCTGTTTGTACATGGGGTCTATTTTTCCCATTAGAGCTCTTATTAAATTAAGCGTAGCTATGTTAAAGTCTCTGTTTGATAATTCCAACATTTATGTCATATCTGAGCATGATATTCATGTTTGCTTTGTCTCTTCAGACTGTGTTTTTTCTTGCCTTTTAACATGCCTTGTAATTTTTTGTTGAAAGCCAGATATGAGGTAGTGGGTTATAGGAATTGAGGTAAAAAGGCCTGAGTAGTCTGGTTAGAACTTGGGCTATGTTTAATGTTTGCTATAGCTGTATGTTTCACAAACTTCAAACTCCTCTAATGTCCTTGTTTTGTCTCCCTTCTTCACTTTGTACTTCTATAATACTTCTCCTCTGAGTGAGTCTGCATCTTGCAGCTGTTTTAGCTGTAATCCACTGTTATTATACTGAAGCCCTGTTGGTGTGGTGGTAAGGTATAGGGAGGGGAAGTGTTTTATAATTTTATGATTAACTCAGTCTTTTAGCAGGCCCATGTCCCTGGCCTGTGACTTTCAAAATTATTTCTTAGTTATACCCCCCTGAAGTGAGAAGGAAGGCTAGAGGGGGTTGGAGTGGGAAAATGCCCGTCTCCCAGCTAGGATAAGGCTCTGATCAAGTATTTTCCCCTGTAAAGTAGGTCTTTGAAATGGAGAATGCACTGGTGCCTGTTTCACAATGATTACTCTTTCTGTCCTCCAGCTAGAGCCACCAGGGGATCTTTCTTGACCCTTTACCATGAGAACCTGGTGGGGTTCCTAAAGGTAAAACTCACCAAAGTGTGGGGGCCTCCATAAATCTGTGGCCCACAGTAGTTTCTCACTCTCATGCTGGTCCACAATCAGTGTTCATTTATGTGTTCACACCAGTTTACGTCTCTAGTAGTTTCTGCTCCAGGTAAGTAGACCTTGACTGTTACTCTCTGGATACATCTGTCCATCTAGATATAAGGGTGATGGTTTGCTCTGTGACTTCAGTTCTCTAATGTGTTCAAGAAAAGTCACTGATTTTCAGTTTGTTCAGCCTTTCCTTGTTGTAAAGATGGGAGTGACAACTTCTAAGCTGTTTACATGTGGGAGTACAGTAGTCCCCACTTATCCGAGGTTTCACTTTCTATGGCTTCAATTACCTATGATCCAAAAATATTGAATGGAAAATTTCAGAAATAAACAATCAATAAGCTTTAAATTGTGTTCCGTTCTGAGGAGCATGATGAAATCTCATGCCATCTCACTCTGTCCTGCCTAAGATGTGAATCATCCCTTTGTCCAGCATATCCCTGCTGTACACAGTACCTACCCATTAGCCACTTAGTAGCCATCTCAGTTATCAGATTGACTGTCATGGTCAAGACTTGTGTTCAAGTCACCCTTATTTTACTTAATAATAGCCCTAAAGTGCAAGAATAGTGATGTTGGCAATTTGGATATTCTCTTACAGTGTCTAATTTAGAAATTAAACTTTATCATAGGTATATATGTATAGGAAAAAAACATTATATATATAGGGTTTGGTACTATCAGTGGTTTCAGGCGTCCACGGGGGTCTTGGAACATTTCCTCTGCAGATAAGAGGGGACTGCTGTATTTACATGGCACCAAGTTGGTCTAAGAAGCTGGGAAATGCTTTCCTCAGACAGTCAGTCCTGCTAAAACTGAAAACTATTTCTGACTACTTTTAAAAATACTTTTATTTTGTCCAACATAATTTCCTGTGGAACTAATAAAACCAGATATAGTTTACTTCTTCCATACCTGTTATACTAGAAAGATTATTCATGTACAAATCTGGACCAAGCTTGTCAGTGTATTAGAAAAGCAAGGGTATCATCAGATAGCAGTTGAAATTAGCCTTGTTGTAAATCTGACATGATGCACTAGATATCCATGTCTCACCAAATTGTGTTTTTTCTCCCTAGTCTACCTAGTTTTGACTTTTTAGCAAATCTGAACTTCTATTTCCTGAATAACATGCTATTTTCCCTATGGCCCTAGAAATATGCCCTAAACATAAACTTGCTGAACTTGGACCCTGATAACGGCATAGTCTTTCCAATCTTCTCTTCTTGTATACCAACAACTTACTCAGATTTAGCTCCAAAATGGATGGGCCTTTTTCAAATACAGTCATGCTTCACTTAACAAGGGATATGTTCTGAGAAATGCATCGTTAGGCGATTTTGTCATTGTGCAAACATGACAGAGTGTACTTAAACAAACCTAGATGATATAGCGTACTACACACCTAGGCTATGTGGTACTAATCTTGTGGGACCATCGTCGTATATGTGGTCAGTCATTGACTGAAATGTCAACATGCAGTGCATGACTGTATTGTTATCCACTTGACTGAACACTGCAATAGCTTAGACATTTCTGAGAACAGACTCTTCCCACCATTGATCTCATTCATAAAGGCTTACATTTCTACTACCAACCCTCGGACACTGTGATATTAACTATTGCTACCTCTCAGGAGTGCCACTTAGTTAGTTTCCCTAGGCTCAGTCTCAATTTTTTTTTCTGTAATTAGGACCCATCAATGAAGTCCCAGCATGCATTGTAGCTAAGGCCATACACACTTGGGTGTATTTTAACAGAGTGGGTAAAAAATCAATACACACACATACGTATACACACATACATACATGTACAAACACATAACAGATGTGTATTTTTGACTGGAAGGACACTGCATTATGTAGTCATTGAAACCATATCAAACATTCACAAAATAATTAGATTTTCATTCATACACATTAGAAAAAAGCATTCTATTTACAAATATCCAAAGTCTCTTGAGATTTCTATAATATGCCTAGATACCAAAAGTGTGACTTCTTAGCACAAGGAACTTAAAAAAAGAAACAAGCAAGAAATTGAATAGTCCCACTAAAATCAGAGATTCTAAATGTTTTTTTTCCTTGTTTGCAGAGGCTTATAAAAGTCAAAATACAGTCTTTGTATACTCTACACAATTCATAGGTATCTATGACAACACAATTTAATAGGAGCTGACAAAATACAACTTAGCAGACCAATACATGGAAATCTTTCAGACATTAAAAAAAAAATTTCCCACATATTTTAGAGGACTAAGTTTCTGCGAGTCTTCACATTTTATTGTGTACCAATTCTTCTCTCTTTTCACTCCATTTCGCACAATATATTGGACAAATTTGGGATTGAATACAACCATTTGTGAAACTGACCATTTTAGAAACAAGATGAAAGAAGATAAGAAGTGTATATTACTCACCTGCCTTCAGTGAATAGCTCTGAAATCCCTTATATATTTTGTTAGGTAGTTTCAGAGGTAGTGTTCAAGTTAATTGATGTTCAACAGAAAAATATTCCTGCCTGCTAAGAAAGGACCTCTGAGGTTGAAAACATCTTGATGCAGTTATAGCAGAAGAAAGTTTGGTTTTGTTTTTACCCAACTGGTTTCAGTCAAAATGAGTAATGCTGATATTTCAGAAGCTGGGACCATACACAACATAGGTCCACACCATATAAAGCAATCTGGATGAATGGATAGCATCTCTTTGGCAAAGGTATTATACTAAAAAATTGGTTTAGGAATCAGGTGCTAATCTGCAGCAATATTGAAACCTGAGACGATGAAAGTTTTAAGGCTTTAGGATGGTCAAGGTGGATATTGTATAGCCTGGAGGTGTAGGGCTTAGCTCATTGATAGGAAAACTCATGGCAAACAGGTCTAGAGCTGATGATACAGATAGACAGAGTTTGCCTCTTTAGATGATAGAAAATATCAAAACAACAACGTGAGACCAGATAAAAATTGGAAGAGGAGGTGGTTGGTTGGTCACGCCTCTGAAAGTGTTTTCCAAATCATAACAGAGATTAAAAGAGCCCAAGGAGAGCTGAGGACTCACTGGATGGAGAAGACAAAGAAAAAAGTTGGGGGCCATAAAGGCAGATGGAACTTGGTGGACAGAGAACTGGAGAAGAGAGACCTGTACAAAAGAGTTCTAAAAATCTGTAAAATTCCCACTTGGGTCCTTGGCCAGCTCCCAAGTTGAGCAGATGCAGGGTGAGATTCTGGAAGGTCAAACAGAGAACAACATCAAGAGGCTGGAGAGGTGGGCAGAGATTTCAGAGACTGCATAATGCTGAGGAGGCATTGGAGCCTGGACTCATCCAAAGGGAGAAGACCTTCATGAACACACCAGGTTTTCAGTTGAGACCCCAGCAAAGCTACGTGCTAGAACTAAAGATGATGTCCTAAGAATACAGACAAAACAGAAATAGACCCACTCTAGAAAGCTTAAAACTGTCCTTTTGTTCTATTGTATTGTGGTAGGAACACTTAATATGAGACCTATCCTCTTACCAATATTTTAAGTGCACAATACATTATTGTTGACTATAGGTACAACGTTGTTAGAATTGTGGTGATCAACCAATAAGACACAGCATTCTTAAGAGGAAGATAACATAAAAGAGTCTCCAAAATCCTCTCTAGTACTTGGCAATCTATAAAAAAAAAAATTAGACATACAAAAAAGCAGGCAAAAGTGCTAATAGAATCAATCTCAGAAACAATCTTGGAACTAGCATACAAAGACTTTAAAATAATTGCAATTAATGAGCTAAATACCTATTACCTAGGGTTGTGCTGAGGATCAAGAGAAATCATGCATGCACAAATGTTTAATATTTAAATGTTTTCTTCCCACTTAGACATTGCTGGAAAAACACTGTAAATTCTTAGTAACTACTGATTTCTTGATGTTATGAAGAGCACAAATCTTAGAAATAATTATTTCAAACTCATAGATTAGAATGAGACTAAGACAAAAATAGTTTTATTTCACATGAATTATACTCCAAATGTGTCTTCCTAAGAATATATCTTGGTTTCTGTGATTGAATTTTTGTCTTAATTAGCAGTATAATAATCTGTTTAGAGTATGTTCTGCAAAAGATGCCTAATTTTAATTATAATAGGTTACTTTTATTCTTTTAGCCTTGAGAGTATGATCTTTCATGAACATTTGCTAAATTCTGTATATAGTTTGCTGTTACTCACCATTTATTGACTATAATATAAGGTGCTGAGCGAACAGAAGTATTAGGCCACCCCATTACAATGGGGGCTAAAAGATGAAAAATTCCTATGAATTGTAGACCATATAGTAGTTAAAACTGGGAAAATGAAATATTACAAGTGGCAAAATTGAGCAAGAACAAAAGAGAACATATGTGCTAAAGCATTAAAAGGAAAATGTTATGTATGAGAAATCTCAGTAAATTATCATCATCATCAAAAAGCATTTAAGTGCCCACCTGCACCTGGAACTCTTTAGAAAGTGAACAAAGCAAATTAGATGACACACTAGTTTTAGTATAAAAATATGATTTGTTTATATGTTTTATGAATAATATGTTTAGAATATACATTTAGTATATTGGAAAAAAATACATATTCGTACTATTTAGGTTTTTATTGTAGCTTATAATCATTATGCAAAACTATTCACCTTTGAAACTTTAGCAATGACACTGTAGGAGAATGGATGCTTGAGCATCAGTACGGAAATAATAATTTAATGTTATATTATTTGGAATGGAAAGCTGCTGAAATCATCATTCTCAAGGCCCTTTCCCTGGGCTATATTTCAACAATATCATTTAAAGGGTAGAAGGAAAACATCACTCAATAACATTCCTCCCTGCCTAACGTAGTTTCATGAAAACATTTTGTATTTAACCAACAGTCATTAATTTCTAGGCAATACACTTATTAACTCATTCATTCATTCACTCACTCATCTATAAATTTACTCATGTTCCAATTGTTTACTGAACATCTATCTACCTGTCTGGCAGGATTCTAGCCACTAGAACACAGCAGAAAGCAAGACATTCAAAATTGCTGCAGGAATGAATATTGCATTCTAACTGAGGAAACCAGAAACTAAGTCATGAAATAAATGATAAGATAATTTCAGACATGAGAATTACACTGAAAAAAAACGCAGGATTCTAAATAAAGTGACAGAGGAACTGCTCTTAGATTTCAGGACGGGCAGAGAACAGAATGTCAATAAAAAGTAGGCTAGGTAAAGGTTTCTGAAAACAGTATTCCAGGCAGAGGGCACTGCAAGTGAAAGGTGTAAAAATGAACTTGCTTCACTCTTTCTTCAAGCAAGAGAAAGAAGAAAGTGTGGCTACAGCTTAGGGAGGAGGGATTTGGGATTTGATTAGAAGTGCAGTGGGAAGCCATTGGAAGGTTTTAAGAACAACATGATCTGATTTTTTAAATTTAAACATTTTGTTTGAGTATTAAATATACAGAAAAGTGCATAAATCAGTTATGCACTTGAATTTGCGCTTACAAAACTTGTATTTTTAAAAATAAACACACCCTAGTAACAAATAGTCATATCAAAAAATAGAACGTTGACAGTACCCCAGGAGCCCATCATACCACTATACTTCTATCACCATGGCTTAGTTGTGCCTCTTTTTGAACTTTTGTAAATGGAATCATACCATTTTTGTTTGACTTCTTTTGCTCAACGTTGTGTCTGTGAGGTTCATCCACGTTGTTGCATGTACCAATAATTTGCTCACAATTTATTTTTCGGTTCTGCTACTGATCGACATTTAAATTGCTTCCACCTGAGGGACATTGGAAATGATGCTGCTATAAATATACTTGTACATGTCCACAGGTGAACAAACAGTTGCATCTATCCTGGACATATAACTCAGACAGGTCATAGGTATAAAATGTCCATTCTTGTAAATACTATGAAAGACTTGTCTAAAGTAGATCACCAATCCACACTCATCAGCAATGTGTGTGTTATGATCACTCTACATACTCTCCAGCACTTGGTACTGTTAAATAAAGTTTTTAATTTAATTTTAGCCATTCTACTGGGTATGTTGTGATGTCTCCTTGTGATTTTTTAAGATATACGTTTTACAGTTTCGTTTTTATTTTGCATATGTTTTATATATTTAACAGATAAGAAAATGCTTCGTTTTTAGTTTTATAGCATAATGAGTTTTCACAAATGTAAACACTCGTATAGTCACCCCCACAATCAAAATATTTCACTTTCATCACCCAAAAACTTCCCTCAAGTTCCTGTGTAAGTTACCCTTTAACCACCCATGGCCCCAGGCAACCACCAATCAGCTTTTGGTCACAACTGATCAGTTTTGCCTCTTCTATAATTTCATATACGTGGAATCATACTGTAGGCACTCTTTTGTGTCTGCCCTCTGTTGTTCTGCATATTCATTCATGTTGTTCTGTGTATCATTAGTTTTTACATTTTTATTGCAGAGTAGTATCCCAATATATAGATATACCGCAAAATGTTATCCATTTTTTATCCAATCATCTGTTGATGGACATTTGAGTGGTTTCCAATCTTTGGTTATTATGAATAAAGTTGCTATGAACACTCATATACAGATCTTTATGAGGACATGTTTTCTCTTCACTCCACCTTGGAATAGAATTGCTGGGGTTCATGCTAAGCATACGTTTACTTTTATCGGAAACTGTTGAACAGTTCTCCAAAGTAGTTGGATAAATTTTACACTCCTAACAGCAATATATGAAAGTTTCACTTTCTCCTCATCGTTGCCATCATTTGGAATTGTCTGCCTTTAGAATTTTAGCCATTGTAGTGACACGTGGCATTAAAAGTGTCTTTAAAAGAGCAGACATTTTAACTTTGATGACCTTTCTTTTCTTATATGATCTGTGCTTTATGCGTAGTAATATTTGACAACTCATAGATTGCAAAGATTTTTTTGTATGTTTTCTTATAGATATTTATAGGTTTAGCTTTTGCCTTTAAGTCTATGATCCATTTTATGTTGAATTTATGGTATGAGGATTTTGTCAAGATTCATTTTTTTTTCCTTAAGTAAGTGTATCCCAGAGCTTCAGCACCAATTGCTGAAAAGATATTTTATCTGTTGAATTATCTCGGTACTTTTTAAAAAACTAATTGAACATATATGTATATGAGTCTATTTATGGACACTCCATGCTATCTTATTATTCTATATGTGTATCCCTTATATCAATATGACGCTGTTCTAACTACTGTAGCTTTATAGTAAGTTTAGAAAGCAGGTAGTGTAAGTCCTCAAACTTTGTTCTTTTTCAAAAGTATTATGACAAGTCCAGGTCCTTTAATTTTTCATATAAATGTTTAGGATCAGCTTGTTAATTCCTGGGGAAAAATCCTGCTTGGATTTTGATTGGGATAACCTTGAAAATATAGATCAATTTTGGAAGAATTGACATCTGAACAATATTGAGTGGTCTAATCCATGAATAAGGATTATACTCCAATTCTTTAGGTCTCTATTTCACTTATCAATCTTTTTTTTGTAATTTTTTTTTGTGAGGAAGATCAGCCCTGAGCTAACATCCATGCTAATCCTCCTCTTTTTGCTGAGGAAGACTGGCTCTGAGCTAACATCTATTGCCCATCCTCCTCCTTTTTTTCCCCAAAGCCCCAGTAGATAGTTGTATGTCATAGTTGCACATCCTGCTAGTTGCTGTATGTGGGACGCGGCCTCAGCATGGCCAGAGAAGCGGTGCGTCGGTGCGCGCCCAGGATCCGAACCTGGGCCGCCAGTAGCGGAGCGCACGCACTTAACTGCTAAGCCACGGGGCCGGCCCTCTCTTATCGATGTTTTGTAGTTATAAGTGTATAGATCTTTCATATATTTTGTTAAGTTTATATCCAAGTATTTCGTGATTTTGATGCTCTTGTAAATGCTCTTGTAAATGGAATTGACATCGAATAGACGTTGTGAAAATGGACATCTTTGACTTTTTCCTTGGCTTTAGGGGAAAAGCACACAGTCTTTACCATTAAGTTTGAAGTTAGCTTTAGGTATTTTGAAGGCACCCTTTATCTTATTCAGTAAATTCCCTATTATTGTTACTTTGGCTGAGACATTTTATGATGAATGGGTATTGAATTTTGTTAAATCATTTTCCTACATATACTGAGTTGATCATTTGATTTAATTTTGCCTGTTTTTATATTGACATAAAGTTCTTTTCATTATATTCCCTTATTTTTCTTTTAATGTCTATAAGATGTGTAGTTATGTCTTTTTAATTCCTAATATTGATCATTTGTGCCTTCTCTATTTTAACCTTGATCAACTTAGATTTCTATCGATTTTATTGTTCTTCTAATAGAAGCTTTTTTTGGTTTAATTAAATTTATCTAATGTTTTCTGTCATCTATATCCTTTATTTCCACTTTTACTTTAGTTATTTCCTTACTTTTACTTACTTTGGGTTTAATTTTCCTTTTGCTTTTAAGTTTATTAATTTTTCTTCCTTTTAAAATGTTTCTTAATGTGGAAGCTCAGATCAAAGACTATATATATATATAACTTTAGATGCATCCCAGAAATTTTGATATGGTGTGCTTTTTATTTTAATTCATTTCAAAATGTTTTTTAGTTTCCTTTATGATTTCTTCTTCAATCAATGCATTATTTAGAAACAGGTTGTTTAATCTCCAAATATTTGAGGATTTTATAGATATCTATCTGTTATTGAATTCTAATTCAATTCTCTTTTGGTCAAAGAACTTACTCTGTGTGATGTGAATTCTCTGAAAATTATGAAGACTCATTATATGGTTCAGCATATGGTCTATATTGGTAAATGTTCCATATACATTTGAAAAGAATGTGTTTTCTACCGTATTAGGTAGAAAGCTCTCCAAAAATCAACTAGGCAAAATTTTCTATTCCTACTTTACTAGGAATTAAATCATTTTTTCCTGTACCTCTTGAAATGATCATGCTAATTTTTTCTTCTTTATTTTATTAATGTGGTGATTTATATTGATTGATATGCAAATATTATTCTAATGTTGCATTCTATGAATATATCCAACTTAATGATGATGTAATATCTTTTTTACATGTTGCTGGATTGGATTAGTTAATATCTTATCAAGGACTTTTGTCTCTCATATTCATGAGAGAATGGCCTTTAATTTTTCTTTCTTGTAAAGTTGTTCTCAGATACTTGGGTATCAAAGTAATCCTGGCCTCATAAAACAAGTTGGGAAGTGGTCTCTCTTTTTCTTTTCTCTGGAGGTGTTCGCATAAGATTGATGTCAGTTCTATATTAACCATGAAGATTACTTCACGTGACTAGAGTTTCCTTTGTGGGAAATTTTTACATTACAGATTCTATTTCTATACCAAGTACTCCTACAAATAAGTAAGAGGGAGAAAATTCAATGTTTACAAAATGAGTAAAAGTCTTGGGCAGGAACTTTACAGAAGAATTGGCCAAAAACTTTTTAAAGTGTCCAATTTCATCATTCATCTGGGAGATGCAAACTAAACCCACAATGAAATACATTATATACCACCTGAGGTCAAAACGAAAATGATTGAAAATGCCAGATGATGGGAAGGATATGAAACAACTGGACAGTCAGTGCATTTCACAACAGAGGATACACTAATTGCCAATAAATACACATAAAGGTGCATAACCACATTAATTTTCTGAGAAATGTCAATTAAAAGCACAATGAGATGCCACTACATACTTGGAGACATAGGCAAAGATTTAAAAAGACAGACAACATAAAGTATTGTTCAAGATGTGGAACAGCAGGAGCACACATTTACTTTGTGAATATAACTGCTTTGAAAAGCTGTGTATTTATCAATTATGGTAAAATATACTCATATGCTATGATGATGTCACCCTAGTCCAAGATATATATCTAGTATTCCACATATGATCAAAGGTACATGGGCAAGGATGTCCATGGTAGCGTTGTTTAGAACAACTCATTCATAAATAGTAGAATGGATAAATTCGTTGCAAAATGAAAGAGTGGGAAATATACAAAAGTCACTGGTACATAGCAAGATGGAGATATGTGAGACAGGTGAAGAATCCTTGCCATAGAAAAGTCTTTAATTGGATTCTGATTCTGATCTCTGAGAGAAATTTCATTTATCATTAGCCTCCATGGTGATATCTGATGAGCATTGGGGAGTTTGCCCTCCTTGGGTGATGCAGAGCTCTGTAAGCCTCTTCAATATAAGGCTAGTTTATAGCACAAAGGTTTCTTTCTTTGTCAATTACATCGCCCCCAAAATTTAGTGTATTTCTGATATATTTGCTCCATACACAAGAGAATACAGGTTTTTAAGCTCTGTTCCCTATTTTTAATCCCTTGTTCCTTCTGGAAGACTGATTCTTGAATAGGCTAATGTCTTGTTTTCTAATACTGTGTTAAAAGCGGCAAATAGTAGAAAACACACTATTAATGCTCTATTTCCAACAACACATCTTCCAGACTCAGCAGACAAGTCTTCTAACTTCAGTTGTACAAGTTGTAAATTCTACATCTGCATGTACTTTGAATGAGGAATATCTAAAGCATATGTATGGGGCTTGAGTGATTAAATGATCTGAAACTTTTAATCATCCTAAATCTGAGGTTATTGGGAAGAAGCTATGCATGGCTCTAACGATGAACACGAAACCCCTGAAACTGAGGAGGAGAAAGGTTTTCTTCCTTTCCTCAAGCAGATTTGTGAATGAAAGAGATTCCAATATTAAATAAAGGAAACCATATGTGTAGCCAAAAGCATTATCTCAGGATCACATGTGCCTCTTTTTGTTTTCCAGCAAAAGAAAAAGTGCCTGACCCACTATATTTTTATTCAAGAGCTGAAAATCTTCAGTAAAGCACAAAGCCTCAATTCCAGAAAAAATAAAGTCCAAATGGATAATATAATCTGGAAGAGAAGCAGGTGCATGTGAAAATAAAATGCAATTTCATAACTGGGTGAAAATCGCATACTTTAGCATCAAAATGACAACTCTGTTTTGCAGCCATAATTGCTAGTCACGTAGGAGCAGAGGCAGTCTTTATTCAGCATGCTTCTGTGTGTGAACGTGTGTGTGTGCGCGTGTGTGTATGCATGTGTGTGAGAGAGAGGTTATCAGAAGCTGCTTATACTTTTTAACATATATATATATATAATATTACATATACCTATATCCCCTTCTATATATATTTAATATATATTTATATTTTATGTATTTATAAAATATTACATATATATACATATATATCTTTAAATGTTATTACTCTGGAATAAAATATTGATTCTGTTTCCATATAAGGCAATATCAAATCTATAAAACTCGAGGAAGACTTGGATCAATTGAAATTGATAAAATTTGTGTTCTTTAGTCAAAAATCTTTGTTCTCTTTTTGCTTCTATGAACAAGACTTATTTAATAAAAGATTTACCCAAAAATCATTGTGATAATACACAGAAGTCCCAAGCAGGCTTCTGTGGAAGAAGGAATAATTACATACTTAAAATGGGTAACAGTTCAAGGCTTTTTATATCTCATATTAATAAATAAAATTTGATTAAACACAATCTTTAGTCCAAAGTATAATATTATTTTCAGTTCTCAAAATAAAAGCTCTAGTATCTATGAATTTCTAGTTATATATACTGATTTTCAAACTAGTCACCTGTTTATTCTCTTATACACACGTGTATGTGTGTGTATATATATATCTATAAATACATTCAAGGCAAAGTTTATTCTAAAAAATTGGTTTAATCCATCTTTAAATTCTTCTAATTTGCATGGCTAATGCATTCATAGGATTTCAGGACCATGTCTCTTTTTCCTATAAGCTTTTGATTGTGTGTTTTGCATTTAAACTTACATGGGGCTTGAAAAAATAATATTGTCATCAGTTTAGAGTTAAAAACAAAGAGAGGTAGCTTGGAAATGTTTTATTTCTCTAACAGAGAATTATCTAGTGGAGGACTTTTGTTGTTTTTGGGTTTTGTTTGGTTTTGTTTTTGTATTTGTTAAATGCTTGGTTTCACTCCTTTGCATTTTGAAAAGACATAAGGCTATCTTTGTTCTAATTGATATTTCTAAATAAAACTGCTTGGATTTAACAATAATATTTTACTGACAGATATCTTTACTCAACCAACTTATTGTTATCATGTTTAATCACCTTAGTATAAAGGGAAAGATCTCATAGTGTTCAACACTTTTTAAATCAAATTTGAAAAACAATCTGGGGCCCGCCTCATGGCTTAGCGGTTGGGTGCACGCGCTCTGCTACTGGCGGCCCGGGTTCGGATCCCGGGCACACACCGACACACTGCTTCTCCGGCCATGCTGAGGCCGTGTCCCACATACAGCAACTAGAAGGATGTGCAACTATGACATGCAACTATCTACTGGGCCTTTGGGGGGAAAAAAAGGAGGAGGATGGGCAATAGATGTTAGCTCAGAGCTGGTCTTCCTCAGCAAAAAGAGGAGGATTAACATGGATGTTAGCTCAGTGCTGATCTTCCTCACCAAAAAAAAAAAAAGAAAAACAATCTGCTATTTAGCCACTGTTATAGATGATTTTATTCATTCATTAAACATTTAAGCAGTAACTTAAAAAGTACTCAAGGCAATTCACAGGAAAAAATTAAGATCAGAAGCAATTAGTGCCGCCATTCATGTCAAACATTTGTTTTTATTTTTCTTTTCCATTTATAACTTGAGTTTCAAAAAGGAGATATTTATGTCAGGATACTACAAATGACTCTTATTTTTCTTGTTTAGCTTGCTTCCCCCAATTGAAATAAGAATGTGCTTGTCAAATACTTTGCAGAATAGAGGCTTCTGTATATTTTCATTATATTTCTCAAGAAGCACAAATCACTTGCTACCATCTTCAGAGGGGGCATCTCCAAATCCTGGTAATATATAAACAAGCTAACAAGATAAACTACCAAGAATGGAAATACTTGCATATAACCTTTTTTGGGAAAAAAAAGTTGAACATCATTTTCCATATAGAATTTTGATAGATAATATTCATTTCTCAATTGAGATATTAACTATAATAAGATTAATTTGACAAATGAATATAGAGATATGCAAATATTGGTTTGCACAGCAGGCACACATGAAGTATTTTCTTTTTTTATAATTTACGTGAATAATCTAAAAATTGAATATTTAGAACAAAGTACAGTTTTTTTAACTATGACATTGACTTTTTAAAATCTGTCATTTTTTATGGAGATCAAATTAATGACAGGTTAAATTCATTTATTAAACAAACCTCCAAATGGTTGGATTCATTTATTAAAGAAACTTCCAAAACTATATTTTTATTCATTAAGTAATTTTTTTACAAATGAATTTAAAAATGGGAAGAATCTTAAAAGGCCCATATCGTGTTCTTCATTTTAGAAGCCCAAACCAGTCTGTAGCGGATAAGTTACTTGCTTTACCAGTGAGGATTAACATTGTAAGAAACATAGGCAAGCTAAGAATCAGAAACAGAAAAACAACTGTTGGAAGACCATCAGGAAGCTCACAGAGCTGAGAGGAAGGCAGAAGAATCAGACTTGTAAAATAACAGACATGGAATAAGATAGACACTTGGGTATTCAGTCAAATTCAGGAACATGAAAAGTCTGGTCAGGATGCCTCTGCTAGCACCACTGTTACTGGGTAATTGTGCTTGAAGCCATTGAACTCATGATACTTACTGCTGCCTCCACACAGAATAGTTTCTCAAATTCCCCTGGCCTTTTTGTTATACTTCCAAGTTTAAGAATCTCAAGTCTGGACACCCTAGTTGCCAAACCTATGTCGTGCACTTGTCTCATGGCTACTTGAGGGAAAGAGAGAAAATATGGGCCATGACGGCTTTTGCAGTGGAAAACAGGGCCTTCAGCCTACCAAGGTTAACTTAAGTGGGAATAGCCATCCTTCCCCCCAAAAAAGGAGTTGTTCAGATGTCGGGTTCCAAAAATAATAAGTGCACACTACAGACTTCCCAACATCCAAATCCACCCTTATTTCTTATTTAAATTTCCAAAACCAATGGGCCATGTTCAGTTACTACAAGCAGTAACAAGCCACAATCTCTAGGTGATACCTCAGCATTCGGTAAAGACTTTGCATAACTATTCTAAAAGTGTACCGCCATTATGCATCCCATTTATAGTGGGAAGAAAGAGCGGAAAAGAAGAAAGGCCAATTATTTAAAATATCTACCTATATATGACACAACAAGCAGGGTAGGAAATATGGGTAAAAGCGTGCATTCTCTATTTTTGCAATTGTTCTCCAGATCGTAGGTATTTACAATGTTTCTTGTTACCCATTCTACGTTCCCATTTCTTCAGCCTCCTCCTGAGCTGATTCAGAGTTCCTTAGGCACATGTATTTACTGCTGAGTGGTCTGAGCCCTCAGTGGCTTTCTTTCATTAAGTTGCAGTAGTTCTCCATTATCACTTACTTCCAGACAATGTTATATGAGGAATCACTCCAGGGGATCACCTGAGTTTCATAACTACTGCTCGTTCCCTCTGTTATATATCAGCAACCTTATTTCCCCTTAATAATTAGGATCAATCACTCCACCCATCGCCATAGCTTCTTTTTCCTCTCCCATATTTTTTTTTTTTGTCTGTTTACCTAATGCCATTAAAAAGCTGAAGTTGCCAGATGTCAGTCATTTAGAATTGAACAGAAATATTATTATATTTCACAGTGGAAATATGCATTTTAGGGTACTAAAATGAAAACCTAGAGGTATGAAAATTTGAAATAAAACTGAGTGAGTCATTAGATTTCATCAGGAAATCCACCATCTTCACTTCTTCCTGTTTATTACATGAATGCTGGCTGGGGACAATCAGCACCAGATATTGTGCACTGATTCAGATCTTACACGGCATCTTTTAAGACAGTGCAGTCTTATCCCTTTTAAGTCCCTGATCATCCAGTTAAACTGTAAACTGTTAGTGTGGGCTTGTGATTTGCTGTTTAGATTTAGCTGAGGCCATCTTTTCTTTCAAGCACAGTGAACTATTGAACGGCCCATTTGAAATTTTGCCCACTGGGAAGATTTTTCCTTCTGGGTCATCTCTAGCAACTATCACATGATCATCAACTTCTGGCATGGGTCAGCATATGATGCAGAACCATCCATAATCTAGGCTCAAATATTTTCCTAAGTTCATTATTTGTAGAAAACTCCCTATGAAGTCATAAGTATAGATTAAGGAGGAGTGGCAATGAAGCAGGAGTAGGCATTCCCTGAGTTTTAATCATCCTGCTCATATTACTAGATGTTGGAGCACTCTTGGCCCCATAACTGATTTTGGTGAATCAGAAATAAACATTCAGTTTATATTGGGCAAATCTGTTTACATGGTCAGCTGTTGTCCCATGGTCAAGGGTACAGACTCCAAGATTTCATATATAGAAAGCCCATACCCCCTTCATGACACATATATATATATATGTATATATCTTTATCTATTTATTTATATCTATATCACGACAAGGGTAAGGTCTTTCCAGAAAACCCTAATGGATTTTTCTCTGTGATTTGCTTATGAAGCCTTGCCATAGTTTCTACATAGATTAGATTCCATAGCCATGAGGCAAGATGTCTGTCCTTTTCAGGTGATGGCAAATAGCATCTATTTTTTGTTTTTTCAGCTCATTGTCAGAATGTTTCTTGTTGTTTGCTTGTTTTCAAATTGATAGCGGTGACAAAATGTTAGGAACTACACAGATTGACTCCAGTAAGGAAAACCATAAGGAGCAGTGACTTATTAAGCACATTTATGATAATCCACTATCATCCTCTGAGACACTTCCACCTTCTCCAGTAGACAGTCTGTGATCTTGAATGGAGATATGATAGCCATCTCAATTTCTGCATTTTTTTTCAATTCTTTGAACTCAACTTTGTGATTCTGCCAAGGATGCTGGATTTCCTTTTATTTATTATTGTCATTTGTGGAGACGATTTCAGAGACATCCACTTGCTTCTATGCAACAGAAAAGCCAATATTCCATAAATCAGAGAGCCAATGTGGGATCCTGTCATTTGTTGAGATTATTTATAAATCATACAATCAGCTGCTAGTGGAAGGAATGCAGGATGTATTCTGAGATCACTGCAGTTCTACCATGAGGCAGACTTAGAAAACAACTCAAGTTATAACCAGACCCTTCTAAGCCTGCACTCTGACTGACAGAATGAATTGGTGTTCTCGGTCCACGGGAAGTAGTGTTCATTGAGAGTCAGTTCAAAAAAGTCCCTTAAGATATGGCGCACTGAGTGCATGGGGCAAGTAGTCAGAAAAAGAGAAGGTCCTACTCTGGGTCAGGAGGGGGATGAGAAGTGTGAGGGCAGGGTTGCAAACTCAAATGCCTACAGGGGCCAGTCAATAATATAAATTGGTACTGCAGGCTGGACGATATAAGAATGCTCTTACCTTCCACAAATGAATATGAGCTCTCCTATATTTCTGGAAACATGAGCTCCTCTCTCGGTCTAGCTTTTGTTTCCCACTTTTGATAGACAGGGGTTAGGAGAAATGTTATGCTTTCCTCTTAACTCTACCATAAAAAAATATCAGCTAAAGTACCAGATACACATCTACAGACTCTAGGCTTCAGCACTAGAGAGGCAATGCAGCATTGAGTCTGGGCATAGGATCCCATCTAAAAAGGCAGCTGGCTCTTCCGCTCCAGTTGGGTGTGGGGGGGTGTCACCGACTAGGTGCCTCCAGAAACTCACAGGTGGGTTTGGAAACAATTAACTGTTTTTCCAAGTTGTTTCTTTTCCCTTTGTATGTTAAGGAGACGTAACCACCAGCCATACTGAAACTGACCAAGCCTCTCCACAAGAGCTATGCCCATGACCTTTGCTTTATTTTTAATGCAAAGACCTCTCCAGGAGGATCTTAGGCCTCATTAGGTGGAAGCATGCTCTCCAACTGAGCCCGTGCAAGCGAAAACCCGCCTCTCCCTTTTGAATATTCATTCCCCAATCGAATAAAAGTTCCTGCTTTCCTTTGTTCAGGGATGCCATGACATTGGAAATGATTCCTCCTTGGCCTCTTATTTGCTGCAAATATACTTTACTTTGTGAGACAACTTCCACTGGTGTAGAGTCTTATTTAACTCACCAGTAGGCGAGCCCACTTGGTTTGGTATCAGGTAGAGGAGGGGGAATTGAGACACAGAATGACCATATCTTCCTAATTTCCAATAGATGCCATTGCATGTGAAAACTTCTGATTTAAAATTTTTAACTAAGAAATTAAAAGAAGTTTAACTTCAAAAAAAAAAAAAAAGAATATCCACCAAAATAAAAAATAAAAAAAATCCCTTAAGGATCTTGGCATTTCCCTTTCTCAAGTATCAATTTGCCCTGGCAAACGACCATACGTCCTATAATGGAAGACTAGGGGAAACTAGGAAAGTACTTGTGATGTTGTTATAGGGTGGTTCTTTCAAGAGTTGAGTTCGTCAGAAGCAGATCCAGAGACAAGGAATAATGTACAAGTGATTTATTAAGGAAGTATGGCCAGGAGAAACTATTAAAAAACTGGAGAAAGCAGGACAGGAAAGAGGAAGAAACTGAACAAATGTACAAATTTTAGGTAGCATTAGTTTATCCCAAAATGAAATCTGTGGATCGTAAATTACCCCTCAAAATGCTCTGACTAGAGACGATGGAGCTGGGGTTTTATATTCTCCCACAAACATTAGTCATTGTCTAAGGGTTGCTTCAGGGGACGTAAACACTCAGACACTTCCAGCTCTCTGCTCATGTGGACAGAGCAGTTTCAATAGCCCAAAGGCAACTTTCCAAAGAAGAACCAGAAATAAAGGCATACCAAGATTGGAGGGGATGCACACAGAAACAAAACAAATGGGATCCAGTGGGATCCAAAAGGTGCACTTACAAGGTCTACAAGAGGTACTCTATGTCCCCTCAATTAAAAGGCCATAGAAACTGCAAAGAATCAAGGGAGATAGCAGTGACTCAAGTTCCTTTCACCAGAGTTGAGGTTTAAATTTAGACAAATAAAACAGGACTTCAGTAGGCTATCCATCTATTTTGGCCCTGAAAATCCTATGATCAATTAACCGCTGCCAAAGACCACTGTATACCTGATAATTCAAAATACCACTACTAACCTTGTTGCTTATGTAAGCATGCCACTTTGCTTACTGTTTGGGTTCTTTTTCCCCTGTATGCCCAAGGAATCTCTCATCTCTATGAAAATCAAGAGCCATTTCAACTTTAGAATCTCTAACCAATAACCCAAATCTAAATAAAAAATCCATCAAAGCATTTTTCAAAGATTAAAGTGACTCTGTAACCAATATAATTCTTAAAGTCTTTATAAAGGGAATATCTTCTTGGTCATCTTGGGGAAGAGGCACACATATTATGTGAGTAGGTGGACTACACATGTTGAAAATGTTACAGCATTACTATCATCTGAAATATCTGAATTCATGAATTATTGGCACTTCAGTTTTATTTAGTGTGGGTGATAATTTAATTTAGGTCTCCATATAGTGCCTATGTCATAGCTGCCAGAGAGCAGAGTACAGTGAACACCCTGAGTGTTTACCTAGAGCTCATTCAAATCTTATTCCTTCCTAAAGAAGTCACAGTTTTGTTCAGATATCCCCTTCTGCCACAGCCATGTGACTCATGGGAAAGTGGGTCTGATTGATTCAGGAATATTTGGATGACTTAATATGGCCATTAAGACATAGTGGTAAGTCTGCTTGTGAGCTCATGGAAATGTTTCCTCACTCCTAAGAGAGCAGACAAACCGTCTCATCTTCCTCTGGGCATTATTATTTAGATATGTTACCTAGATTTCTGCAGCTACCATCTCAAAAGGTAGCCAACTTTGTGGAATGAAGATACAGAGTTGGAAAGAAACTGTGTCCCTGATGACATTCCTGAGCTATTTAAATGCCTAACTCTGAATCCCTCCTGTATCTCTGAGCTTTGTGATATATGAGATGACATATTTACTTATTTTTTAATACAGTTTGAGATGGAGATTCTGCCACTTGTGGGTGAAAGCGTATTAACTGACCAGATGGGAGATGAAATATCTTGTCTCCTTGGCTTACGTAAGTGGAGGTAGGTCTTTGCCTCTCAAGACTTACATTATTAGTCATAGGATACATGTGTGAGCAATTCAGAACTTAAGCCCCTGTTGCACAGATGTCCTATTTTTTCTGGGCACATTGAATCTCTCAGAGCAAAACAAGAGACCCTTGACATGGGCAGTGCCTCTTCTTTATTCTGTTCCTACAAAAGATATGAGTAAGAGCCTCTTTGTGGCTCTTGGCTCAATATTAATCATAAGCAAGGGGATAATTATGAGACTGGATTTGCAGGAAAAAAAAGTACTTCAACATTAATGTGACAAATTTCCTCTTAGTTAAATTAACAATTTTAATTAATTGCTAATCAGCAAACAGTGTTGTCAAGGTTATGCTATCTTTTGACGTCTAGAAAACCACAGAGGTGCTTCCATTTGAAGAAAGCATGTGAATAAGATATTGCATAACCGTATTTCTTCAATAGGCCCACTTGATATCAAGCAAAATACTCATTTGGTGAGTGTGGACAGATAGGAGGAAAAAAGATAAGTGTATAACAATAATTGTATAGAACTGCTTGGGAAAATTAAAAACATATTGTTAGCCATAGGAAGTTTATAAATTAGTAATAAATAAGTGACAAAATACATTATAAATTGGCAGAATATATCTATCTTTATGAATCTGGAATGTACAGGATTTTGAAGAAAAAATTTCTTAATTAAAGTAAACTTTTAAAAAGCTTTGATACTAGGGCTACTCTAGAAGAAGACTTACTCTAGAAGAAAAAACAAGATGCAATAATAAGCAGTCTCTAGTTTAGAGGAATTGTCCATAAACTACTCATTTATTATCATCAGTGATTAGGAAGAAGAAGCAAACACTATATAGGAACATTTGTGTCTGTTTTCAGTCAAATGTGGGGAAACGGTGCCAATGAAACAGAGAATTTAGTACGTGTACCAGATATGTGACTCAGACAAATGCAAAATAATACTTTAGAGAAAATAATCTGCTCTGTGCCTATTGGTGGGAGAAAGAAACTGGGGTTGGACGAGCATTGAAAGATACCTTTGTGTGAAACCAGGCAGAAAATTAAATGGGAAATTAAAAGAAGATATTGGTCAGGACCACTGGGAAATTTTTTAAAAAGACTATTCTAATAGGGGTATCTCTTTCTAAACTAAAAATACAGCATTGAATTTAGCTCTCCCTGGTTTCAAAGAAATTTTAGTATACTCTATTATATTCAGGACTAAGGCTCATTTAGCAAGTTAAACCTTAGGAAAATAAAATAAAATTAATAAAAAACAATGTAAACCAGAAGTGATATGAGTGCATACCTACAATAGTACATACAAATATTAAAACAAAATGATTGCTCAAATAGTTCAAAATAAAGGGTTAACTGTAGCCATAATAGTTGTATTAGTAGCGCCAATAGTGAAAATTATTGATAAGAATTTACATATTTTAGTGGAAATCTATATTTGTATTGTGAATGCAAAATTAACCAAACTCCTCTATATTCTTTTCACTTTTATTTCTGCAGTTATTACTCTTTAAGATTTCCTTTTTTTCTTTATCTGAGTCCATAAAATGATATTCCACCAAAGAGAAACTATCAGACCCAATATAATTTATTAGATGTATCCATGTCCAAAATTGGGATGTAATGGCCATTGAGACTGGACAAGGTTAGTCCATAAGCCAGGAGTATCATGACAAGTGTTGGAACCATCTTTCCATCCATTCATTCCACCAATAGACACCTTCTGAAATTTCTCTGCAGTTAGAGGGATAACCAATATAACATCTTATCATTCTTTTCTTTTGGTGAGGAAGATTGGCCATGAGCTAACATCGATTGCCAATCTTCCTCATTTTTTTTTTTTTTTTTGCTAAGGAAGATTGACCCTAAGCTAACATCTGTGCCCATCTTCCTCTATTTTGTATATGGGATGCTTCCACAGCACCACTTGACGAGCTGTGCGTAGGTCTGCACCCGGGATCCAAAACCACGAACCCCGGGCCGCTGAAGCAGAGCACGTGAACTTAACCACTATGCCACCAGGCCAGCCTCTTATCATTCCTTTTTGATAATTAAATTTCTATATTTGTGCCTACTATCTCCTTCTTCCAGAGGGCATTCTTTCTTTCTCTAGCCATAATATTAGCATTAAAACTCAGAAACATATTTAGACACGCCAAAACAGCATGAATGTGTTTATGCTTTAAGCTTCTGGCCTGAACACTACAAATTTTATAAGCTAATCTGGTCCATCTTGAAGTGTCAGGCTGATTCCTGTGGCCAGTACTGACCTCAGCGAGAGGCTTTACAGATTTTCAGTGTTGGGTACAATCTCTCATGAGCCCTTATTTGAGGCACCTAAGGCAAGCAGGTCCCAGGGAATCATTAATAATTGCAGATCTCCTTTCCCACAGCTAATTAGAAGCCCAAAGTTAGCAGACAACTTTCACTCCTATGTACCAACTTTACTCTCTATTTTCTCCACATAATTTCAAAATATGAAGATCACAACTCACTAAATTGGGAAAATTTAAATGTAACTCAGAATTTTCCCCAAATGTGTGTAGAAAGCTTGAAATATTTGCAGGTCTTAATCTTTCAAAGAAAATCTTGTTATCATAAAAAATTGTTGACCAAAATATCCTGTCTAGGCAGATCAATTTAGCAACATTATCAGCTCCATGAGGGCAGAGATCATGTGTGTTTTATGACTGTTGTTATATCTCTACATATAAAGAGTGCCTGGCACAGAAGTGCCAATAAATATTTGCTTAACAAATGGGTGGATACACAAATCTCAGCACTTGATTTCTGCCTCAATCTGATCTGTGTTAGACTCAGTATGAACCTAGCTTCACTTCTGAATTGTTAGCTGTGATCAGCAGAAGCTGTCTCTTCTAGTATGTCTCTGTATTAAATAATCCTTAGACTAATTTGACTTTTGTCTTTTTCTCGAGTGATTTTCAGAGTGCTGTACACATTAATAGGCACTAAAAAAATGCTTGCTGATAAATCTGAATGATCATATGATAGCTCGGACTGGCTGAGAGTTGTTAGGCTTGTGAACAAATTCTTTAGACTCTGAGTTCTGCTTGTGTCATGTTTTGTTTTTTCTATTCCTGTCCCCAGTCCATAGGAGATTATCAATAAATACTGGCTGTTTGATTAAAAGCAATCTAAAGTTATTTAATATATTCTACTTTTAGAAAAATTTGCTCTTCTTACCTAAACTAACACATGTAGTTTACTTTCTAACAGCGTTTCCTGATTTTATAAAGATTTCCTGATTCTGCACACTTAAGGCAATTAACATAGCTTATTAACTTTATTAAAACTGTGTTTCCCCCAGCCCGGAAGCACAACATGACATACTTCGTTTTGAAAGTGAATATGAACCAACATGATAGATATGTTTCATATCTTTCACATTGAAGGTTTTAGACTAACTTGCCATCACTCTAGGCAATGGAGTTGGAAATAAATTATATGCCAAAGATAAACATCATTATATTAAATAAATAGATGAAAAGAATTGTATGAGCTCATATATAATATGCATAAAAACAGTAAGCAGTATGTGGGATAACTATCACATCAAAGAGAATACAAAATATAAAAATAAATCCTCAAAATCATAGTGCAATCTCAAATGTGTCAAATAAATCAAGATGGATAGGAAATTCATACACAAACATATAGACATGACAATGACTTTAAACTGTAGCAGCATCTGTTATGCATTGAAAACTAAACACAATATAGTATACTTTGGTGAGAGGGCAGTGGAATCTCAATACTTTGCTCTAAAAGTGTTGTGAAATTATAATACAGTAAAAACAACTCAATCTTTTTTTTGTAAATTAATACCATTAAAAGTGCAAGTAATGCTTTGTAGTTCTTGCAGTTTAGGTTCAGATCATTAAAAAATTTAGTTTTTTATAGGACATTTTTAAATTGGTTACTTATAATTCATTATAACCTTGCTATTCTGTGTGTGTGTGTGTGTGTGTGTGTGTGCGCGCGCGTGCGCGCGCGCATGTACAACTTGTTTTCTCACTGGGAATAGGAATATTTATTTACATTTTTATTTTTAAACTAATTCTTTTCTAAGTTTTGGAGGCTTTTATGTAATAATTATGACATGTCATATTTGATAAAATCTTCAAGTGAAAACTACAAATTTTCACAAAAACATA
The DNA here is from genome assembly GCF_020826845.1 of Diceros bicornis minor. Lineage (NCBI taxonomy): Eukaryota > Metazoa > Chordata > Mammalia > Perissodactyla > Rhinocerotidae > Diceros > Diceros bicornis. The sequence continues at coordinate 22,684,001 of NC_080781.1, forward strand.
TAATTTCATCCCTTTTCCTTGTCTACTTAATATTTTTATTCACTAAACCAATATCACTATCCATATTTGAGGGAATTACACCTTTTCTTTCTTTTAAGTAGAGATGATTTGCATAAAATACTTAAATAGCTACACTTTCAGATCATTTTCATGTATCTAGTACTACACTAAATATTTTATATACATTTTTGAATGATCAAAAAAGTTGGTGACATGATTCCATTATCTCAGGTA